>NC_072803.1:1212121-1515151 GCF_028583425.1 Eublepharis macularius
AGCTTTCCTTATGATATGTTCTGCATAGAGGTTGAACAAGTAGGGAGATAATATCCATCCTTGACTGATACCTTTGGCAGTTGGAAACCTTCTGTTTTCCTATATCTTAACAGTAGTCTTTTGTCCGGAGTACAGGTTGCACATCAAAACAATCCGATGTTGTGGCAAACTCATTTATTTTAACACCGTCCATAGCTTTTTGTAATCCACACAGTCAAAAGCTTTTCTGTAATCTATCAAACACAGGTTGATTTCTGAAATTCTCTGGTATGCTCTATTAGCCATTGTAAATTTGCAATGTGATCTCTAGTACCTGTTCTTTTTCTGAATCCAGCTTGAACATCTGCCATTTCTCATTCCATATATGGTAATAGTCTTTGCGGTAGAATTTTGAGCATCACTTTGCTTGTATGGGAAATTAACATGATAGTCCGGTAGTCGCTGCACTCTTTGGCATCCCCTTTTTTCAAATTGGAATGTAGATTTAACATTTCCAGTCTGTGGGTCAATGTTTTGTTTTCCTTATTCTTGTTTAGACATTGATGGACTTCATTTCTGTAGCCTGAAATAGCTCTATTCTTGGTGATTTGTTTCTCCCAATTCCTTTGAGTGCAGCTTTTACTTCACTTTCTAAGATTTCAGGTTCTTCATCGAAAGATACTTCTTTGAGAAAATCTGTCATCCTTCTATCTCTTCTCTATAGTTCTTCATTGCATTATTTCTATCTTCTCTTTCTTTTGTACTGATTGATCAGATATTTCCTTGTTGATCCTTCAGCATCCTTTCTCATGGTTTGAATTTCCCTTTGTTTTCTTAGATTTTGAGGAACAGATCTTTTGTTCTTGCTTTTTTATTGTTCCCTTTGTTTTCTTTGCAGTGGTTATTATAATAGATCTCTTTTTCTCTGTGTACAAGTTGCTGAAAAGCTGCATTTAGAATGCTATTTCTGTCACCTTTTAATTTTGCTTCTTGACTATCTTTAGCAATTTTAGAAGTTTCATCAGTTATCCATCTAGATTTCTTCTTTCTTTAGGCTACATGAATAATCTTTGCACATTCTTCCTTGATAATATCTCTGGTTTCAGCCCACAGTTCTTCCAGTTCATGATCAATTATACTTAGTAATGCCAGTCTGTTCTTTGCATGGTCTTTAAATTCTTCAGAAATATTATTTAGGTTATATTTTAACACTATAATTCTTTTAGTGTTTCTCTTCAGCTTTATCTATACCACAGTAAGCCCCTGGTCTTGATTTAGCGTACAGAATAGAGTTTCTCCAGTGGTCCAAGGGAGTGGGACAATCCTGCACTGTCTGGGAATAGCTCCTTCTCTCCAAAGCAGGGTTGGTTGTTTCAATTGATCCCGGAGGGTAGGGGCTCGTCCTTGGCTCGCCAGTTTTTTTCCGGCCCTGTTTTTTCCGGATGTTGGTAGACTCTGCTCCTTAAGAGCACTGATCCTGGACAAACAAGGAAGGAGAAAATTTACAGCTACGAGACCAGAGACCTTTGGCGCTCAAGGGTGTAAAAGGAAGGGATTTTCTTCCTACCCCCCTCCTACAGCCGTGGAAAGTGCCAGTGCAAGCAACGGAGCCGACGACCCTAGATTCTCCTAGGCCCTGGCCTCTGTGAAGACTCCCGTGGAGTTTTTTCTCACTGACCCTCAGGGAGGAGAACTCACCCCAACCAGACGAGCAGCGCTGGGGTTGTGGTCGAGTCCTCTCCAGCGGGCAAAAGCGACGCCAAGATAAAGTCAACGTACGGGAACTCAACCCACCTACGCGACCACAGCAGCATGAGGGAAGGCGGCAGTGCGCTGATCATTGGTCTCTGGCAAGCAGCTCTGTAAAGGGCACCAAAACCGGAGCAGGGACTCCCTGTAAGCAGGGAGAAGTCCAGAGGCCAAACTCACATCCTCCCCCCCTCTCCCGGGCCCATTATCAGTAGTAAGAGATGTTAATTCCCCCCCCCTTTTCTCTGTATTCTTGCAGGCAGGGGAAAGCCTCTTTTGGTGAGAATGGGAGAAGAGGCAGGCCTAGACAACTCCAGAGTGGCAGAGGGAGCCCTGTGCAAACTAGATCTACCAAGTTCCCCTGCTTCCAACCAGTCGCTGCAGTTCCCAGATAGGGAAAGCCAGATGGCTAACGACTCGGACCTTAGCAACCAGGATGCCAAGTCAAACGCATCCCTCTGCCAGCAACGTTCCATAGCATGTTAACAGCAGAATGGGAGAACTTGGCCAAACCGAAGGCAAATCAATCTGTCTTTAACGAGATTAATTCTCTAGTGCCAGAAGCAGCAAAAAAGATGAAGCTGCCAACAGGGGATGACCCAGTCACTAGCCTAGCGACTAACTCAGTCCTACCTATGGACGCAGAGGGGCTTCCCAAGGATCCATCTGACAAGAAGGTTGAACACGCCTTGCGCAGAGGCTTAGAGGCTTCGGCAGCTTCTTTGAGGGCATCAGCTCCGGGTTCCCTATTTGCCAGAGCAGCCTATACGTGGGCCTCAGACCTGGCAGCAGCAGGCAGCGAGGTGCCGGAAGAGTTTAAAGACTAAGTTAAAAAGATAGCCCCGGCGACAGCCTTTGCAGCTGACGCCACCCTAGAGACCATCCAGATGTCATCCAGAGCCATGGGTTTCAGCGTCACGGCCAGACTCAACGCTTGGCCGAGAAACTGGGATGTAGACCCAGCCGCTCGATCCAAGGTGGCGGCCACACCGTTTACAGGAGCCAAACTATTCGGAGGGGCCCCAGATAAGTACTTGGTGGAGGATAAAGAGAAGGAAAAGGTCCTGCCATCAAAAAGGAAGGAACCAAAAAATGAGCGCAGCCCGCAGTCCTTTTGGGACCCCAAGAGACCCCCACGCTCAAGCGCATCCAGACAGTTCAAAGGCTGCTGGCAACCCAGAAACCGAACAGAGCGCAGATCCTTCTCACTCCAGAAAGGCCTACCAACCAAGGGACAGAAGAAAGGAAGTTTAGCATGACCACAATCATCACACAAGGATCGTACAGATCGGGGGCCGCTTACAAGATTACGCGACTGCGTGGCATCAGACAGTCACAGACAAATGGGTTCTGGACACCGTAACTTCAGGATACTCCCTGGAGTTCGACTCTGTACCACCGAGATGCTTCGTCCAGCTCCCGAGAAACCCAGTGAAACAAAAACGCCTGATGATGAACCGTTCAGCACCGATTAGATATAAAGGCTGTAGAACCAGTTCCCTCACAGTACACAAAAAGAGACCGTGTACTCAGTGTTTTTCATCATTCCAAAGAAGAATGGGGATGTCAGAGCCATCCTGGACCTAAAATATCAAGACTTGCAAATTCAGGATGGAAACGATAAAGGAAACAAACCGGAAGTATCTCTGCTTCGTGTACGATGGAAATCACTACCAATACAAGGCCCTTTCCTATGGACTGAAGTCATCTCCAACGGTGTTCAACAAGATTCTTGTGACACTAATAGCGCACTTGAGGCTACGGGGGATATCACTTTTTCCATACCTTGGTGACATTTTGTTAAAGGCCAAATCTCTGACAGCAGGTCTGGAGGCAGTAAGACTGACGACAAAATGTCTGGAGGCACATGAATTCTCGAACAACAGGGAGGAGAAGAGCAATCTGACGCCAGTGCAGAAAATTACATACCTAGGACTCATGATAGATACGGTGACAAAGTCTTCCTATCACAGGAGAGACAAGAGAAGGTCAGATCCATGATCAAGGAGACATGAAAGAGAAGATGGAAGTAATGCGACTAGCGCAACTTCAGGGGATGATGGTGCCGTGCCAGGATGTGTTACAAGGGTCAAGTTTCCATACACATCCATTACAGAGGTTTCTGTTGCCCTTCCAGACAATCATAACACACAAATGTCAAAAGAGGGTATTGATGCCGCCATCCCTCAAACAAGACCTGGAGTGACTGATGGCCCCGACAAGACTCCAGGGGGGCCTCTCTCCCAGGGGACCAAAGAGCATTGTAACAGCCACAGACACGAGCCTGCCAGGTTGGGGAGCAGACACCCAGGAAAGGATAGCCCAAGAAAAGTGGACAGAAAATAGAAAGAACCAACAGCACAAACTGACTGGAGTTAAAGGCCATTAGGAAAGGCCTGCAGGAATTCCAGAACTTACTGTCAGGACACCATGTCATGATGCAGACGGACAACATGACTGCAAAGTCATATGTAAACAGGCAAGGGGGAACCCGGTTCAGGTCCCTGAATCAAGAAACAACCTTGGTCATGAACTGGGCGGAGAAGAACCCAAAATCAATAGAAGCAGTGCATGTCACAGGACAGGAGAACATAATAGCGGACTGGCTAAGCAGAAGGACCATAGATCAAGCAGAATGGTCCCTCAACGAAGAGGTATTCAAACAAGTGTGCAGAAGATTTGGCACCCTGGAGGGTAGATCTTTTCGCAAATGCACACAACTATCAAGTAACAAAATTCTTCTCAAGAAGAAAAGACAAACAGGCTATTGGGACAGATGCTCTGAATATGGACTGGCCCTGAGAACTGCTATATGCCTTCCCACAGATACAACTGTTAAACAAGGTGCTACAGAAAGTGGTGGAACAGCAGGCAGAAGTGATCCTGATAGCCCCCTTCTGGCCAAGGAGAGCGTGGTTTCAGGAACCGAGGAGGTTATCAGGTCCGGAACCACGGCAGCCACCACGGAGGAAGGACCTAGAGATTCAAGGAAAAAATCAGGCATCCAAACCCAGCAGCACTAAGTCTCACAGCCTGGAGATTGAGCACCAGCAGTTGAAGGAGTCAGGTTGCACAGGGGGAGCGATCCACACCACGCTGGCATCCAGAAAACGCCCAGCCAACAAGAGCGATGACAACACATGGCAGACAGTCCAAGACTGATGTGGGGGGGGGAAGGGGCTGACCCCCTAACAACATCAGTGAAAGAGATACTCCTGTTTCTTCAGGATGGATAAGAGGCTAGATAAGGGGCTCAGTTTTTAGCACATTAAAACGACAGGTAGTGGCAATCTCTGCCATAAGAGGAGCAAGAAAGGGAGCGTGCCTTACGCAACATCCACACATAAAAGGGTTCCTGAGAGCGACGGGTTTGACGAATCCTCCTCAGATACACAGGTTCCCAATGTGGAATCTTAATGTGGTACTATCAGCACTTACAAAGGACCCATTCGAGCCCATGGCGTCATGCCCATTAAAGGAGCTGACGCGCAAGACCGTCTTCTTAGTGGGTATCACCTTGGCAAGAAGGGTGTCTGAAATAAGGGCCGCCTTATCGGTGGACAAGGAGCTCTGTATAGTCCATAACAATAAGGGAGTACTAAGGCCAGATCCCTCATTTATACTGAAGATAAATTCCACGTACCACAGGGGAGAAGACATAATTTTGTCATCCTTTTGCACTAACCCAAAACACAGGAGGGAAAAGGAATGGCACTGCTTAGACGTAAGAAGGGCACTGAGTTACTACATGGAGAGAACAAAGCTAATACGCAAGTCAGAGAGCACGTTTGTATCATTTAGGAAGTGCTCTCTGGGACAACAGGTATGTATCTACATCCGCAATAAGTCAATGGATTAGAGAATGTATCATCGTGGCTTATACGTCCAGACAATTAGAACCACTGACAGGCATCACAGCACATTCGCTCAGGGGAGCAGCCACTTCGGCAGCATATAGATCCTTCCCATCTCCGGAACTGACATGCAAAGCAGCAACGTGGAAGTCAGCATATTCCTTTACCAAGCACTACAGGACAGACAAGATAGCATCGGCAGAAGCTGCCTTTGGAAGGAGGGTGCTACAGCACGCTCTGTAAGACTGCTGGACTCAAGACCCACTTTTATACGTCCCAGACAGTGCAGGACTGTCCCACTCCCTTGGACCACCGGAGAATGGAAGATTTAAACCATCACTTACCGTGAAGCTTCCTTTCTTGGTGGTCCGGGAGTGGGACAGTCCTACCCACCCAAAGAATAGTGAAAATACTGAAGGTAGCCAGACCATTTATGTTATGGACAAAGCAAGACAAGTTGGGTGAATTAGAAGGAGTACGTGTTTACGTGTATATAGTTAATATTTCTTAGTGTTCCAGTTAAGACTATTAGGTGCAGTAAAAAGTGGAGGGGCAGAAATTCAACTTCAAAGGCTCAAACACATGGCACATGGCTTAGAAATGAACTGGTGAGCTAAGAATGAACTCCTCCCCTCCGGGAACATTTGAAACAACCAATCCTGCTTCGGAGAGGAGGAGCTATTCCCAGACAGTGCACGACTGTCCCACTCCCGGATTTAAATCTTCCATTCTCCATCTTCTGCTTCCAGTTACGTAATTTGTTTGGTTCCTGTATTGGCCATGTGGTGATGTCCATGTATACAGCTGTCTGTTCGGTTGCCTGAAGCTTGTGTTTACAATGAATAAGTTGTTCTATGAGTTGTTCTCCTGCTTCATTTCATAATCCGAATACAAATTTTCCAACCATGTTTGATTTTGCTTTGTCTCTCATATTTGCATTCCAGTCAGCTGTGATTATCTTGTATAGGTGTAGGATCGATTTCTTCTTGGACACTCATGTAAAAGCTTTCTATTTCTTCGGTATCTATAGGTGGGACACGGCTATCCCTGGGGTATTAAGAGATGAAAAAGAAACAGGTGCAGAGAAAGGGAAAAAACCCTGCAGAAGGGAGGAAGGAACTCTGTCACTCCTTAGAACAAAGAGCTGGAAGAAAGCCCCGAGTTCTGCTTCTTTGTGGCCAAGGGGAGAGAACCAGAATAAATCGAGCATGTCATAAATGTGTCCTTTTGCCTTGCATAGATGCTCATATTCATAATCCCTAATTGCATTTGTGTCATATGGCTGTTACTCTTCTTACTCTATTTGATTATTTCCCCATTTTTATTTTTAAAATCCTAAAACACAGTTTTAAAAACACTTAAAGCACTCCCCCTTTCCAATCTTTTTCTGCATCTTCCTTCACTTACTATCATTGGGACTTGGGAGTTGGAGAGGCTTATTTGGGGGAGGGATGGCTAGATAGAGGAAAAAGTGGCAGAGGAGGAGGATGAAGAGCGGGGGGGGGGGGGAGAAAGAAGAGTTCTATAACGAGCCCCTCCATTCCTCCTGCTCGGCCCTGAATCCTTTTGTTGGCTGCTGGGAGGGGGCTGAGACAGGGAGATTTTAAAAAATGGAGAAAAAGATGCCTGTTTGGGCTCCCCCCCCCCCCTGTAAACTTTAAAAAGATCTCACTTTGACTTTACCAAAGCCTGGGCTCGCCTGGTGGTTGCAAAGGGAGATTTCTGCAGGTTGGCTGGCAGGCATGAAGGGGTGCCTACCCTTCCCCTCCATCCAAGGACTCCTCCCACCTGGCTTCTTGTTTGCTTGGACCTGCTCAAGTGTGCCTGCCTGGCACAGCCAGAACCCATGGTTGGTGGGGCAGAGGGGGCTCTTCAGGCTGAAGAAGCACAGTCCAGCCCCAAAGAGGCAGGGTGCCACACCAGACACCCAGGGGGCAGCTGGCCAGCCCAGCGAAGATATGCTCTGACCTGGAGGGGACTGGCTTCCAGCTCTACCCATTCCACCAGGCAGCAGGCTGCTCTCAGCTCAGCCTGAAGAGGCGTAGATGAGTGAGGGCGGTGGCGGCGCGTGGTGGGGTGGCAGAGCATCTGCTTAGGCTTTGCTCCAGCATATCCCTCCAGTGGGCACTTTGGCTGCCACAGCAGCCAGACGGCCCAAAAAGGAAGAAGCAGCCAGTGGACAGCTGGAGAAGACGAGTGAGGGGAAGCGGCTTGGCCCTCAGCCCTGGCAAGACGCCACCAGGCCTCTCTCCTTCCCCTCTGCCATTGCATACAGGCTGCCGCATGCGCAGGTGCTTTCAGGGTGAGGACAGTGTTCTGCCTCCATCTCTGTGGGTACCATAGAGAGTAGGAGAGGAAAACCACTGGGTCACTGCCATTTTCCTGCCGCTTTTCTCCAGCTCCGTGGTGGGCAGTCCAGGCTGGCAGCAGGAGCAAGTCTGTTCAGGCTAAAGATCACTGGCCTGTCTGGTTCAGCATTGGCTTTCTAAGGCCAGAGGTCTGACCCTTTGAACGGGAGATGCTGGGGATGGAACCCCGGGGCTCCCTCTGTGCAAAGCAGGGGGCCGACCTCTGAGCCCCTCCCTGAGTTGGCACAGGCCCAAGTTTCACGTGATGCGTCCTTCAGCCTGTGTGAGTATTGAGAGTAGCTGTCACACCAACCAGGGTGGGGCTGTTTGGCTTTCCTCTGGGGCCCTCTGGGCCTGGATCGCCATGGTCCCTTTCCTGCATGTCTTTGAATTGGGCAAGCCCATCAGAGGCCTGCCAGGCTAGCTGCTATAACATTAGGACAGCCCGTTAGAGCCACCGTAGTGGGGTTGGGTGCGTGTGAGGGTGAGCCAAGTTTCTGTGAGCACCCTGTGAGTTGATCCTGTGAATAATTCTGTATTTAGCTTCTGGCCTTTGCCCTACCAGCTATTTACATCCATTAACTGGTAGAACAAGTCGCTTTCTCTCCCTCCTTCCGCCCAGCCTGGTGTGTTCATTTATGAAGGAGCATCTCTGTGAGTGGCCAGCTGTTTTGCCTGGTTCCCCTGAATTTCTGGCATTTGTGCACCTGTTGGTGCAGTCCCGGTCGGCGGGCCAGCTTAGCCTCCTTGGGGCAGGCCAGCCCCTCTGAGCCTTCGCCCAGCGTCACATCTCTTCGGTCAGGTGGAGCATGACTCTTGCCTGTGGCTGGCAGCAGCTGGACAAGATTTGGCGCTGAAAATATTTTTGTCCTGCAAATACTCTTAGATAAAGCTGATGAGGCAGCTTACAGCCAAAGGCTCATAAAGGGCATTAAAGCAATAAATAGAATTAAAATGAGGTGAGCTGGCACGAGGGAAAAGTCAAGGAGTGCCAAGAAGAGGCGGCTGCGCCCCAAAGGCTGAGCGTGTGGGTTGCCCTGCAAACGGACAGTCTCGGTCTTGTTACTTGAGCTGTGCGTCCACAGGCTTCCTTGGCTGCTTGGTTTGCAGTTAAGGAGTGTTCTTAATGCGCAGTCTCCCCTCTGGAGGCTTCCTGCCCTCTTCTCAGCCCCCTTCCCCCTTACTGGCACTTGTTGTGGGGAGGAAGAACTGTTCCTGCCCAGTCTTGTCTGCAGACAAAATAGATTTTGTTCCTTAGCTTTCCCCTCACATAGGACTGGCCTTCTGGGCCCTGGATCATCTTCCTGGTTCTCCCACATACCAGCGTCGCCCCTGAACTTCTGAAGCAGAGCATAAGTCCAGTGGTTTCTGCAGCCCAGCTGGGAGCAAAGTCCCAAGACTCTTCGTACTTAAGAAGACTCGCTGCGTGCCGTCCCTTGGCTACAAGTTGCATGCGCGTGCTGTGCTGTGCCTCGTTGTGCAAGGGGTAGCCGAAACTAGGCCTGACTAGTGAATCCTCTGCTGCTGCCCCTACAGTCAGGCACTGTGGCTTGGCCTGGCCGGCCTTGGAGGAGGGGTTGGCCAGGGTCCCACGGTGTGCTACTGGCCCCGCGGGGATGCAGGGCTTGGCACTGAGTTTCCAGGGAGGTTCTGACAGGCGTGTGTGTCCAAAGGGTGTCGACGGAGGCGTGGGCGGCTGGTGGCACACTCAGCGCCTAATTCCTCAGCCCTCCCTGCTGTCTTGTAGAGTGTGAGCACCTGATCCGCCACATGCTGGTGCTGGACCCGAGCAGGCGGCTCTCCATGGAACAGATCTGCAAACACAAGTGGATGAAACTTGGTGAGGTGGACGCTGAGTTTGATGCAGTGAGTGCCGCTTTACACTCCTCGTACTTTTTTCTCACGGGCCCAGATTCCATGGCTTGCGCATTGACATTCTGTACACAGGACTCATTATGCAGGTTAGGTTAATGTAGCTTATAGGAAGTGGTTGAGGCAGCTGGAGATGTATGAGCAGGGGGGATTGATCCTAGAGCAAAGAGCTGTCCAGGATGCCGAAGACCGAGAGGTGTTAACAGCATCTTGCTGGCGAGGAATGAATCTGATTTCTGCATGCAGGCGAAGGATTCTGGGGTTGTGTTCGGGGGGGGGGAGGGTTGTAGCCAGATTGCCCAGGCACTGAGCGGCTCAAGGCAAAAATACCCTTGGTTAGAGATATGCACAAGAAAGCAGGATGGGGTGTTGTCCACACACGCTGGATAATAGAGCTATCGCAGCTGTTTCCTTGGCAAGAGCATTTTCTAGGAAATGAGCTGTCCTGTGCTGTTGGTTCACACGTAGAAGCCCTGAACCTCCTACCTGTGAGCTGAGAGGGGCACAATCACTGAGCAAGTTTGTGCCTTCCAGCTCATCGCAGAGTGCCATCATTTGAAGGTCGAGAGGCAGATGGAGCCCCTGAACGACGACGTGCTGCTTGCCATGGCAGAGATGGGGCTGGATAAGGAACGTACCCTCCAGGTAGCTCCCCCAGGGAACACTGGGGCTGTGAGGTGTGTGTGTGTGTGTGGGGGGGGTGCCTGGATAAAGAAGGGAAAGGTGACTGCTTGCCCCCTTGCCTTCCAGTCCTTACAGACAGACGCCTACGATCACTACAGTGCAATCTACAGCCTGCTTTGTGACCGCTTGAAGAGACACAAGAACTTGCGCATCGCTGCCCCCCCCAGCCTCCCACGGACCATGACCTTCCCTGCCCCAGCTAGCATCCAGGTCAGTCTGGTGTTGGGGGTGCTGCCTGCCGTGTGTGTTGGGGCTGAATTGCTAGAAGCAGGGAGCTGGAAGGGTCCAGAGGACCCCACCCGACATCCGGCCAGGCCAGGAGCTCCCCTTGCAGGGCATTCCTGTCTCGGCTTGTTTCCCCTTCGCAGGCAGAGCAAGCAAGCAGCCCAGTGAGCATCAACGTGCCACAAGTGCAGCTCATCAACCCCGAGAACCAAGTGGTGGAGGTGAGTGGCGTTCCCTGCAGAATGTTCCGCGAATGTTGTTGTTGTTGTTGTTGTTGTTGTTGTTGTACAATCCTCCTGGTGTGTTTCTGCCCTAGGCTGATGGAACAATGAACCTGGACAGCGACGAAGGCGAAGAGCCCTCCCCGGAAGCTCTGGTCCGCTACCTCTCCATGAGACGGCACACGGTTGGGGTGGCTGATCCTCGGTGAGTGTTTTGGGTCTGGTTGCCACAGCTTTAAAAAAAGGCTGCGATGCATCCAGTTGTGTGCAAGCTCTGCTCTGGCACGACAGCCCCCTCTTAATACCCACTCAGACTCAGGTCGCTGTCCCACCAGTGGAGCCCCGTTCCTTGGTTAGATGGCATTTGCAGTGTCCGGGTGCCTGTTCCCTATCCTGGGGCCATGTGCTGTGTGGCACGTGTGTAAGCAGTTCCACCTTGAAAGCTTCTGCCCAGAAGACTTCCCCGCTCCCGGCATGCCGCTGACTTTGGGTGGATGTGTTTGCAGAACGGAGGTGATGGAGGATCTCCAGAAGCTTCTGCCGGGATTCCCACGTATGGCGCCACAGGCCCCGTTCTTGCAAGTGGCTCCCAACGTGAACATGGCTGCCAACCTGCTTCCCATGCAACATCTGCAGCCAACTGGCCAGCTGGAGTACAAGGTACGGGGCGGGAGGGGCAGGGCTGCTCCTCAGCTGTGGAGGCTTGGGAGGAGATCCCTCGTCCCTGGCAGGATCCAGTCGTATCAGTATCGTGACCTTGCTAGGCGTGATCATCATGAATCCACTCAGGAACGACCCCGTCCCTGAGTGTCCACCAGCTTTGCCCCTGTTGCTGTTGGCAGAGAGTGCCGTGTTCCTCCTCCCCTCCAGCCCTGGCCTTGCAAGCCCTCAGCTGGGAGCAACGAGCAGTTGTCTTACAGGAGCAGTCCTTGCTGCAGCCTCCAACTCTGCAGTTGCTGAATGGAATGGGACCGCTTGGGCGAAGGGCGTCAGACGGAGGAGCCAATATCCAGCTGCACGCACAGCAGCTCCTGAAACGTCCTCGGGGTCCTTCTCCACTTGTTACCATGACACCAGTGAGTAGCACAGCCCTGACTCAATCCATAGTGGATCCTCATTCCTCAAGTGTTCCCAAGTTTGCTAACCTCGACAGCCTCGAAGGCAGCAGGCAACGTCTGTGCTTGAACAGGGGCCTGGCTGGAGTCTTGTCTGTTTAGTTCTAGTTCATAAAACCTCCTTTTGGCTTTTGAAGCAGCTCCAGAAGAGCTGAAGTTTCCCCTGAGCTGTGCATGTGTGGGCCAGGTGGGGCTGAAAAGGGCATTCCAAGCGCCCCCTTGCTGAGCCAAGCTCTTTGCTTTCCTCCTTCCAGGCAGTGCCCGCGGTGACCCCCGTGGATGAGGAGAGTTCGGATGGGGAGCCAGACCAGGAAGCCGTGCAGAGGTCAGAATGCCCAGCTGCTGCTGCGGGGCAGGGGGGGGGGCATGCTTTGGGGTTCTCATGGCTGCTTTGACACTAGCTAGGCAATAGCTTTGCTCGTGGTTTCCACGTCACCTTTGCTTCTATGGAAGCTGAAGCTCTGGCCCTTCGCTGCTCTTTCTCTCACTAACATCCTTCTGCTACATGGATGAGTAAATCTTTCTAGTGTTTGGGCCTCTGGTGCAAGTAGAGCTGTCCATCCATGATGCTTGTGAGAGACTTTCTGACACCCTCAGCGCACGCTAGTGGCAGCCGCTGGTTCCCCAGTGGCTCCGTGCGCTGCTGCTGAAGGAACTTGCTTAGATGCCCTTTCTCAAATTTCCCATGGAGCTTTGGGTTGATTTGCTAACTGCTTAAGGAGCAGCCTTCTGCCAAGTAACTCTTGCATTGCTCACGGTGCAAGGACCAGCTGTTGGTCACTCTGCGTAAGCAAGAAAAGTCCAGCAGGGACAAATGCTGCCCTGAAGGGCGCATGGGAAGGTTCTTTCTCATTTCTGAGAAGGATGGAAAAGGTCAAGGAATGGAGACTCTGGGATGTCACAGGCAAGGCAGCGGGACCAACTCATGGTGCCTTCAGCGATGCTGCATTTTCCCTGGATGTATGAGCTCCATTCCTCTTCTTCAGGGCCCACGTCCCTCCCAAGTGCTCCATTCTCCAGTGACCTCACTGCCCAGGTGATCAGGAAGAGACGATCTCTGATAGGACAGAGCTGGGAGGTGTGAATGGGACATGCCCGTGTGGCAAGGCTGCCTCTGTAGCATTAGCCGTGAATGCTCACATCCCCGCAAGGGCATGGGATCGCCTCCCACTTCCGCCAAGCTCCAGAGCACTCCTTCTGGCCACGAGTCTCCACCCCACTTCCTCTGTGGCCTTGCAGGACTTCTTTAGGCTTCTCCTCCTGCTGACTGAGATGGGCCTTTTGTATGCCCCCCACCCTGGGCTCGTGAAGTCGCCTTGTACTTTGGTCACTTACCCTGTTGCCAACGGCTTCCCAGGGCCTCTGCCAGAGTCCTGCCGTGGTGGTGCAGGGGCTCCCACACACAGAGGAGGGAGGGTCTCTGCTGCTGAGCGGTGGCCCCTCGACTACAAGCCGCGGCCCCTTCACAGCTTTGAAAGTTCTTCGTTGGTCGGGATGGGAGTCACGCCTGCAGGGCAGTGGGGAGGTCAATTCCCTGTACACGAGATTTCCCTGCTGCTCGAGACAAGTGGTACGCACGCACCCCTCTTTTTGCCTGTGACGCCATTTATTCAGTTCTTGGCATTAGACGTCGCATCAGGCCACTCATTTCTAAGCCAGAAGAGCCCATATCAGGCCAGTGGGAGCAAATGTTGACCTTCCTAGAGCACTCTGTTAGCTGCTCTGCTTCGCTGAATTCTGGGATGACCTTGGCTGGTGGGCCTTACCTCCCCCTTCTCTCCAGTTTGTTGTCTGAGGAGCTTGACCTTGAAACAGGAGGGGAGGTTCTTCCTCTCTTCTCTCTCTCTCTCTCTTTCTCTCCTCTCAGAGCTGGCAGAATTGTTTGGTGTGATTAATGGCGAGATTGGTCTCCAGGGGCTTGCAGTGAAATGCTCTTAGCAAACCACAAATACCAAGCACTGCCGGAATTTGCCCCTCTCCACCAAGCACACAGGACAGATGTTGACTTGGTCCCATGCTGCAGCGGTTCTCTTCATTCTGCTTTTCCCCGGGGAGGCACTGCAGCTGCAGTGATTCTCTGCGGTCTCAGTGCATGTAACATTCAAGTGCCTGTGTGTTAGAACAGCCACCGCTTGCGTCTGTGACGCTGTCCTGGAACCAGAGTCCACGTGCCTGGCTGGGGATCTTGACCAGCGTTTGTTCAGTGAACCCCGAGTGACATACAAAAGTTACTTTAGAATTGCCGTGCAAGATCCGCTCCCTTTGAGACAGATCCGCAGACAGAGCCAGAACACGGCCCTTCCTTCCCTGGGGGAGAGTGAGCTTGCCCCCTCTCAGAAGGCTTTTGGGAAGTTCAGCAGTGGCCTTTTCCTTCCTGCCTTCCCGCTCTCCTTGTGCTCCACGTGCCAGAGAGCGGAAGCCAGGGGGCGCTCTTGGCACTCGGCTGAAGCGGGGACGGGCTTGCCAGAGGGCCTGTCCAAGCATAACGCCCCGGGAGAAGCTGCTCTGGCAGAGCTCTCCCTTCCTCACGGCGTGTCTTGACTCCGGTGAGCGTGCAGCTTATGGCCCTTCAGGGCAGCCTTGGCCCTGGGCATGGGCTGCTCCGCAGTAGCCAGGCTGCTGTTCCACAGGGCCAGTGTCTCTCCAGGCAGCAGCCCCCCCCCCCACGCCTCCTCTCCCTTCTTGCACAGCAGCTGCAGCCCGCTGGGCTCTGACTCTGGGTGCTTTGCTTGGTTCCCCTGCGGGTGCTTTGGAGTCACAGGGAACTCCTGCTTGGGCCCCCCCAGCCCCCCCTGCTGCTGCTCCTCCGCGCCCCCCCCCCCCCGCCTCTCCCTCTCACCAAATGTGCTCCTGCTTGTTGCAGATACTTGGCCAGTCGGTCAAAGAGGCACACTCTGGCCATGGCCAGCCCCACCGCTGAAATCCCTCCCGACCTGCAGAGGCAGCTAGGACAGCAGCCCTTCCGCTCCCGGGCATCACACCTGGCACCCGAACAGCACCGGTGAGTAGGGGCACCGGCAGCTCGGGCAGCTCTGCGCCAAGGCGGGGAGAGGCTTTTGCCCAGGCACTCGGCCTGGATGCCTCTCGTGGCCGTCCTGAGGCATCGCCTGCCTCTGAGGCCCTGCCTGCTGCCCGCCCCCTATCCATCCTGGTTTGAGGGCAGCAAGGGCAGGGGGTGAGCTTGCTTCCTCTGCTTTGGGGTCGCCTGGTGCCCACGGCAGGAGGCGTTCGCAGCTTGGCCTGCGTCCCTAATTGGCTGAGCTGGGACTACAGTCCTTCTGCTCCCATTGGCCCTCTGACTTGTCCAGGGGGCGGGGTCAGAGTTTGAAGAGAGCTGAAGGAAGGCCAGAGGGGTGGGTCGCTTGAGTCAGCTCTTCCCTTGGGGATCAGAACCACAATGGCAGCGTCGTCCTTCTCGGTGGGCTTCCTGTGAGTAACCCAGACAGCCAGCAAGTGGATGTGGCCAGAAAACGGACGTTACGTGTTTGTCAAGAGAAGGGCAACTGTCGCACAACAGCCCCCTAACCCTTGTGTGTGTAAACAGTCCTGTTGTGGACTCTGCCCTGGAACGCCGTGTTTTCTTCCTGCAAAATTTCCTGGCAAGAGATTCCTCCTCCCGCCCCCGCCAGGAGGCTGCGCCAGAGGAACAAGTTCTGACCTTTGACTGTTGTGACTCTGGAGAGCTCCTGCCCAGGCCCCTCCCCTGCCCTCCTTGCTCTGGCCTTGTGGGTGACTGTTGGCAGATCCCTGCTGAGCTGGGCCGGGATGACATAGCTGGAGCAGCTGGACTCTGAGCTGGCTAGGCTGGGCTAGTGCCACGCTGGAACCCAAGCAGACTAAAGATGAGCCGTGCAGCCCTGACTCAGCAGGGGGCTCCAGGAGCCCTGGCTCTGCTCTGCCCTGGGAAAGGGCCCCTGCCCAGTTTGCATCAAAGCCTTAGGAGATCTTTCCTGGAGGTACGAAGTTCCCCTTCCATTGGATCACAAAGACCCCGGCTGGCCTGGCCTGCACACTGAGCCTTCTGCCTCGAAAAGCTGCCTGAGATCTCCACCTGCCTTCTTCAGTCTTTGGAAACTCCAGACCTTGAGCTGTGAGCCACTGTAGTTCCACCTCCCAAGCCCACTCCCCTGTCTGTCCTTTCCCCAGCATAGGACATCGCTTCATAGGGACAGCAGTAAGGCCCGTTGAGCTCTAACGTAATGGATAGCAGGAGATAGGCATTTCCTGGCCAGCCACAAAAGGCAGCTGAAAGTCATCTTTGGGAACGAAGCAAGTCGGCCAGGAAAACTCTGTGTCTCTTTCAGGGGCCCAGATGTGATTGCGTTGGGGGCTGTGCTGAGAAGCTGCAGGTCTGCAGTTCCCGTTGCCCAGAAGGGGTGGGTGGGAATTGCCCCACGGAGAAAGATGGCAGATTTGCTTGGCACGAGAGGGTGGCTGGGCTGGGGAGGCAGCCCCCAAACGGTTCTCCCTTGGCATCACGCCCTTGGCCCAGCACTGCCCCGGTGCTCAGACAGGCTCAGGCTGGTGGTTCCTCTGAGCAGAAGGCTACGCTGCACAGGTCTGATACACCATTGAATATCTTCTGGCAGAGACCGAGGCCTGGCTTGGCTGAAACCCAGGAGCTTGCGGGGGGAGGCATAAAAGCCTGAACGGGGCCCAGAAAAACCAAGCGGGTAACCAGCGACGTCCCTGCTATGGCAGGCAGAATCTGGGCCAGGGGAGGGGAGTCCACCACACCCAGCCTCCGGCTGCCATTCCAGGCCTTTGGGCTTTTTTGGGATCTATTTTATGTATTCGCTTCTTTAGCAAATACGATTTCATCTCCTCCTCCTCCTTCCAAGGAGCTCTGGGTACGCGGCTTTCTCCACCTTGAAGTTTCCGTTGCAGATTAGGCTGAGAGTGACCAAGCCGTAGACTCCCAGCAAGCTTTGAACCCGGTCCTCCCACATCCTCGCCTGCCACTCCAGCCACTGCACTGCAGAGTCACCCCCGCTGCTTTCTCTAGCCTGAGCCTGGGGCTCTCGGAACTCCAGCACCCAGGCTGATGTATTGGGCCAGAGCTGGGGGGTCCTGAGCGGGCAGCAGAGGGTGCTTTGTCCTGGGCCTGCACCTCTCCCTCCTGCTGCTCACTGTAGCCTAGCGTGGCCACTCCGAGCTGATGGCCAGAAAGCTGCACCTCCGTGTCCTTCCTTCTTCAAGGACGGCTCTGGGCTTTAGTCCCTGGCCCCAGATCGGAGCCCTTGAAGCCTCTTCTGGGGGGGGGGGGCAAATGAGATGGAGATGCTGCTGGACCTGAGGAGGAATTGTGCTTAACACTTGGTTTCAGGCCTGATTGGAATTTATTTATTTTATTTATGTAATTTATAATCTGCCTTTCTCACTGAGACTCAAGGCGGATTGCACAATATGAGATTAGTACAATCAGTATCAAGTACATTTCCATACAGTGTCAAGGACATTTTCACAAACAATGCCATAGGGTAAACAGACACAAGTTTCAAAGACATAGCATTGGCAAGAATCCAATATAAAGAAGAAAACAATACTGAAACAGAACATAATCAGCTCTAGGACTGACACAAGACAACATGGAGCACAGGTGGTACATAGGAGTACATATTTAAAGCAGCAGATAATATGTAAGGCAAAATAGTGATGAAGTCTCTGGTCCCTAACTCATTAGCGAAGCACCTGAGACCCCCATCCCTACAATAACAGCCCATTTGAGTAAAAAGCCTTTTTGAATAGTTCAGTTTTGCATCGTTTGCGGAAAGCCAGGAGAGGGGGGATCTTTTTTCCCTGACTTGGCATCCTGCTTTTCTGAAAGAACGAGCAAAAGAAACAAGCCAGCTCACCGTTTTGGGCAAACCCCTTTCTTTGCACACACATGCCGACTCTTCCCTCAAGAGTTCTAAAGAACGTGGTGCCTGCAATGGCCGTGGAAGGTGGCGAGTCTGCGGCCTGAGGACTTGGGAGCAGGCTCCCAGGATGGCAGGGGGCCCAAGAAGTTGCCATTTCATGCGTGATCTGAGCAGTTTCTTTTGCCTGAACTGTGAGAACGACCGGGGTGTGGGGTGTGTGTGGTGGGAAATAGTGCCCCCCACCCCATCTTGAAAAGGGGGCCAAGTCAGGCTGCTGGGCACATAGCTGTGGCAGGTTTGGGGGTTCTAACCCTTTTGGGTCTGTGTGTGTGTGTGTGTTTATGTGCAGCTATGTTTACAAGGATTCCAATACCCTGCACCTTCCTACGGAGCGGTTCTCTCCAGTCCGCCGTTTCTCAGATGGGGCTGCCAGCATCCAGGCATTCAAGGCCCAGCTGGAGAAGATGGGCAACCACAGCAGCATCAAGCAGCTGCAGCAGGTGTGGAAGGAGCACTCGGGTGGGAGCGGGAGGGGGCCTGGGGAAATAACCTGGGGCCAGTGTGCACAGCGTCCTGCAGAACTCTTCGGTGTCTCTGCCAACTTTAGATTGCCCTTGTAGGGCTTGCGGGGATCCTCCCCCTCCCACCCAATGGCCAATGAGGAGGGCAAATTTGAAGCCTGCACTGAACGTGGATGGCCATTTCCTCTACCACCGTGCCTCGAGCAAAGGGAGGAGAGGAGGATCCTTTGGCCTCCCCTTGCTGCCAGGGTTCTCTGGGGAGTGGCATGACAGTCGAGATGCCAGGGGACCCCCTCACTCACGAAGCTAGGAAAGAGCAAGAGTCCAGGAGCGCCTGTCAGACTAACAACATTTGCGGTAGGGGGTGAGCTTTTGTGAGTCACAGCTCGCTTCTGCAGATACATCTGTCGTTAAAATACATGCAGTACTGAGATCTTATCAAACTTTTCCTTTCTTCACTGCAGGCTTTAGCAACATAAAAGTACTCATGTTTAGGCATAATTTTAAACTTAAAAAAACAAAATGCATAACTGATAACAGAGCACATAGTAGTGTCCTGCTACACATTTAAAAATATGAGATAGACTGAGATCTGCATACCACTGCACATGATGCTTCCTTAGCACCCCCCCTTGTAAAGAAAGGAAAGGAGATTTTGGATGTTGGGTTGGACTTTATAACATGGAAAGCACTGAACTCTTCAGTAGCATTTTATCACCACACACAGGATTACAGCATAACAACTGTGGGCAAAATTAGTCATGTCTAAATAATAACGGTCTCTCCAGTATGTTGTATATGTCTACAGTATGCATAGGAATTCCCGTCTCTAATGCTGTAGATTGTTTTACATAAAATCTAAACGCTGCATATTTTGAGTGAGTGACACCTTGCTTTAAAGAGCATTTAACATTCCAAGAAAGAAAGTATTTCAAAGGAGGGTTTTTAGTGCTTCCCGAAATGTCCAGTTTCCCCCCTAAACATTTTCAGAACTTCACATCTCTTCCTGGGTTTGGTTGGGTGCATCCCTGGGACGCAGAGATACTGCCCGGCTCCCCACGGGCTCTACCAGCACACTGCAGATTCGGAAAAGCAGAGCTGCCCAAGAACATGTATGACCCCCCCCGCCCCCCCTTCTGCCTAGCCAGGCTGATGAGTGTCATGTGATGGGGGCTTGTTTCAGGAGTGTGAGCAGCTCCAGAAGCTGTACGGGGGGCACATGGACGAGCAGACCCTGGAGAAGACGCAGCAGCAGCACATCCTGTACCAGCAGGAGCAGCATCAGCAGATCCTTCAGCAGCAGCTCCAGGTACGGAGGGGGGCGGAGCCGCCCTGGCTCCTGCCGGCTGGGTGTGGAACGGCCTTTTTCCCCTGGGGCATCTCTGGTCGGGCTGCATGTGGCCCTGGTTGGCAGCCGCTTGCTCTCTTCCGCCTTTTCGCTCTCCCAGGCCTTATCACTCCCCTCTCTGCCCCCCCGCCCCCCCCCCCGCCACACACACACTGAGTTTCCGCCTTCCTGTGCCAGCCTGTAGCCCAAGTGGCTGCTCGCAGGGCAGCCCGGAAGGGGGTTGCTCTTCTGGCCCATGAAGCACTCGAGAGTGTTGCTCATCAGGATTGCTAAGGGGGCGGCTGGGGGTGGGTGATTTCCAAGAGTGTGCCAAGAGTGCTGCTGCTCACCAAAACTCCACCCCGCCCCATCCCCGTGCCTTGTGCAGGATTGTGTCCGTCCTCCTCAGCCCTCTCCGCCACTGCAAGGTCCTGGAGAAAACCAGCCAGCTCTGCTCACCCACCAGCTTCAGAGGTAAGCGGCATTCTCTGTGTCATGCAGCTGAGGCGCCCGGACCGTGGGATGCCACCGCGGATGCCTGTAGCTGGCTTAGTTCCCGAGCTGGAGCTGGGGACGCACCCACCATGGGTCGGGTCCACTGAGGAAAGGCCGAGAAGCATGGGTCCTGCGGGGGGTGTACTGGGGGGGGGGGGCTAAAGTCCAGGGAGAGCTCTTCCAGAGACAGGAACAGGTCAGCCACGGAGCAGCCTGGGTGGGCATGCTGTGACCCCTTGTTCCCTGGGGCAGCTCTCAAGGAAAGGCTGGGCAGACACCTGGCAAAGGTGCCCCCTGCAGACGAAGACGGAGAGCTTTTTACGTGAGAAAGTGGGCGGTGGCTGTAAAGAAGAGACCGTGTCTTCCTGGCTTCTTGCCATGGCCCCCCCTTAACTTCATGCCGCTTTCAACCAGGCAGCTACACAGTCTTTGCTGTCCTTCACTTGTCTGCTGGCTGGGCTTGCCCTCCCTCCCTCCCTCCCCTGGCTCTTGTGACATGGCCAGACCCCGGAAGATGGCCTTTCCGCCTGCCTTCCAGGAGTGGGAGGCACCAGCTGTCTAAGCAGGGCCTTCCACACTTTGAGGGAGTGCCCTGCTGGTGACTCCCTCAAAGGACAAAGGTTACAAAAACACTTCCAGTTTTCTGGCAAGGTGCCTCACAAAGGACTCCTGAGTAAGCTTAGCAGTCAAGGAGTATCACAATGAGTCCTCTTATGGATTTAAAACAAAAAAAAGAAGACGGGAAGCACACAGGGTAGGAACAAATGGACGGTGCTCTCACTGGAGGGAAGCGATGGTTATTTGGGAGAAGTGCTATTTAATGTGTATGTTAACGATCTGGATCTGAGGTTGAGCAGAGGAGTGGCCAGGTTTGCAGGTGACCAGAGCCCTTAGCACATGTAAGCACTGATGTGCTCTGCGCTTGGGCTTGATAGCTCACCCCCCCCCCCCCGCCCCCTCCCTCCTGCCAGCGACAAGTTTCCAGCTCACAAACGGAGCCCAATCCCAGGGGGTGAAATATTGGGGTGAATTCTGGTGTGGAGGACACTCCTCCGCACATCATGCCAGGGATTATTAGGAAAGGGGTTGAAAATGAAACTGCCAGTATTGTAATGCCCCTGTGGAGATCTTTGGTGGGGCCTCATTGGAATGCCGTGTGTCGTTCTGGTCACTGGATCTCCTAAAGGACATTGCAGAGCTGGAAAAAGTCCAGAAGAGGGGGCAGCAAGGACAACTAACTAAGGGGTTGGAAAGGCTGAAGAGCCTGGGATTTTTTAGTTTAGAAAAAAAGATGACGGGGGGAGGGCATGATAGAGGGTTATAATTACACATGGGGTAGAGAGAGTAAACAGAGAGGCCTTCTCTCCCCCTCCCAGAATACTAGTACTTGGGGGCACCCATTGAAGCTGATGAGCAGTAGAATAAGGACAGACAAAAGGAAATACGTCTTTACGCAAGTTGTACTTAAGATCCAGAGGATGCATTGATGGCCAGAGGCACCGGCAGCTTTCAGAGGGAGATTAGACAGAGTCAGGAAGGAGAGGTCTGTCAGCGGCTACTTGCCATGGTGACTCATAGGACCTCCATCTTCAGGGGCATTGAACTTCTGGATCCCGGTGCCAGGAGCAGCAGCGAAGAAGGGCCTCGGCCTCTGTGCCCTGTTGTTGGCCCTCCACAGCAAGGCCAGGGTATGAGGCGGGATGCTAGACTCGGCGGGCCACTGGCCTGATCTAGCGAGGTCGCTCTTACGTTCTTCTTAATACAATCACAGAGTTTTTGTATCCTTTACTGTAAGGAGTCCGTGGGCACCTTAAAAGACCCCCAGTGAAGTTTCTCACAAAAGCTTTTGTTGGAATAAATTGAGTTCATCTTTCATTGTCCTGCTGGTTGTCATTTGCTGCTGCAGACTCCATGGCTTACCCTCTGGAACTGATCACTTCTGTTTTGTGTGTGTGTGTGTGTGTATGCGCAGGCTGAGGATTCAACCATCCAGCCCCCCTCCAACCCACCCCAG
Organism: Eublepharis macularius; assembly: GCF_028583425.1. Taxonomy (NCBI): domain Eukaryota; kingdom Metazoa; phylum Chordata; class Lepidosauria; order Squamata; family Eublepharidae; genus Eublepharis; species Eublepharis macularius. Next base: position 1,234,387 of record NC_072803.1, read on the forward strand.
CAACCACCTCTTCAGGCAGACAGAGAGCAGCCCCCCGCCCACCAGCAGCCCCCTCCTCCAGAGCCACAGTAAGTGCTGCCAAGCATGCAGGCCGCTCTTCTTTCCTGCTCTGGGTGGCCTTGGTTGGGGTCAGCTCTGGCTCTGGCTGTACCTGAGCCAAGTGGTGGGAACTCCCCCACCCCCACCCCCACCCCCACCTTGAAGAGCTGCTGATAGTCCGGAGGCAGGCCAGGCCCTTCTGCTCCCTGCCCCATTCCCTCCACCAAGCCCTGGGCACTGAATGGAGTGGCCTTCTCTCCACAGGTGCCACCTCGCAGTCCCAGTTCCAAGGGATTCCTTCTCACGGGGCCCTCTTCCAGCAGTCTGGTAGCTGCTCTCCACCCCCCAGCATGGCCCTTTCCTGCATGGGCATGCCGCCACAAGTGCAGGGGCAGCCAGTCACCATCCAGGTTCAGGAGCCGGGAGACATGCTTGGGGGTGGCCTCCTGCAAGCCGGGCAGGCCATGGCCATCGCTCCTGGTGCCAGCCAGCTCCAGATGCACCATCGCGCCAGTTTGATGGCCTCTCTGACTTACGGGCACAGACCCCTTTCCAAGCAGCTCAGTGCGGACAGTGCAGAGTCACACAGGTATGGGGGTGTGGGGGGGGTGGAGTGGGGGCCTCACTGGCTTTGAGTGATCCAGGTTCTTGCTGTGCTGAGTGGGAGTCCCCAGAGCCTGCGACAGGACTCGCATGCAGCTTGGGGGATAGCCAGATGTGGCTTGGCGGCCGCTTGGCCTAACGGGTGATTCATGGGTTGGGCAGTGGAGCGGTGGCCAGCCAGCAGAGCTGAGATGGGACCTCCCTGCCAGAGACGGGACACAGCTGCATTCCAAGTTTTCAGCTGGCGGTTCTAGCTGGAGACAAGCCGGCTGCCTTCTAGCAGCCCCATTCTGCCTTAGCCGTCCTGGTCCAGTATGTCTGAAGTTTCTTTCTCGCTTACACAGGTATCCTCCCACTGGCTATGAGCAGGTACACTTGCATCCGCACCTGTTTTCGGAGCAGGCACGAGTCTCTCCTAGCAACTATAACCCGGCCACAACGGTGGGATTCCCTCCGACGCAGGCCCTGAAGGTTCCGCAGCTGGAGCAGTTCCCCACCTTCCCCCAGAGCGCTCATCAGCAGCACTATGCCACATCAGCACTACAGCAGGCGCTGCTGTCCCCGACCCCACCGGACTACAGCCGGCACCAGCAAGTCCCGCACATCCTGCGTGGCCTGCTGTCGCCCCGGCATTCACTCACAGGGCATGCGGACTTGCGGCTGCCTCAAGCAGAAATTGCACAGCTCATCAAGAGGAGGCAGCAGCAGCAGCAGCAGCAAGAGGTTCAAGACCTGATCCGACACATGAGCCAAGGGGATGCTGGGCATGCGGCTGCCCACGTGCCCCAGAAGCTCTCCGAGCGCCAGTCACTGTCTTTGCCTTATCAGAACGCTGACACGTACCCCCACCACCATCAGCACCCCCACCCCAGCCCCCAGCACCTCCTGAAAGTGAGGGCCCACGAATGTATCCACCAGTGCGCAGCCTCGGTGCCGGCCCACGGGTATGCCCCCCAGCCCACCCTGCTCCACTCGGAGAGCATGGAGGAAGAAGCGGCAGATGGTGTGTGTGCGGGGGGCAGGGACAGCTTTCCAGAGAATAAGACCAAAGGCCGCCATGAGTCTCCGCTGCTCGTGGGCATCACTGGGCCTGGGGACCCCGAATCCATGCTTGGGACTGCTAAGCAGGAGCAGGAGCTGGGGGCCCACATTTACGGCCACCACTCAGCTGCCGCCTTCGGTCGGAATAAGGCGCCCTATAGAGGTAAGGCGGTGGTGGACCTGGGGGTGGCGGGGGTGGGAGGTGGTGAAAGGCCCCGGCTTGGAACTGCAAGGAAGCGCTCCCAGTGTGATGCAGGGCTGCCCTCTGGGAGGCTGGGTGACTTTCTAGGGGGAGGGGCCGTGGCTCAGGGGGGCGGGCAGGTGGAAGGAACGGGCAGCTGTTGTGCTGGAGGCCAAGCAGCACCCCTCCGGGCCTCTCCTGTTCACCCATGAGGGTGGGGAGGTTTGTGTGGAAGGAGGTGGTGGAGGAGGCGTCCTGGACCGTTTGGAGGCTCATCAGCGCTTTAAATGAGGCCTGGAGACCAACCGGAAGCCAGAGAAGCAAAATCAGGGGTGGCTTGAAGATGCCCAGAATAGGTTGCCCCTGACAGTCTCTGGGCAGCTGCAGTCTGGCTCATCTGTTCTTTCAGAGAACTTGACCGACTTGTGACATGGGCTGAGTCTCAAGGACACAAAAGCGTGTGTGTGTGACGAGGCTTCTGGGGAGGACTGCGGTTGGTAAACTGGCCAAGGCAGGGAAAGCCCAGCCGGCCACAGCCAGTCTCCGGGCAAGCAGGAGCAAGGACAGCCCGAGACCACATCCAAAGTATGAAATGGTGGGATCCTCCGGGAATAGGGAAACCCCTTCATAATAGTAGCTCTGGGTTCAGCTTTAGTCTGCCCTCCTTCACCCAGGCCATCGCTGAGGGTAGGCATTGGTTTAGCAGAGCCACTGTTTTCTTTGGGTCCCATGGAAAGGAGAGTGCATGCGCTGCTATCCTCTCTGTGTTGCTGGTAGCACACCCCAAAACTCCAGATAACCTCTCTCAGTGGTTTCACTTAGACTAGCTAGCACCGCCTACCTCTCGGAGCAGGTGAGAGAGCCGGTGGGGCGATGTGCACAGAGCCTGTTGTGCGGAAGGGAGCTGGCAGGCGAGGCGGCAGTGTTGGGGTTCTGCTACCCATGAGGGGTGCAGCAGATGCCATGGCCGGGGGGGGGGGGGGGGGGCGCTGCTCAGGAGGAGTCATGTCCTGTTGCTCTTGTGCAGTGAGGAAGCAGCAGGGCAAGAGGTGGTGAATTCCCCTGCTTGGCCAAGCTGCAGGGAGCGAGGCGGAGGGGACTGGCTGTTCTCGTCCAGCTGGGCTCTGGCTCCCCGCCCCCCAGAGCACCAGCTTCTCTTGGTTCTTCCAGGCCAGTGAGTGCTGCTAACAGGTTCCACCCTTCTTCCTCCTGTTCCTCCCATTCAGCTCTGGCTCTCCTTCCAAGGAGCTCTGGGCAGCTTACCTTGTCCTTTCCTTTTTCCACTCCATCCTTGCAACCCTGTGGGTTAGTTGGGACAAGAGCAGCTGACTGGCCCACTGTCACCCAGGTAGCTTCATAATTGAGTGGGGATTTGAACCCGGGCCTCTCTAGTCCTGACCCAGCACGCTGACCCCAGGGCCCCAGTCAGTGACTGCTGTCTCTAGTGCTTTCAGGAGTCCAAAGGCCCCCTTGCCCAGGCAGGGCTGCTCGTGCCGTTGAGGCTGGGCAGTCCAGGGCAAAGTATCTTCCTCCCTCGCCCTGTTCCACCACTTGCTCCGGGGAAAGGTGGCGCTGCCCGGGCGCTCTTGTTCCCGAGGCACCTCATTTGCTCTGTGAGGCCATAAACGGGCAGGGAGGCAGCCTTTAACCCCCAACGCAGCAAGTTTCGGCAGGGGCTGACCTTTGGCTGGCCCTTTGGAATGAGGCGCACCTTCCCCGAGTGCCTGCAGGCCGTCTCTGGGCGTGGCGGTGAGTGTGGGAGGCGCAGCACAGCCCCCCAAGGAGTCTCCCGTTCGGTGCTGTGACTCTGGCCCAGGGTTGTGCGCTTCCTGGCTCCTGGGGCCGTGGGGGGAGATTTCTTGCCCCTTTCTCTGGTCTGCCACTTGTGGGCAACATGCGCTCTTTCTGCGGTCCATGCTATTCTGGAGCGAGTTTGCCTTTATGCAAGGGGTATGCACCACGAGGAATGGCCATTGGCCCCAGGGGGCTCTTGAGTATATTGGGCCATAGAAGACATGGCCCTGGGATGGGATAGCCCAGGCGAGCCTGATCTCGTCAGATCTCGGAAGCTGCGCAGGGCCGGCCTTGGTTACTAATTGGATGGGAGACCTCCAGTGAAGACCAGGGTGGCAGAGGCAGGCAGTGGCCAACCACCTCTGTTAGTCCTTTGCTATGAAAACTCCGCCCCAGGGTGGGGGTGGGGCGGTTGTCACCATAAGTCAGCTGTGACTTGAGGGCACCATACACACACAGAAGGCGTGGCAGGGTGCGCCACAGGTGCCGGTGCAAATGTGTGGTTAGTCAGCTGGTTTCATAGTTTGTGACATGGAATTGAATTCCCTGGGAAATGGGAGTTTGTGAGGGCCCTAATGCTGCGTCTCCCTTCTCCCCCCCCCCCAAGACTCCATGGTCACAAGTGGCATGGAAAGAACCTCTCCAGGGGAAGCGGTGGAGATGCCCGCAGTGGAGGATGGACCAGGGGCTTATGCAAGGCTGGTTTCCGGTGCGCCAGCCCGAGCCCGGGCCCTGCAGAGGCACCACACCATCCAGAACAGCGATGATGCCTACGTAGGTTTGCCGCCTGTTCCCCGGGTCTTGCTGGGGGGGCGGTGGGAAACTGTGACCATGCTGCTCCTGTCCTCTAGAGCTCGGGGAGGTCAGTTTTCTGTGGGTAAGCCTCTTCCCCGTAGCCCTGCCCCTCGGGTCTCTGGAGCGCTGCTGCCTGGCTGAGGCTTTTTCCTCCCCCCTGCCCAGGTGCAACTGGACACACTACCAGGCATGAGCCTCATGGCAGGGAAGGCCTTGAGCTCTGCCCGCATGTCGGATGCCGTGCTCAGCCAGTCGCAGCTCCATGACAGAGGGAGTGCAGGTGAGGGGGGCACAGCCAGCACGCTTCCCAGGAGGGGAGGGACTGAAGGGCCCCAGTTCGCAAGGGTCTGGTGGGCCCCCTGCCCGAGGGCCAGGTGCTGCACCTGAGCTCTGCCTTGATGCACAGCAGCCCAGGGAAGGGAGCTGGAAGCCCACCTTGGCATAGCCAGACTCACAGCAGCAGTCCTGGGGGGACGGAGACTCTCCCGGATAAGGCACAGGGTGGGCTGCTGCCTGCCTGCCTCCTTCCTGCAGTTATGGCTCCCCAATGGATGCTGGGCTTGGGTGTGTGCATGTGCGCACGTGCATTTGCAGTACATTTCCCTCGTCAGTCCATCAGAAGTTCTTGGCAAGAGGTTGGCCGCCCCAGAGCACATTGCGCCCTTGGAGGTCCATCTGACATACCCTGTAAGGATCGGGCTGCGTGTGCACGCTCTCTCGTGCACACACCACTTTCTGGCATATTCTGTGTCTGGTTTTGCAGAGTGTGGGGAGAGCTTGGAGGGGGAAGAGCAATCCAGCCTAGCAGATGGCAGCCAGCACCTGAACACCTCTTGCTACCCTTCCACGTGTATTACTGATGTCCTGCTGAGTTACAAGCACCCGGAGGTGCCCTTCGGGGTGGAGCAGGCTGGGGTCTAGGGAGAGGCGGGCCACAGTAAGTGCTGGCGAAGTCCAGATGGGTGGGATGCCTGCAGCAATAGGAAGCCACGTGGCTCTGCCGCTCCCTCTTGGGGGGAACGTGGTGGCCCTTCTGGCGCCGTTCATAGCTGATGTTCCCAATTAATGACTGGCTTTTAGGCCATAGATGCAAAAAACAAGTGTTAATTTTAACAGGAATGTTTCTATCAAATTCTGTAAGTCTGGTTGGGGGGGAAAGATGGTTGCAGTCTGGTCCTGGGCAGGGAGAGCCCACATTAGAAGCCGGCCTTTTCCGAAGGCAACTGAGCATTTGCACAGTTCAGTAGCCTGTTTAGTTGGAACCGGCTAGAAGCTGGAGCGTTGCCCTGGCTGGACCTTTTGAGCTCGATGAAAATAGCACCCACACTATCTTTTTTCTTTTTGCCAGGGGTGTGTACAGCTTTGAAACAAAAAGGTCCATTTCAAACCAACAGTATCTTGCAGCATTGCGCCAAATGGCCGTAGCGTTTCTTCTGGATGGAACATTGACGGCTGCTCCTCTTCCTCCTTGGTTCAACAGTGTGCTTGGTCCTTTGGATGTTCCTTTTTGCCATATCTGTCTGTGATGCCAGCCATTCTGGAGTCACCAGCGCGCTCCTCATCCATAGGCACGGGGGGCCGTATGAGCTGAGGGCAGCTGCTCTGTCAGAGGCCCCCTCTATTAGCAGGCAGTGGGGGCACCTGGGCAGCCTGGGGGTGAAAGTGGAGAAGAGCTCTCTGCCTGCCTGCCAGCCAGCCAGCAATAAACAGATGCTTGGGATGGTGCCTCACTGGGCTCTGCCACTCCCTCCGTGACTGGCGGGCTGGGGCAGAGTGGCCGAGAGCTGAACCTCCAGTCAGATCCACACCTGCCTTCCTTGGATTGTTCCCTTCCCTTTCCTCCCACCTCACCCGGCAGTGGTGCAATATTGCTTTTGCGTGTCTTTCCTTTGTTAGCTTCCCTATTTTAAATTTTGCCATTGAGCTACAGAGTTTCTCTCCTTCCTTTTTTCCATACGTCTTTTCCTTTCGGATCCACATACTTCAGTTTTATTGTCTCCGCTTCTTTCACTGTAATGTTCAGAACCTTTTTCATTTTTAACTCCGCCACTTCCCATCCCAAGATCATGTAGGAATTTGTTTGGTAAATGTTTTATTAATATTAATATTATTATAAATTAATTAATAAAAGGCAAAAGGAACTTGTGCGTGAGCGAACTCTTCCCCTTGGCCCCAAGCTTTGCGCCTGCTGCCCCCGGATTGCCCTACCCGCACCAGAGATGGACACGGGGGCTGCCTTTCCTGGCCTCTCCTCCCTGTCCGGGCAGAACTTGTTTTCTGTGACTGAGGCAGGCTCTGGGAACCCTCCAGCATCTGGGCCTTTGGGGAGTGTCGTGTCATCTTTTTTGTCTTTGGGACTTTTGAAAAAACTACAACAGAGAATTCCTATTTCTGACACTTTTTGGAATAATTTTTTAAAAGAAAAAAAAACCATCAGTGCAGCCCTCCTAAATTTGCACAGAAGAAGAAGAAGAAGAAGGTGTGAGACCAGTCTGGCCGAGGTGCTCAGCTGTCGCCATCTCCCTCGTGGTTTTCCTGCTTCTGGATGCTGGGATCGCCCTTTAGCCCCCCCGCCTTTGGGCTGGGACTCCCTGGCCGGTGGAGGGGCAGCGCTGGGTGGAGGGTTGCCACCTGTTCCTCCAGCAGCAAAGGGCCACCAAGTGCCACGAGCCTTCAGCCTCGCTTTGGACTCTCGCTTTGGTTTACAGGACCTTGTGTGTGTACCTGAGAGGCGGCAGCTGCTGCCGCCGCCACCCTCCAGTGACATCCAAACCAGCTGCACGGGGAGTCGCCTGTTGCGCCCTTTTGCAGCGTCACGCTTTTCTTTTTCTTTGTTTTTTTAACCATTGCTTTGTATTGTAGTAATCAATACTTGCAGTATATGTTGAATGTATGATATACTTTGCTATTATTTCTGTTTTGGGGAATGTCCAGAGTATTTTTCTCATTTATGTTGGACTAAAAAACAACAAACCAACCCTGCTTCCCACAAAATCTCCCCTTCCCTCTGATCTTCAGTAAATTCTTCAATTTTTTTTTGTGGGTCATTTGCAGCTAGTAATTTAGTTGGACGTGGGATCATGACCAATAAAGCCATGGTGATGCTTGGCTGTCCGCCTGGTCTGGCTTCTCTCTTGCTCGGGGGCCTTCCTTCCTTCCTTCCTTCCTTCCTCAGGCTGCTTTGCTTGCGGAGACTGGGGAGCCAGAGGGGGCCACGAGGAAGGCACTGGGCCTGTGCAGGTGGCAGAAGGGGGCCTGGAGCTGAGTCCCTGGGTGGCACATGGGAGTGGGGAGTGTTTTGTGGCTAGGATTTGCTCCATTGGTTTGAACGCTGGCAGCTGAGAGCATCGGCAGTCCACAAGATCTTTTTTCCTCCCTCGTGTTGCTGCTGTGCTGCTACAGTTGTCTGCCATGCGCCTCATCGTTCCTGAGGATGCCACAAGTGGCATATACCTTTGCTGAGCACCACAAACCACCGTGGCAGTTGCAGCTGGCAGGCATGGTGAACAGCGGGTGCTCTGGCAGCTGGCCACCCCAGTGCCAGAGGCCAAGGGCCAGGCTGCGCCACTCCACAGTCTCTGCGGGCTTCGGGTGTGTTGCCCTCGTGGGCTGGTGGCCTCCGGGCTACTCCCACTGAACACTGGGGATGGAGGCTTCCCAAGGGCTTTCATGGGGGGCTGTTCAGTAACGGGGGTCCACTTTGTGCGTGTGTGTGTGTGGGGGGGGGCTTCTTTCGATCTTAGACCCAGGAAATGGGCCACTGTCAAGTCCTGAACATTTTTTTCTGGGTTGGTCTAGCATGTGGTAGCTTTCAGTTGGCGTTTTAACTCTGTGGTAGTTTCTGTCCCTGAGAATCTTTGCTGCTGTTGGAAAACAAAGGCACCAGTTCCTAACCTTTAAAGACAGTGAACCAGCGCCATTCGCACATGTGCACCAGGGGACAAGTTGTCAACTTGTGGGTTCAGGCTCCAGGCTCCCTTGGCATGGACTTCTGCACAGAGTCTGCGGCCATACTCTTCAGGCCTTCCTCTCGCAAGCCTGCCACCACCTTTTCCCACGGGTTGACCGAAGGAATGCTTGCCATGGGGTCCCTCTGCCCAGCCCCTACACCTGAGCTTGATTACATTTGCTTGTCAAAACCAAGGATCCTTGCGCCAGGAGAAAGCGGCATGGGCTCCTGCGGGTGCAGGCATGAGCCCCTGCCCCCTGTGCCACTCCTGGGCTCTTCTCGGCTGGTGTGGGATGGACGGCAGCGGAAGAAACTCGCGTGCCAGCAATTCTACAAGCAACCAGGTGGCGGTAAGTCACAAGTCACGCGGGGAGTGGGTTTTCCTGCTCCTTGGCCATGTGTGTTCTCAAACAAATGCAAGGGATCTCAGGCAGAGCAAGAAAGGCGGTGGCTGGATGTCCAGTCCATCTGGTGCCAACCATGATGCCAGGCCCAAGGTTCAACGTTCCCGAGAGACTCGGTCTGCAGAGGGTGTTTGGGGTGTGTGGTTCTCTTGCAGCTGTGGCAATGAATTTGGGGGGTGTGCGTGCTGTTGCTTCGGGAGCTGCAGCAGCTAGAGGAAGGTTTCTGAGGAGGAGGCTTCCGTCTCTCCTTGTGGCTGCCAGCCGTGATGAATGAAACAGGAGGCAACTACGCCACGTGTCCAGGACGGGAACCTGCAGTAAGTGGTCCGTCTCCAGCTTCTTTCACCTACAGAACTGAAAGCCCTTCCTTAGCCCTCTCCTGAAAGGTGGGGGGGGGGGATTGTGGTGCTGCGTCTTGCCAGCCCCTACGTGGGCTTCTAGCTCTGCCCTCGGAGGCAGGTGCCATTCTAGTGCAAAGCTCCCCTGTGAGAAGAAAGCAATCTTGCATCAAAAACAAGCATGCTAGGAAGATGGGAGACTCGGTGGGCCTCCCTGGCCTGCTAGTGTTCTCCGAGGGATTTGTTTTTAGAGGAAGCCTCGCTCAGATCCAGACTTGCCTTCTCTTCTGCTGGTTGCAGGCCACGGGCTGTGCCAAGGGCTCGTCCTGGTAGCTTTGCCGAATAGGACGGCTCAAGGGGCTCAGCCACGGGCTTGGAGGCTCTCCCAGTCCGTGCCTTGGTCATGTCGACGGCTGGGCAGGGTGCACAGAGGGCAGAGCTCTTGTGTGCCTCTGGAGAACAAGGGGGGCCTGCAAACCTCTCCCCTTGGCTCCCATCCTGCCAATCCAGGCTGATGGTTTGTGAGACCCTGTTCTGCCCACCAGTGCCAACTTGATTCAGAGCTGGCACTCAGTCCCTGAAGGCTGCCCTGTTTGCTCCACTTTCTCTTGCCAGTCCTCCCTGCTCCCCTGTGGCCATGCCTGTTCCCCTGGGCGATGTGTTTGATCCTTGAACTCCAAGTGCCACATAGTCATGGCTTGGGCGTGAATTCCCTGTTTACAGCTCTGACTTATCTCTAGCAATAAACAACCATCTCCAGTATAAATAGCTGCAAGCAAGGACAGTGCAGCACTCTGGGCAGTGGAAGCAGACAGGCCTGGTAAGCAGCTTGCTGGACCTCCTGCCATGCTCCGAGTTGGCTTGGCATGAGCTGAGGGCAGGCACTCCCTCTTCCATGTGTTGGACAGGCTTGGCTTCTTTTGATGAACTACCCTGGATTTCAACTTTAGTGTGCTGTTGGAGGGGGTGAGGGGAAAGGATTACTTTTGGGTCACTTCAGGAGCATGAGAGTCTCCCAGCCTGCAAATCCTGGATTGGGGCAGGGGTGGCAGACCTGTGCTTGGCAGCTCCCTTTTTTAAACGGTGAGACCAGCTGGCAGAGGACAAGCCTCTAGACTAGCGAGCTGCCACGAGAATGGGAGTTCTGCCGTCCTCCGAGCACTAGGAGCGGCGCGGGGGTGAGGCTCCCTCTCTCCTTGGCTTCTGGGGCCTCTGCCTGGCTGCTGCTTGGGGGCAGGCTGCCGTGCGGAGGGGGGTTTGGCCTAACCCAGGAGGGCGGTTTGAGCGGGCTTGTCCCCAGTGGCTCTTTCCAGAGCTTGCTGGGTCAGGCCGCCTAGTGCAGCACCCTAATTCCACCACCTCCACAGCTCCGATCCCCCGCCTCTCTGTCTGGAGCTTCCAGTGGCTGGTCTTGAGGGTCTCTTTCTCTCCCCCCTCCACTGGGTGATTCTTGGTCTAGGAAGCGGGTGAGAAAGCGGGGCCAGGAATGGCAGGGGCTTGCAGGGGTTCCTTTCCTGGCTGCACTTGGAAGCTGGTGGGTACTTCCACAGCCTCAAGTGAAACTCCTCTTCTGCCCCCAGGTTAGAACACGTCCCAAGATGAGAGGCAGCAGTGTGATCCTTGCCCTCCTCTTCCTCACAGGTGAGTTGGGAGACCACTGCAGAGAGGGCTGCTGCGCTGCCTTAGGCTAATGGGTCCCTTCCTGTCTTGGAAAAGGAGGTGGGGTCTCTAGATAATGCTAGGAAAATGAGGGGGAGGGGGGAGCAGGCCGCGGGAGAGAAGGGTTGCGGTGTTCAGGAGGACAGCGGAGTCCGCGGAAAGGGCTGGCCCGGAGGTCTGCCTTGGCAAGGCCCGTGTAGGCCACTGTCCAAAAGCTGGGCCCAGCGCCGGGTCTCCCGCTGTGTTTTAACGCTCGGTGCCTCTGCAGGAACCCAGGCCCGCTACTTCTGGCAGCATGACGAGCCCCAGCAGTCCCCGGTGGAGCACCTCAAGGAGCAGTTCCGGATTTACATAGAACATGCCCGGACCAGTGCTAGGGAAGTGATCGACCAGCTGGACGCCTCCTCTTTTGGCCAACACTTCGAGTAAGTGGTGACTTTTGATGGGGGGGTGGGGGGGTGCTGCTTGTTCTGGAAACAATTCTGTGGCCTTTGAAGGATTGTGGGAAGGATCTGGAGTGGGGAACAGGATAAGGTAGATGGTCCCACCAGCAGACTTGTGCGTTCTGAGAGGCTGTTTTTGCTTCCCTCTCGATTACCTTTGGTGCACTGTGAACCTGCATTGCTCTCAGCACCACCTTGCCCAGTCGCCTCCACCCCTCATTTGGTATGCCTTTTTCAGGCACCACAAACTTTCCCATCAGGCCCACCTCCTTTTTCTCTGCCCTTCCTCTCCCCCCCCCCCTGCTCCCCTTTTTGTACTGTATGACAAGACTGATGAAAATATGTGGGGCTGTCGAAAGTTTGCACACACTTTGGCAGCGTGTGAGTTGGTCTGGAGAGGAAGGACTGAGAAGGCTGTTGGGGGGATCTGTGGGCACCAGAACATCAGAGGTGCCCCGCTGGATCAGACCCCGCAGTATGTCTAGTCCAGCATCCCCTTCCCACAGCAGCTGGCCAGTTACTCGGGGGGGGGGGCAGCAACAGGGGGCAGAGGCCAAAGTCCTCCCCTGACGCCGCCTCCCAGCGCCGGGTTTCAGGTTTGCTCCTGCTGTAGTCGGAGGTGCCCTTCAGAGGCTGGGGAGCCACGATGGGCCTCTCCTCCCCCTGCATAGCCTCCTTTTAAAGCCAATTCAGCAAGAGTGGCCATTACCACATCCTCTAGCAGCACATTCCACACGTGAATTATTCGTTGGTATTTCTTTTTGTCTGTCCTGTACTTTAGTTTGGGTGCTGATGAGTCCTAATATTTTGGGTGAGGCAGAAAAAAACTTGCTCTGACCACTTTCTATGAATCTCTATAATATCCCTTCCTTAGTTACCTTTTTTCCCCATAGCCAAAGCAAAATGGTGATCCCCGATCATCTTGATGGCCGCCTTCTGCACTTTTTTAGCTCCACAACAACCCTTTGAGATACGGCAACCAGAACTGTCCTCAGTAAAGAAGTATTTCCCTTTGTCTGTCCTGAATCTGTTGCCCATTAACTGCGCTGGGTGTTGCTGAGGGTCTCTCCAGAAGATTTGTTTCTGCAGGGGCATGCGCTGGTTTTGAGGTGTTCTCTGCAGTCACACGTCAGCTGACAGGAACTGCTTCTTTTTGTTTTTGTTGGTTGGTTGGTTGGTTTTATTCAATTTATATTCCGCCCTCCCTGCAATAGCAGGCTCAGGGTGGATTTTTGAAAAAGGAGAGTTCAGATGAGCTCAGAACAGCACCACGGGGGGAGGAAGGGCTCCTGCCCTCCCCCTAATGCCGTTTTCTCACATGAAAACTGCATCTGAGGGGAATCATTTCGCTGATTTTGCAGTTCCACATGGAGAATCTATGCACAGATTCTCTACATGGAGCAGCAAAGTTGGCAAAATAACACACCCAATGTGCTGCTTTCGCAAACAGAAATGGCTGGGGGGAAGGCAGGAGCGCCCCCTCCCCTTGGGGCGCCGTTCTGAGTTTGTTTGCTCTCTCTCTCTCTCTTTTTTAAGAAGCAGTGCCCTTCACCTGATACCTGACTGCAGGCAGCACATTGAAACCAGCCCACGCCCAGTGCAGAAACACACTGTCTGGAGAGACCTGGGTGCCACTGTTCTGGGAGGGGGGGGAAAGCTCCCTTGACCCTCTTTCCTCCCCCTCCTGCCGCCTGCATCACTTTATGAACCTTTGTCTTGCCCTCCCTGGATCTTCTCTTTTCTGATCCAGAAGTTCCCAGGTGCTCCAGCTTTCCCCCTAGGAACGGGGCCCCAGCCCCGTAATTGTCTTGGTTGCTCTGCAGTATCTTTTCTGAGATACAGTGACTGGAAGATCTCTCTCTCTCTCAGCCCCAAGGGCATTTACAGTCGGGGGCATTTTGCTCTGCTTTGCATCAGTGCTACTGAACTCTCGTTTGCCATTCCTTGTTGTGGAAGGAGAGCTCTTCACACTCGCTTCTGTTTTTCACTATCTTAAAGAAAGCTGTCCGGGACCTTTGCTTGCTTATTGAGGAGATGTTCCCTGTTCTTGGACAAAGTGCCCTTCCATGGACTATCTCTGGCCAAAAGCCAGCTCTGTGCTTCTTCCAGTTTGGAGCCTGCACCTTAGAGGAGAGGCCTGGTTCTTTTGCATCCTGCAAAGAGGAGAGAAGGAGAGGGATATTTGCTAGCAATGGCCAGTGAGGAGATCATAACCTAATTAATGTAGTAGAGGGACTGGGCCCCTGGGAGGCATAGCGGGAGATGCCACCACAGTTTGGTAACAGCTTTTCCTAGCACTGAAGGGCAGGTAGCCTCCTTTTTGGGGAAAGTTATACTTTGTTGGGTGTAGATCAAGATGGGTAGCTGTGTCAGTCTGAAGAAGTGAGCTGTGGGTCACAGAAGCTCATGCCCTACCACTAATTTTGTTAGTCTTATGGGTGCTGCTGGACTCTTGCTCTTTTGTTGAGTGTAGACAGAGCAGCTCTTCCTTTCTGGCAAGAGGCGCCCCCCCCCTTGAAAAGGCAAATGTTTCTCCCCCAGCTCTCGTAATGCCAAGTGCCACCCCCCACACACACACCTCACATGCACACTGTGAGTCTGAAGAAGCTGAAAGAAAGGCCACTGCTTGAGCATCAGTCGCCTGGTCCCAAGGGCTGTCATGGGGTTGGGGCAGCCAGCCATGCCTGAACCATGACTTCTTTCTTCCTCCAGTCTGGACCTGGCTACCAAGGTGGAGACTGTGGCTGCTGTGGCTGAACAGATCCGGGAGCAGCTGGCCCCCAGCTACCGAGCAATCAAGGAACGCCTGGATGCAGATTACCAGGAGCTGACGGCAGACCTGGCGCCAATCCAGGCCAAGATCCAGCCCTTACTGAATGACTTCCATACGAAGCTGCAGCAGGAGGGAGAAGTCTTTTATGCCAAGCTGAAGCCGCTGGCGGAGGAGTGGCGGGAGACTGCACGCCAAGACCTGGCGCAGCTGCAGAGCAAGGTGGAGCCCCTAGCTGCCGAGGCCCGGGACAAGGTGAGGGAGCTGGTGGCCGACTTCCGCCGGAAAATAGCCCCCTACAATGACGAGGTCCGCCAGAAGGTGAGCGAGAAGGTGCAGCAGGTGCAGGAGCGCCTGGCGCCCCGTCTGCGCGAGCTCTACACCACCGTACAGGAGCAGGTGGACGCGCTGCGGAAGACCCTGGTCCCCGTGCTGGAGGGCGCCCGCCAGCGGGCAGTGCCGGCCCTGGAGAGCCTGAAGAGCTACGTGGTGTCCCTGCTGAGCAACCTGCAGAAGAAGTTGGAGCAGCAGCAGCAGCAGCAGCAGGCGGCCTAGGGGCCACACTGTCTCCCATACCTTCCTATGCCCCAGGACCACTGAGCACCTGGCCGCCTTCCCCTCCTTCCCTCTCTCTCTGTGCAGCTGGTGCCAAATAAAAGCCATGCACGGGACGGCCTCAGCGTGTCTCTTCCAGGGAAGGGCGCAGGGGGTGGCTGGGCAGGGGCAGAGCCCTTTACTCCTGGGGGAGGGGGCCAGTTTGGCAGGAGGGTGCAGGGAGCAGGGTGAGGGCCTTGGGGCAGACCCGGGGCGGGGGGCTGGTGCGGGCTTTCAGGAGCTGCCCCTTCTGCCCCACTGCTCCTGTTCCAAGCAAGACACTGCCCGGGGTTGTAATGCAGGGTACAAGCAGCCAGTGGTTCCCTCTGGCGTGTCCCATGAAGCAGCCTGGAAGTCCTTGCCGGGGGCGGGGGGTGGGGGGGTGGGTGCTTTACAAAGACCTTCCTGCCCTTTCAGCACTACTCCTCCGTGCCAATTGGAGAGAGCGGCAGGGGGCTGCAGGTAGCTACTTAGCCGGCGAACTTCAGCGCTTCGGCTGGCAAGGCAAAGAGGAGGCCCCTGGCCTGCCGCAGCCCCTTGTGTTCTCATGTGCAGCATCATGAGCAGTTCCCAGAGGGCCCCATGGCGGGCCCATGGCAGGGACCTCCCTGGGCCACACCAGCCAGCGGACAAGCGACTGCTGCGGACAGGCAGGCCACGCCCTCCCTGGTGTTCTATCCTGGTAACGGTCCTGGAAGGGAGGCTGGACTGGCCCGGGCCCCTAGCGTGTGAGCGGAGATTGGGCTGGATCTTCAAGGTTCTGACGCCAGCCACTAGGCTGCACCTTGGGTGGCTGAGTCCAGGCGAGAGGGAGAGGGTGCTGGTGGGCGCAAGGGAGGGGATGGTGCCACACATGCAGCAGGCGCTGGCACTGGTGGTGCCCGGGGATGTGGACAGCCACTCATGAAAGCTCTTGTGCAAATCAGCGTGGTTAGGTTCAAAGGTACCCAGGGACCTCCGTTTTAACCGGTTGAGGTCGCCCACCTTGGCTCAGAGCCTCGGAGTCCGACTGGATCCTGCTGTGCTATTTGCTAGGGGGACAAAGGATAGCCAAGCCACGAGTGGGTGCTTTCGCTGGCCGCCCTGCTGGATTCTACCCATCAGGCTACGTTGACTAGCAGTCCTGTAACTGCAGAGCTAGATTACTGGCACAAGCTCTGCCTGGGGCTGCCCTTGAAGCATGATGTGAAAGCTTCAGATGATAGGGGGTTTCTTGGTGAGTGCCCATGACTGCCATTGAAAAACAGCTTCTTGGGGTCACGTTTGCTTCCCAGGGTAGTTTGAGGTGCTGCTCTTAACTACAACCTGAGAGCTGCTTCCTTGAGGCTTTCCCAACACGAACCTGTGCACCGCTTTGGCCCTCACTCCCAGAGAGAGAACCGGCCTCCTTCCGCAGCCCTGGCCTGGCCCTGCCCAGTCTGCCGGAAGAAGGAAGGAGTGGACACCTGGCTGGCCCAGCTCTGCGGTGTGCAGATGGCTTCTGTCGATGGACCTTGGAAGGACACTGAGTCAGGAGATACACCTGTTGGGGGGGGGGGGTGCGTGTGCACATGCCGGTGTCATAAAACTTATTCTGCTTTCCATGTTTTGACTTTAATTTTGCTGTCTACTTGGCTAGTGGAGTGAGTCACCAGTGCAAGGCAGGGCCAAACGCTTCAATAAATACAATTCACAATTCTTGTTCTTATTTATTGTTAACATTCTTTATAGTCTGTCTCTCTCACTGAGACTCGAGGATTACACAGTGTGCCTCTGTACAGTCAGCTTCAAAGACATTTCTGGAAACAAGTAATAGAGGATATACGTGCGAATTTGCAAAGATTCAAAACCAGCAGAAATCCAATACAGAGCTGAAGAAATGCTGAAATAGAGCAGAGGAGTTAGCCGTGTTAGTCTGTGGTAGCAAAATCAAAAAGAGTCCAGTAGCACCTTTAAGACTAACCAATTTTATTGTAGCATAAGCTTTCGAGAATCAAGTTCTCTTCGTCAGATGCCTGATACAGAGACTGGTCAAATACAGAAGAGGAGAGAGAGAAGGGGAGGAGGGAGAAGAGGCAATTAGGGGGAGGAAGGGGGAGGGAGCAATCAAAACATTCCTTTGCTAGTATATGTATAGGACAGTATAGGACAGCCCCCCAACCTTAAACGACTCCTCACTCACAACCATGAATCGGCCAGCAGAGTCACCAGCACAGGTACCAGGCCCTGCAACAGACCCAGATGCCAGCTCTGCCCCTATATCTACCCAGGGAATACAATTACAGGACCCAATGGCATCAACTACAGTGTCTCTGGCTCTTACAGCTGCTCATCCTCCAATCTGATATATGCCCTCATGTGCCAACAATGTCCTTCTGCTCTGTACATTGGACAAACCAGCCAACCTCTACGCAAAAGAATAAATGGACACAAATCTGACATTAGAAATGGAAACATCCAAGAAACCAGTGGGAGAACACTTCAATCTACCAGGACATTCCATCAAAGACTTAAAGGTTGCTGTAGTTCAACAGAAACCTTTCACAAACAAAATCCAAGGGGAAGCTGCTGAATTGGAATTCATATGTAAATTTGACTCTGTCAAGTTGGGACTGAATAGGGACTATGAATGGTTATCACATTACCACAGGTATCAGATTTCCTTTACAGAGGTGGGGTCTGGGGGAGCTCAGTGGCACCTGCCGTGGGCTTTCGGGAACCACAGATCTCTTTGTCAGATGCATCTGGCAGGGAGAGCTGTGGTTATTGAAGGCCCATACTGCATTGGAATTGGATGGTCTAGCTGTTTGGCTTCTACAAACTAACAGGGCAAACTCCTTTGAAGCCAACTGATACACACACCAAAAGGAGATGTTTACATATACCAGCAAAGGAATGTTTTGATTGCTCCCTCCCCCTTCCTCCCCCTAATTGCCTCTTCTCTCTCCTCCTCTTCTGTATTTGACCAGTCTCTGTATCAGGCATCTGATGAAGAGAACTTGATTCTCGAAAGCTTATGCTACAATAAAATTGGTTAGTCTTAAAGGTGCTACTGGACTCTTTTTGAAATAGAGCAGAAGCAGTTTTAAGCTTGACATATGAAACAACATAGAAACTACCCAGCAGGATGATACTGACAGTAACAGACAGTACATAGTAGTAAAGTCTATGGTCCCAGTCCCTTTGTTGAAGCATCCCTGTGAGACCACTGCCTTTCCGGACAGCCTTACAGTGCAGATGCAGTCCTTGGACTGTGCCTAGTGGTACGCAGAGCGCATGCACTGGCCAGAGAGCACAACTCCCCCTTGCCCGCCCCCCAGCTCATCTCGTCGAAGCAGAGGCCTCCACACTCGCCACCCGCCCTTGGCTTTATGTGGCCAGGCTGGGCGTGAGCATCTGTGCCCAGGCCCCCAAGGCTGAGCTCCAGCAGGGAGGAGAGGCTGCTCTGCAGACCCCTCCAAGGTACTCTTTGGGGCCAAGACAAGGGAGGCTGGGGGCTCAGGGTGGGCTGGGGAGCCTGGTTCCCATCACACCCTGCCTCGCTGCCTTTTGGGCCCTGGCTGCTTTCAGAGGGATATGGGATTCCCCACCCCCACCCGCAGCTTTGTAGCATTTGTGCGCAGATTGGCCTGCAGGGAGGCAGCAGGTTCAAGGCAGCCGCTAGCAGCAACGCAGTGGGAGGCACTAGCCAGGGTCTGCCCCTCTGGTGATTGCCGAGAAGCCCCCCCAGCCCCCCCCCCCCACAAACCAGCATTTCTCACCTGTTCTTTCTGTTCCCCTGCAGTTGCCATCTGAAGCCTTCCTTGGCAGCTTCTCATTTATGCCCCCTCCCCCAGCTAGCTGGGGATATTTGGCCAAAGTTCGGCCACAGGACCTGGCAGAGGGTGCCGGTTGGTGGAGGGGGGAACATAAATTGCCTCCATCTGCTTAACCTTCCCATGGTTGAGAAATCTCTTGCAGTGCCACCCAAGGCTAAAGCGGCTGTTTGGTGGTGAAGGCAGTCTCTGAGAGGTCGCCGCCAGGCTTGGCTTTGGTTTCTCCCAAGAAGTCCTGCCCTGTGTCTCTCCTGGCTCCCTCGTTGAACATGCCCATGAAAGACTGACTGCTTTTGTGGCATGAAGAGGGCCGACCAGTGGTGGGGGGTGCTGGGACTTTGGATCCAGTCATAGATTCCACGCCTAGGCTGGGACCCACTGCTGGCTCTAGAGTGGGATCCCTCCATGGCTACTAGCCAGGGTGAGTGAAGGGAAACTCCGTATCCAGGGGCAGTCAACCTGCGTCCCAGTGACGGGAAGCAACAGCGGGGCAGACTGGCTTCTGTCCACAAGGCCACAGATCTTTGACTGTCAATCCCCTTCAGCTTTGGAGAGAGAGACTAGAAATTTTTTAAAAGACATGAAATAAATTTGACTTCTCACGTATTTTCCCCCTGTTCAAAACAGTTGCCTGGGCAACTTTTGATCACATTGTGGGAGGCTGCTTCAGTTTTGGCGATCAGCCCAGACAGGCAATGTTAGCAGAAAAGTGGCTGCTGCTTGTGTTGGCTAAAAGAGCAGCAAGGGAGGTCCGAGGTGAACGACCCGAGCCGCTCAGGACAGACACAGTCCCTTGCAGCCCTAGGGGGGGATGTGTGGTGGAGTTGCAGCTTTCTTGGAGATCGCTTTGCTGCCTCGTCTTCTGAGGCGTTCCAGGAATGCAGTGGGGTGCAGCAAAGCTATCGGGGGTGGCCAGTATTAGAGGTGTGAAGGCCTGGGGGGGGGGTTAAAATAAGAGGGGCCCATTTCCCCAGATGCCTATACAATATTTTGTCTTTGAAATGAGGTCTTACTTGCTCAAAATGTACAGCATTCCGTCTTTCCAATATGAAAACAAGGGATTTTGGAGGATCACTGAAAAAACTATGAGGCAGAAGTGGCTATCAAAGGATGTGCCTTGGACTGGTTTAAGTTGTTCCCCATGGGGCAGACTCAAAGGGTTGCTGTTGGAGACCAGCTCTCTTCAATGTGGGAATTATCTTGCAGGGTTCCACAGGGTTCCATCTTGTCCCCCTTGTTAATCAACCTCTATGCAAAGACTTTAGGCGAACACATGCATAGCTGTGGCGTTCGATACCATCAACATGTGGATGACACCCAGCTCTCTCTCTGCCTCACAACCCAAATCACTGTGAGGGGCAGTATGTCAGGTCTGACATAAGTTCCTTGTGTGTTCTAACCAGAGAGACTCCATTTTAATCCTGTCAGTGTTTTAAGCTCTTCTTTTGCAGGTGACAAGCAGTCCAGCACCAGTTATCTCAAGGAAGAGGAATGTTTTGACTACAGTCTTTCCAGCCTTGGGAAAGTTTCACTCTCTCAGCTTCAAGCCGTTTGTTTTGAGAACTGTGGGGGGAGGATGGGAATTGCTGGGCTATGCTATTCTGTGACTTAACCTTTACCTCCATTCGTAACAATACCCGTGTACCAGCCAGGATATTGCATCTTGGCCAGTGGACTATAATGGTTGTTTATATTCAGTAAAATCTTTTGAAACCAATGGACTCATGTCTAATTGCAAGAGATAGTCTGGATTGCAACTTTTAATGAGCCACAGTCTGACACAGTAGAGATCCTGGGTCACTGCCTGACAGCTGTGGTCAAATGGCTGAAAAGTGAATAATACATTGAAACTGAACCCAGACAAGGTGGAGGTGATGCTGACTGGGAAGGCAGAGATCTTGAAGGACATCGTACTCCCCACTTTCAGCGGGGGGTGTCTGACCCTTGCAGACTCTGTTAAGAGCCCAGGGGCTATACTGGATCTCGCACTACCTTTAGAAAAGCAAGGTGGGGCAACTGCAAGAAATGCTTTCTACAACCTCAGTCTAGCCTGGAAGATGACACAGCTGATCTGATCACCTGGATCCATGATATGGTAACATCAAGACTTGGCTACTGTAATGTACTCTACATAGGGCTCCCCTCTAAGTTAACTCAGAGACTCCAGTTGGTGCAGAACTCGGCAGCTTGGCTATTATTGAGAGCATGCATATTACTCCCATTCTCCAGTCACTCTGTTGGCTCCCGCTCAGTTACTGGGCTTAATTCAAGGTATTGCCTATCACATACATAGCTCTTCATGGCCTCGGTCCAGCGTATGTGGGGGACTGCCTCTCTCCTTATATTCCACCATGACAGCTTTGCTCATCTGAACAGGGCCTTCTGCAGGTGCCTCCTTGCACAGGGGCAAAATCAACTGCGGCCCATTCACATGCATTCTGTGTTGTGGCCCCCACCTTAAGGAGTGGCCTGCCTGAACAGGTCAGGAAAGCTGCAACTCTCCTGGCTTTCTGCAAACTGCAGAACTGAATTATTCAAGAGAGCTTTTTATTCAGATAGGAGGGCTTTACTGTAAGGAAGTGGCCTCAGAGGGATGCATAAGTAAAAGGATAGGGACTGTAGACTTTACTACTAGGTACTGCCTGTTGCTGTACGTTTGATCCTACTGGGTAGTTTCTATGTTTAATATGTCAGGCTTAGAATTGCTTCTGCTCTGTTCCAGCATTTCTTCAATGCTGTATTGGATTTCTGCTGGTTTTAGATCTTTGCGAATTTGCATTTCTGTACCCTATTATAATGTTTATTGAAATGTCTTTGAAATTGACTGTACTTGTTCACGCTGTGTGATTTGCCTTGAGTCTGAGTGAAAAAGGTTGACTATAAATAATGTCAATAAATAAATGTTTGTTTTGAAACGAGTGAAATGCTTTTTAAGACAAGGTTTTATTCACTCAAAATGTATAGCACAAAACATGGACATCTTCTTCACAGGTTTTCCAAATCTGGAGGGAAGGAATGCTGATAAAATTCATATGAAATAGATATTTCTCTCTTGGGATGAGTATCATGTGCTAAAATACTACAAAGAGCTCAGCATTTCCCCCTATGGCTTCAAAATGCCCGGGAATTGCCTTTCTAGCCAGAGCACCTGGGGGCTCAGCCTGGAGCCCGAGAGAGCTGTTTCTCTTGTATTTAGGTGGGAATCCTGTAAAAAGCAGCTTTTAGCTGCTTCAGGCAGTCCAGGTTCACTTTCCACCAGGTGCTATAGCAGAATATCTGGCCTCTGGGATGCTTTTTGGAGCTGGCGTGTCTGGCGTGTTCTAGGAGGAGCAGCTGGCAGCACCAGTGAAGGGGCCTTGTGTCAGCGCGCCAGGTGTGCTTTACAGCACTGGGGCTGCTGCAGAACGGTTTCCTGGTTTGGAGCTAGGAAGAGCTTTTCATCTGGGTTCCACTGATTAACGTGGCTGTTCCATTTGCTGGACCCCATCCAGTCTTTAGCTCTGCAGCCCCTCCCCTCGATTGGCAACGCTGCTGGGTGAAGTAGGCTCCTGGCCAGGCAGCACTGGCTCACTGCAGGAGGCTGGACTAGATGGCCTTTGGCTTACTTCCAGGATTTTGTTGCGGTCAACTCCCCCCCCACACACACACATACCCAAGAGCCAGGGGTGACCTGGCTCATTTATAAGATGGCTCCGAGGGGTCATTTTGAGTTGCGCAGTACAGCAGCTTCTTGAAGGAGTGAAGGGATCCTTGGGCTCTTCAAGGCAGCTACCTCCTTCATTCTGACCCGCAAATCTGCCTCGCCTTGGACTGTGATCCCAAGATAACACATCCCAGACAGGCCAGTGATTGGCGGGAGCTGCCTGCTTCATTGCTAGATCAAGGGGCATGTGAGTTGCCAGCTCACCTGGAAATCCGGGGCTCTGATCCCCACAGGGTGGGAATTTGCTTGTTGGGGAGAGAAGAACCACCGATTCCCTGTCCAGAGGCACAAGCCTGTCGCTTCACACGCCACAGGCAGTGTGAAGAGGCCTGGTGAGTGCTGCCTCCCACCCCCAGCAGGGACCATGTGCCGCTGTTTCTCTTTGACCTTCTGCAGACGAGGGTGGCTTTGCCACACCCCGACAAAGGGGTGAAGTTGTGTGTGACGTGAGGCGCAAGAAGATTCTGCTGATGGCTGGGAAGGGGACTTTGGCTGCTGCCATCACCAGGCCAGCCAATGCCAGGGCCAAAGGTTGCATTGCTCAAATGCTGCAAAAGGGTTCTTCAGCCCTGCCATGCCATGCCTCATAAGTGGCCCCTGAACCAGAAGGCTAGAAGGCAGCTGGGGCCCCAGAGTCATCCCCCCACCCAAGCCCTGTGGTGTTTAATGTTTGGAGAAACGAACCCCAGAATGGCGCTTTCTAGAAGGCCAGCCTAGGTCACTGGTGCAGGGGGCTCACCTGCCAATGGGACGTCTTGGCAGATGGGCTTGGCATCTTCAGCTTGCCTTTTGCCCAGCTCTTTGGAGACTCCTTTGTCACAGGATGCGAGCTTACTTCGCATAGCAAATGCTCTGAAGGGTGCAGACAGCGCCAAGGAAAACCCGCTGACTCTTAATGGTATAGATCATTAAACAGCAGGCCTGAGAATGTTTGCAACCTATGTTCATTTCTGGCTGTTTCAGCCTTGCTTTCACTGTCCCATCCTTGAGAAAAATGGATTAGGAACAGATGGCATCACACCTAGACTAAATCTCAGAGAGTGGAATGACTAGAAACCAGGTTGGAAAAGAGTAGTTCTACGGGAATGTGTCCCTCAGTGCTTAGAGGTGTCTCCATCATGCCTTCAGAAGAGACTTATTAGGTGATTTTAATACAGTAATAATAATAGTAACAACAACATTCAATTTATATACCGCCCTTCAGGACAACTTAATGCCTACTCAGAGTGGTTTACAAAGTATGCCATTATTATCTCTGCAACTGAGACCCAGTTTGGTGTAGTGGTTAAGAGCGCGGGACTCTAATCTGGAGAGCCAGGTTTGATTCCCCACTCCTCCACTTGAAGCTGGCTAGTCACAGTTCTCTGGAGCTCTCTCAGCCCCATCCACCTCACAGGGTGTTTTGTTGTGGGGATAACAACAACACACTTTGTAAACCACTCTTGAGTGGGCATTAAGTTGACCTGAAGGGCGGTATATAAACTGAATGTTATAATAATAATAATAATTATTATCACAACAAAACACCCTGTGAGGTGGGTGGGGCCGAGAGAGCTCTGAGAGAGCTGTGACTGACCCAAAGTCACCCAGCTGGCTTCAAGGGGAGGAGTGGGGAATCAAACCCGGCTCTCCAGATGAGAGTCCTGCCCCTCTTAACCACTACACCAAACTGGCTCTCCTGTCACGTGTCATATAATTAGACATATACAAGATAGCCACACCATAAAAACCTCAGAATCTCTCAGATACGGCTTGTGTGAGAAGGTGCGTTCTGAAGACGCATTACATCTATGCTTTTCTAGTTCTGTTTTAATTGATATATGCCAGTGGTTTCTCTATCATGGTGATTCCTTTATATTTAATTATTTCAAGAGCAACTAGGCTGATTTTCAATAAAAACCTTAAAGGATAACATTGAGTGATCTTTGGCTTGGTACCTGGAATAAACAAACTTCTCCTCCCTCTTCAGCTGGACGGCTGTTGTGTGTGTGGTGGGCTGTCATGTCACTTCTGACTTATGGTGACTCTACGAATTAACAACCTCCCAAACATCCTGTCATCCACAGCTTGGATTAATAGGGGCAGTGATCATCCTGCGGCTGCCATGAGCTTTAATGGTTAAGGCATTGCTTTAGAACAAACAAAGAGACTCCTGGTTTCCATGTGTCTGTTTGAAAAGGAATGGTTCCCCCCACGGGTGGGATAATGCTCTGCGTCACTGCCCCAGAGGCCAGTGCACACTGGAGAGTCTCGGAGCTCTCTTGCTGCCAGAGGGGGCAGCAGCCAGTGAGCCTTCCACACAGCGATGGGCTTTTGTGGTTTCCTTTTTGCAGGTGTGACTGCAGATATAGTGCAACGGCGACTGAGCTTCCACATGGCAGGTTTCCCTGCAGTTTCCCTGCTCCAGCCCCCAGCAGCAGTCACCCCACCTCCCCTGGGATGTTGGACCTTTTTAAAAAGTTGGCACTAGAATATCATTATAGCGACGTGCCATTTTAAGAATAGGTGAGCAGGTTCTCTCAATTCCCCATTTTCATTTTTTTAAATGCAAGTCTCTGCGCACTCTGCACATGCACAGAAAAACAAATGCCAGGCTCCCAAAGGAGGCCACAGGAGGTTTCACTCCCAGTGAGCATAAGTGAACGGGCCGGGGTGGGGGTGGAGTCAAACAGATTCAGCATCACCAGATCCCACGACCAGAGGAATCTATGGCCACTGCAACCTTCACGGAAGCCGCCAGGGCCAACCCCCAGGGGCCTCACCCGGGGATGGGGGGCAATGGCGCCATCTTCTGTCCACAATCCCAAAGACCAGACAACATACCAGAAATCTCAGGGGGCCCTTCAGTTGCTGAGCTCCTGCCCAGTGCCAGCCCCAGAGTTTAATCACCACCTTGTGGCCCGGCCAGCTCCGCTCACCCTCTGCTCCCACCCAAGTCCCAGTTCCTTCTCCCAGCTCCTTGAGCTCCCGTCCTGGCTCTCGCACCCTTTCTGCAAGGTTGAGCCAGACTGCTTGGGTCAGGGAGCAACTGTTCCTTCCTGGCCAGAAATGGCTTCCCAACCTGCAAAGGCCCCACACTGGGCTGTCCACTGCACCTTCCCTGCTGAGGGTCAGCTGCCCCCTTTGCTGCCTTCAGCTGGGGGCTTTTGTCCCTCTGCCCCTGGCTCGCTCCTAGCTCCTGCTCCCCTGCTCCTACTCCTTAGCAAGCCGTTCCTCTCAAGAAGGTCTTTACCCCAGAGGAGACCTTTGCTCCCTAGGCAACGAGCACTGGTGGGCCTTCCTCCTGGCTGCTCCTCCCTCACTGTTGCTGGCACACCTGGCTCTTTTCTCAGCTCTGCCTCTGGGCTGTTGCCCTCCTCAGGGCTGTGCCCTCGCTCCACCCCTTCTCCTCCAGGTAGGTTGCCCTGGGCAGTGACACCACCTCATATGCAGAGAGGATCCATTCATCCCAGGAGCCCCCCCCCCACCTCCAGGCAGGCCAAGCTGTGGCTCTGCTCAGCTTCAGGTGGCAGCCTGGAGCCTTCCCCAATTGAAAGCTCAACATGACCTGCTTCCCACCTATGTCTGTCTGCAAAGTGCCACCAAGTTGCAGCCAACTAATGGCAGCCCTTCCAGGGATTTTCAAGGCGAGAGGTGAACAGAAGAGGTTTGCCATTTCCTGCCTCTGTGTAGTGACCCCGGACTCCCTTGGTGGTCTCCCATCCCAATACCAACAGGCCCAAGGCCAACCCCGCTTAGCTCCTGACATCTGACAAGACCGGGCCACCCAGGTCAGGGGGCAAGAGCTAAAATGGCCCAGCCATTCTGGAAATCTGAAAGGGGGCTCCAATGAATCCTTGGTCGTGGTGGACCGCATTCCCGGTCGGCACGCTACACACTGATCCCACTCTTCTTTCAAGAGCCAAAGCTGGGTGACGCAGCCAAGACTTCCTCCCCAGGGTTGCTTCCTCCAGGACTTCAGCTGGCCCATGACTAATCCTCATTTCCCCAAACGGAGGTCTTCCGAGAGCTGCTTCCTCTCCTCTCCTCTCTACACATACAGAGATTGCAGAAAGCAAAGCACAATACCCTTTACTAAGACCAGCCAAAATAAGCCAGTGTGCAAGCTGTGGCATTCTCATCAGGGTGGGCATTTAGAAACACAGCATGGGCTGGGGGGGAAACGAGCTCTCTGACCGTGATCTTAAGGACCCTGCCATGATCTTTCTGACCCTCCCCTGCATCTTGAGCACCCTCGGCCCTCCTTTGCCTACCCCCCAACCCCAACTAGCCCATTTGTGTTTTTGTATTCTGGGCACATGGAAAAAAGGCACACATACAGCCACTGGCATAACAGGTATTTCTTAGCAATATCTTCTGCCTATTGTGGAATAAAGATGTGCTTGTAGCAAGCATGTTTTCAGAATAAAGCTATTCCTTCTCATGATGCTGGTGTTTTCAATCTTCCAAGAATGCCACTTTTCGTTTCTTGAGCTCCTCTGCCGAGCTCTTCATCTTGCTTACGGCATGGTTATTACTATCTTCTGGGTTCTTCGTTTGAGAGGCAATCCTGGTCAGCTTGATGAAGGCACCAAAGCTGCACAAAGAGCTCAATCAGCTCCCTTGAATTCTGTATTTTCTTCCAACGGTTTCACTGGATTTTCCAAAGGAGCAGACAACAAATTGAGCACCTGAAGATTATCCTCCAAAGTATATTCTGTACTCTTCGAAATGAGGGTGCTCTGCTCCCACGTGTGTGTCTCTGAATTTGAACTTCTAGTTTCTGCGCCATTCCACAGATGATTTCCTTGGGTAGTGGCTGCATTCTCTGACAATTTCTCGGAGGACAGACCTCAACCTGACAGTATTTGCAAACTACCTGGTACACAGGTTAGTATCTCATACTTTGATAATACAAGTTGTTGTCTGAAATAAAATATGTTGGTCTGAGAGTGGTAATATTGACTAAACATTGACAAGGTGCCTTGTCCTGCTCTCAGCAATAGTACACCTTGCTCTTCCAAACAGCAAAGTTTCCCAGGTTAGTTCAGTTTGTTTTGGAGGAGGCAAATTATGGCATCCTTGAATAAAAGCGTGGAGGAAGTACCGAAATCGTTTGTGCCAGTACAATTCCCACTAAGATGCCAATAGTTGCCGTCCCTCTTGTCCCAAGCTCATCTCTGATGGGCTGAATGCTTCCACAGGCCTGAGTCTGTCAGGTGAACCCAAAGCCAACCTCAGTGCTGCATCAAAGACTCGCTCTGTGCTCCTGCCATCATTGTTTTACCCACTGCTGGTAGGCCGCAACACACAGTGGCAGACTGAAGGATCTTCTAATTCTTGGCTGCAACTTTTTTGCAGCATCTCCTTCCATTACCAAGGCTGGAGAAAAAACTCCACAAGTGCACTTTAACACTCTTGTGTTGTTTGGCAGAAACTAGGAGCCCCCCCCCCCGCCCGCCCGCCGCTTGCCATTGTTCCAACCTTCCCCATCTAGCAGATAACTCCGCCGCGCCCTTGTCAGCATCCTGGCCCTCCACGTCTGTCTGCAGCTGCTAAAGTCCAAGCGCTCCGGATATGTCACCACCTGTCTGCGTGGAAGCAGGAAAAGCCACTGCAGGGCTATAAATACAGACCGGCCAAGCCACAGAAGACGAGCAGCAGTGACCACGGTGAGTGGCCTGGGAGGGGCCGAGGCTGGGTCCTGGGCCGGGGGTTGCTGTGGGGATGTGCCAAGGAGCAGTGCAGGCAGCGAAGGTGGTGGCCCTGAGGGGGAGCCCCCTTTAGACGGGCATTGCTGTGCATGAGGCAAAGAAGGGGCTGGCAGTGGGAGAGGAGGCAGGCCAGGCTGAGGAGGGGCTGGAGAAGGGCCAGCGGTAAGAGTGGCCGGCCACATCCTTCGAATCTCAGCGGGAGCTCTTCTCCTCTTTTGCAGAGCTCTCCCATTCCTTGAGCAATCCCCACACAAGCCAAGCAACAGAGGATGGGTCTTAAGGCAGCTGCCTTGATCTTCGGCCTCTTGGCCATTGCAGGTGAGTCAAGGAGGTGATGGAAGTTGCCCTTTGGAAATCCAAACAGAGAGCCTGAAGGTTTATCTTCCGTTTCGGCTCCCTGACCCAGAATAGGGGGGAAATCAGGGAGATACTTGTTGCCTGTTCCCAAATGTGTGCACAGCAGAATGAGTGTACTTGAAGGTCTAACACCACGAGACCCCGAATTATTATTCTCCTTTGTAAGTGCCGTTGGTGCCGTTTCCTGCTTCATTCGCTGGCTGAGAGCTGAGAAATGTTTGCCGAGTTGCTGCAGAGCTCAGACCAAACCGTCTGTGAGGTCCAGCTGCAAGCGCCTGGGTCTGTCTGAACTCTCCTTCAACTCCCATTTAGCACAGCTGCCTTGAGCTGCAAAGAGGCAAAATGTCTTGACGGGAGATTAGCTATTCGGAGCAGGCTTTGCTTTGCTTTAGTCAGCTCGGTTGACCAAACTGTTAAACTAGACATTGTTTATGAAACCTCAAAGAAGTGGCCAGAAGAAAGGCAAAATAGGAAATGGGAGGAGGGGGGCAATTAGGCTGAAGACTGGGTACTCCTGCCTACACTGGCGAGTCTGCGTTCAGCTGGGCACAGCATGTTCCTTATGAGCCCACTAGCCCAGCCTTTAGGGCCAGCCTGGGGGGGGGGATGCTATTATGTGTACCTTAACCTGCTAGCCTGGCTGAGAGGATGCAGCTGCTCTCTGGGGGGCTACAGAGTTCTGATCCCAAAGAGATTCAGAGGGGGCGTTTCCAAGGCCAGGTGGCATCATCAGCCACCAGTCCAGAAGGGCTATGGGCTGGGGTTCGCTAAGGCTCTCTGGGATCCTGGGCGGGTGGTTAGGGCTGTGCACAGTTCTTCATTCCCTCGTCATCTTTCCAGGGGCCCAGGCCGATGTCAGCGCTGACCAGGTGGCCGATGTGGTGTGGACATACTTCACCCAGCTGAGCAGCAATGCCAAGGAGACCGTGGAGCAGCTGCAAAAGGCAGAGATCAGCCAACAGCTTCAGTGAGTGGCAGCTTCTGGGGCCTGCTCCAGGGATCTTGAGCTTCCCCACTGCCCCTGCCTGTTACCTCATTTCAAATAGCAAGACCCAGCCTGTGTTTCCAGAGGTCAGGCTTAGAGCATTCAAAATAAAAGAAAGTTTAATATAAAAAGAATGCATTCAGGCTGACCCAGGTGAAAGCAAGCAGCCTCGTTTCCCTTAGTACCTAACCTAAACACTGTTTAAATAGGACAGGTTAGAAGTGCTTCAACTTGCAGCAGTTTAAGGTTCTCATGTTTGGGGCTTCTTCCCCCATTGTCCCTCGCCCTGTGGGCAAGATGGTAAACGCTTAGTCCTGTATGGCTTGTGCCCCTCCAAGGGAAAAACAAGCTAGAAGAGAGGTCTTCTCTGCATCTTGAGAATTTCTTACCTCCCCTTGGGACAGTCCATCCCACCTTGGGGTTCTTTGGACCTTCCTGCCTCAAGAGGAACAGAATACATTCTAGCCAGTTGACTGTTTCCCTCTCTGTCCTTTGGGTGTCCCCTGCTACCAGGATGTGGAGCGGCAAACAGTTGTCCTCCTGTGGCCGGAGCCGTTAGCATAAGCCGAGAGCTTGGAGCCCGAGAGCTCCTTCCCCCAATCCCCTCCTTTGGGCCAACTACGAGTTTCCAGCTCATGAACAGAGTGCCGTTCCAGGGGTGGAGGTACTGGGGTGGATTCTGGGGCGCAGAACCTTTCTCCACATCTGCCACTTCAGAAATGGGACAGAAACGGTTCTTTTATAACTCATGAGACGGTGTGTATCTGTCTGTGGGGCAGGGGGATATTGCCAGGCTGTACGAGGCCCGAAGACAAGATGATTGGGCCTGCTTAGACTTGAGCTCCACAGAACCTGCAAACAGTTGGCTTACTACAGCGAGTGACTGCCTGCAGGCTGGTGCACGTAATTCCTCCCACTTTGCTAGCATACCTTGGGCCACAAGATTCTGGGCTTGCTGCCCTGGGGAAGCTGCGGCTGGCCCTGCTGTGCTCTGTGCTCTGTGCATGGCAAATGCCGGGAAAGAGCCACAAAGCAAAATGTGTTCTTGGTGTTGCTGAACTGGAAAGAAGGAGTCGGTCCCACTGGGAACACCCACGCAGGTGGGGCAGGAAAATCTGGGGAGGGGGGTGGGGGGTGGGCAAAGCTCGAGCAGGAACAGGCTGGACCATCACGGCCAGGAGGAGCAGCGGCAGAGGGGGACAGCGGTCCTTTCAGTTGGTGACCAAGGGATTTCCATGACTCCTTCCTGTGTGGGGAGGTAAGGCATGATCAGTCTTTGCCCGAGGGTGAAGACGCCTGGGTTTGTCTGGTGTTCCCTCAATGACCCTTCCTGCCTTGGGTTTTCTCTCTCTGTTTCCATGTTTTAGTTTTGCTTTTGTGATGCATTTTGTACATGGATAACAGTCTGGTTTCATGGTGAGCCACCTCCGTGGCCCTGCTTGTGCAGAAAGGTGGGATATCATTTTGCAGAGAGATAAAGCGATTCCTCTCTCCCCGCCCTTTTCTATGCAGCACCCTCTTCCAGGACAACCTCCAGAGCGTCAGCACGTACGCGGGAGACCTGCAGAGGCAGCTGATCCCCTTTGCTGCCAATCTGCCCGCTCAGTTGACCGAGGAGTCCAGGAAGCTGAAGGAGCAAATCCATCAAGAGCTGGAGCAGCTTCAGTCTCGGCTGTCCCCTCATGCGGACAAGGTCCACCAGCAGATCAGCAGGAACATCCAGGAGCTGCGGACCAAGCTGAGCCCTTATGCAGAGGAGCTGGGCACGCAGGTGGACAAGGACACGGCGGAGCTGCGTCAGCAGCTGGGGCTCTTGAGTCAGGATCTGCAGGCCAAGCTCAAAGAGAACCTCGGCAACCTCCAGGCCTCCCTTGCCCCCTATGCCGACAAACTGCAGCAGCAGATCAACCAGAAGGTGGGGGACACCAAAAGGAAACTGACCCCCTATGCTGATGAGATCATGGCCAAGGTTGATCAGGGTGTGGAAGAGCTGCACAGAAGCCTCAGCCCCTATGCTGAGGAGCTGCAAGAGCAGCTGTCTCGGCAGCTGAAGGAGCTCTCCTTCCAGATGAAGAAGGGCGTCGAGGAACTGCGATCCCAGCTCTCAGAGAGGACCGAGGAGCTGCGCCTGAGCCTGACCCCCTACGCCCAAGAGCTGAGGGAAAAGCTAGAGGAGGGCGGGGCTGACCTGCGTGAGTCCATGACCCTCTACGCCAAAGGCCTGGATGGCAAAATCAGCCAGCAGATGGACGAGTTCCGACAGAGCGTGGTGCTCTACGGGGAGAACCTGAACAGGCTGCTGGTGCAGAAGATGGAGGAGATGAAGCAGAAGCTGGAGCCCCACACCGGCAACATGGAGGACCATCTTGTTTTCCTGGAGAAGGATGTGAGGGACAGGGTCGCCTCCTTCCTGGACAGCCTGAGGCAGCTCGGAAACTGAAGGGGCCCCTTTTGCTCCCAGCAGAACCTGTCATAGTCAAACGCCTTCTTTCTGACTCCACAGCTCCCTTCCTATGCATCTTCTTCTCTGCTTCCCACCCTCCCCAAGGACATGAATGAGATGCCAGCATGATGCAGGACTGCACAGTCTAGTGTCAGGGGGGACCTTCGTCCCAAATGAGGCGGGGAGGGGGACCTCACGGTAGCTGTACCGGTGCCTGCCATTTCCATGAGCAGGCAGACACACAGATGAAATAAAAAAGCCCCTCCGCAATGCACCCCAGAGATGCCGTCTCTTTGGTTATTAGACTTGATCGTGTCTGTGCCATATTGACAGAAACGTTGGTGTCTTGCCTTTCCCCATAACTTAAGAGGGTTTACAAACTCAAATTTAAAACATACAATAGAACCCTCTAATAATCCTCTCCGCACCGCAAAATGCCTTCTTCCCCACCCCGTTACACGCCTTTCAATGCCTCCTAAACACCTCTAGGGATGCTACCCTCCCAGCCCCCTCAGGGAACTCCTTCTATAGGGTGGGAGTTATGATGGGAAAAGCACGGGCTCTGACGGATGCCAAGTGGGAAGCACTGAGCAGGTCGCAGCTGGAAGACTACAGCCAGGGCAAGGGGCACATAGGAAGAGACCGTCCTTTAGAGGAGGGTTTTTTTGGTGGGGGAGGGGTTTTGGGGGGAGGAATATGATCCCAATCTGAGTATGTCCTCCTATAACAAAATGAGGAGCTGCCCTAGAAAGAATGATGGAGTGTGTGTGTGCATGGGGGAGGCAGTTATTACTAATCGGACTTCCTTGCAAAGAAACCAAATTGTTTGCCTGTTATAGAAACAGGTGATAGAGAGGTTATAGCTTGTCTCGGTGTGCCACCTTTGGCTGAGCTGCGGTGATGTCCAGGTGTGGAGAAACGCCATTCTGTTGGTGAATTTAACTTTCTAGGTGCTGCAGGAGGGAGGGGCCAGTTCTGGAATGGAATTTGATTGGAGGGAGAGCGAGTCAGTTGGTGGGGCGGGAGTTGGAAGTGGACAGTTGGTGGCTGAAGAGTTGAGGGAGGGGGGTGGCTCTGAGGGGCGTGGGAGGTTGGAGTTAAACCCCCGGGAAAGAAAGTATCCTGCCTGCCCTGTACAACTCCCAGCCAGGGCATGAGTATAGAGGAGGAGGGGGAGATAGTAGGGGTTTGGGTTTTTTCCCCCTTACGTTATGTATTGTCTTCTGTTCACTGCATACTTGTCTGGGTGGAGTTATGATCTTAAATACATTTTGTTGATTAATGAAGGAATGAAGATCCTCTGTTCCACACAGATCCCCAACTGCTTGGGTCCGCTAGGAGGGGGGAGAGAGAGGTCAAGGAATACAAAGGGACGTAACCAGAGGGAGGTTAGGCGGCTGTCCCGCCTAACCAGGACCCCATACAGGGACAGTGGTGGCAGCAACTACCCGGAGACAGGAAAGGGAGACAGCTCCTTCAGGTGCCTGGCCAGAGGCAAAAAGGGAGGGGTAGGCAGAGCGGGGTCTACCAGTGGGAGGAAAGGCCCTGATTTGCCACACCAGAGATGTCTGTAAGCATTCTAATCGAATGTTAATGGCTTTGGGGGATGAGCAACAAGGAGCCGAGTCTGGAGTCTGACAAAGGGCCCATTCCCTGAGAGAAATGAAAATTTATGCTGGGAAAGACAGGCCTTGGAGGTGGCCTGCAGTGTGCTTTGGGCAGAAAGGGCTGGGAGCAACAGAAAGACATGCTGTGTTTTTTTAAGGTGTGCCAAGAACTCTACACCTACTGTGGCTTCTCATAATATTTCCTGACTGTGCACAGGCGGGCCTAAGAAATGAATGGAAGACAGCACCGATTTGCTGCCCACCTTGTAGCTGGCAACCACCACTAACTGCGGCTTCGCCAAGCACAGGGGCCAGGGGCTCCAGCCCTCTTTAGTAGGTGGGGCATCAAAGAAAACCAGCTGACATTTCTCAGTCTGCATGGCGCCTATGAATGCTTCATGGCAGAAATATACACCCTGAATGAGTTGTTTTTAAATTTAAATTATCTACTTACAAAGAACATCTTTCTTAAGTGACTAACTAGGACATTCATTAAGTCACACACACACACAAACACATCTACCTCCAAACAGCTAATGGTGGATTCTTTCCAGGACCACTGGATGAGTGATGTTGGAAAACCCAGCAGAGGGGAGGGGAGGTGGGAGGAGCATCACCCCAGGGTGGGGTGCATGTGTGCTTGCGTGCACTGGTTGCCACTGATGTTTTTAAAACCAGAAATGCTCCTGTTTTTTAAAAAAGTCCCCTTCTTTGTATCGGCACTGTTTCCATAGCGCACACTAGCACTGCAGGCAGAGTGATGCACCCATGGGCCCCATCCTAACCCCAGAGCTGGTTCAGTCCACTTCTTAGGGCCTAAGAAGGATCCTGAGGACTACTCATCCTTTTTGGGGAGCGGGGAAAGTCCTGTAGCTGAGGCTCATGAAGAGCTGCCTTTGAGGAAGGAAGAGGCAAAGTGATTGTGAAGGGAAAGGAGGCGACACCTGAATGCACACAAGCACCTCCCGTGATGTTCATGGCAAGGAGGAGCTGTTTGTAAATTCGATCCTTGGTTTATTAGACAAGGAGCCGAATTCATTCAACGCCTGCCTGACAAGGAGATGCCTGGCAGGCCAGGTTTAGCAAACTCTATCTTAATGGACTTACCAGGAGATAAGGTCTTTCCAACATTCAAACTTTGTCTTAGCACCAAGGCTTCTTTTCAAGGCACAGATCATCAGCCTTTTTAGAACCAGGACCCAAGAAGCAGCTGGATAGGACCCACTGACCTGCAAGCACATGGCAGGAAGTCATAGGATATGACAGTCATGCGATACAAAGAGAAGACTCTCTAAACTCGCCTGTGCTAAAGAGGACCCCTCTCCGTCACTGAGCGACCCCCCTTCACTGTCCTGTTGCTCCTCTCAGGATGTGCGAAAGTGAGTCAGGGCCTTTTCCTCTTCACACATGCACACCAACAGCAGGTCCTTCCAAGAAAGTCCTCTGGGGATTTGGGGGGAGCTGCCACTGATAGACAGATGACGCCCAGCTATGTTGCTGTAACAATCTTTATATGGGACTGGCCTTTGAAACTGCCCAGAACCTTTAGAAACTGGTCCCAAATACAGCAGCGATGCTATTGTGAAGGGCTGGATACAGAGACTGCACAGCCCTCTGCTGAACAATCTGCACAGGCTGCCCCCATTGGCTTTGGGGCACAGTTCAAAGTGCTGGTTCTTTAAGGCCCGTAACGGCCTGAGTGCCTGAGAGACTACCTTCTCCCACTGTCCACCCCACCAGTTGAGATCTGCCTGGTAAGCCCTGCGCTGTGTGCCCCACCCACAGAGGGGAGGTCAGCTGCAAGCAGGCTTTTCTCAGAGGCCTTTGGAACAGCCTCCCCCCCCCCCACCATGAGATTTGCCCAGTGCCTACTTTACTGCTGTTTACCTAGCCTTTTAAGGGAGGGGTTCTATCTTTTAAAGCTGGTTTTTATGGTCTCCTAGCCTGAGTAGCTTTAAGGATGTGCTGGGCTGCTGAATGTTTTATGCTGTTTTATGTCCCTGGCTTGCTTGTAATGGCTTCTTTTAATATTCATAAGTTTTATGCTGTCATTTTCTCAATTTTATTAACTTGCTTTTACTTTGTGAGCTATGAAAGATGGCACATACATCTCCTACACAAGCAACCCAGCCGGTCTAGGAGAGCTCGCAAGCCAGCATGTGCCATTCCGTGACCCGCCTGAAGCCTTAACCCATGAGCAGAAGCCCTCTATTATAATTGCAAAGAGCTTGCAAGATGCTTTCCTTTGATCTAGCCCTCTAACCAGTACACGATAGCTTTAGAAGTGAGTGCCACTGGAAGTAAGACCTGGGGCACTTTGGCCTTTATCAAAACAAGCTGGACCAACGAGGCAAGCACTAGATAGAAGCTGCTTGTGGATCCTGTGTCAGGGAGAAAAACTCTCCTCTCCCTGTGATGAAGAAAACTCTGGGGGACCTGAAAGGCATAGAAGTGCTACTTGAAGAGCTCTGACAGAGGTTTGGGTTGGGCTGGGCTGACCCTTGAGACTGGCTGGGGGCAGGGACTGCACAGGGCGTTCCGCTCCGCCGAAGGAGACTCTGACCCCTTCAGACAATTCACTGAAAACGTAGCCTTTGCTTAGCCACGTCAGGAAGGGCCTGCAGTTCAGGTCAGTTCTCAGAAGGGCCTGAGGGAGGGATGGTTCCCAAGCCACCTCTAGAAACCAGGGGTTTTTGCTTACCTGGCTTTGTTTCTTCAGAGCAGGAAAAAACTACCTGTGTCTTGACAGGTGTTGGTGCCTGTACAATGCACCTGAGAGCTGTTGGAGCTTCTCCTGTGCAAGTGGCCAGTTCAGATTCCTTATCACCACACGGATGATTCACATCTGGCCTTCTCAGCGCCCCCTCTGGCTGCTCTCCTTTACTGCACTGAACTGTTTAGGCTGCAAACGAGTGTCTGTCTTCCATCAGAACAGGTTCTCAGCACCACGTGAGTGCGTGTGCCCAGGCACAGTTTAACTGGACACGATGGCTGCTCTTGTGCTGGGTAGCAGCCTCTTCTGTGTCCTCTGCTCCCCACTCCTGGCTTCCCCTTCCAGCCAGGCTGAACTGGGTTGCCTGCCATCTCATATTCTTGGGAGGAACTGGGCTGCATGGTGCTGAAACATTCCTGCAATAAATGCTACTCTGCTGCTTAGCTGGGGTGGGTGTGTGGGGAGGAAATGCGGCTCAGTGGTAGAGGTCCTACCTGCTTTGCATGTGGAAGTGCCCAGCTTCAACCCCAGGCATCTCCAGTTAAAAGGGTCAGGGGATGCGAAAGACCTCTGGGCCCCGAAGAGTTGCTGCCCCTTTGAAGGAACAAGACTCACCCTGTCTGTTGTAAGAGGAGGATCCAGCGCTGTCCCTTTCCTCAGGTTTCAGAGGGGGACAAACCAAAGAGTTAGAAAGAGAGGTCAGGGCACTCTGTTTACTGTTTACTGCTCTGACTGTCCTTTGATGCGTAGACTGCTATTCTCAGGATTTCCTCCTCCTGACTTCCTCCCTCTCACTTCTTCTCTTCCTGGCTTTGTTCCAGGCAACACCTCTTTCCTTCTCCTCCCTCCATCTTGGAAACATGGATGCAAGACTTGCCCTGGCATCCATGCCCATCCTTAGAATAGATAGGCATTTAGGATCTGTCTCTCCTTTCCTATCAGAGTATGGAGTTCCTACAATAAAGAACTCTTAGTTTTCTAAATATAAAGCAAGTGTAAGATTTGTTATTTTCTCTCCTACACATACACACACCACCACCACCACCAGCAGCTCACAGCCACCTATAATCATGTTTCCTCTGCTAAATGATAAGACTCTGTTAATGGCCCAAAACATGGAATCCTTTAATTAGGTTTCTGGGGCCAACCTAAGATTTATTTATCACTGACAGGCCAAGGGCTGGCTTGACAGAAGGCAGCTTCACGTCTGTGTACCAGGCAGTATAGTCTGGGGAGGAAAGAGTCTTCACTGGATTAATCCCGCCCCCCCCCTTATCCCCCGGTTGAATTCTTCCTCAGTTTGGGCCAATTGCACCTTGATGCCTTTCACAGACCAAGCTGCTGCCCAGGCCCTTAGCAGCTGCTGGACTGCTTTGTCCCGCCTGCCCATCTGCCCTCTCACCCCCCCTGTGCAACAGGAAGGCAAAAGCCAGGCTGGAGGCCTGCGTTCCTCCCAACACGCGGACCGCCAGGCAGAACTTGCCTTGTCCCTGAGGGACAGCACCGGAGGGCTCCCCGTTCGGATGCCTGCCCCGGAGCCCGCGGTTGCTGCTTGCCCGTCCACGCAGGAAAGTGGGCGGAACCGGTGGGGCGGCCAGGGCGGCAGCTCCCCGCCGCCACAACGGACGCGTCTGCTCCCTTCGTCTTCCAGGGGGCCCTGAGCCTGCCTGCTGTTGACACGCAGCGGCTTGGCAGAGCAAGGCGCTCTCTTGCCGGGCACACAGGCGGGGCACGCTCTGGGGATGGCAGCGGCCCGGCAGGCAGGCAGGCCACAGGTAGGGCCTCACGAATGAGGGGGACGTCTGGAACGACGCCGCGCGGGGCAAGTCTGGCACCGGCCGTGGCTCCTGAGCAGCCCGAACACGCGCATCTGCGCGCGCTCCAGCCCCGGACTTTGGCCCGCAGCGGGTAACGGGAAGGGGGACGCGGCCGAGTCCCTCCGGGCCGGGCTGAGTTCGCGGCTCGGCCTCTGCCTGTCCCGCCGTCAGGCCTCGGAGCAGAGCGCGGGCTCGGCCGAGGGGTCGGGCTGCGAATCAGCACTCGGCTAGTTCGACGCCCGCTCCTGCCAGGGGCTCTGCGGGAGGCCTCGCGGCGGCCGCGGGAATAGAAGCGCCGCTGGGGCTGCGGTTGCTATGGCGACGCTCGGCCCCGCCGTCCCTCCAGGCCTCGCCACGCCCAGGAAGGCGGAGCCTGTCCGCTGCTGTGACGTCACTCTCCCGCCCCGCCTAACTTCCGGCGCGGGAGGAAGTGGAAGTCCCGTGGGTCGGGGCCGGGGCGCTCGCGGCGGCATGTCGGCCCTGGGAGAGCTGGAGCCCGGCGGGGGGGCGGCGGCGGCGGCGCTGCTCTTCCGCCCGCTGGACGCCGACGACGAGGAGCAGCAGCGGCCGGCCGAGATCGAGTCCCTGTGCATGGCCTGCCTGCGCCAAGTGAGTGCCGGGGGGGGGGCCGGGGGGGGCTCCCGCCCACTCTCCCGCCCGCTCTCCCGCCCTCCCGCGGCTGGCTCCCGCCTGACGCCGCCCCTCGCTGGCCTCTCCCCGCAGGGCGTGACGCGGCTGCTGCTGACGCGGGTGCCCTTCTTCCGCGAGCTCATCGTCAGCTCCTTCGCCTGCCGCAGCTGCGGCTGGACCAACGCCGAGATCCAGTCGGCCGGGCGCCTCCAGGAGCGGGGCGTGCGCTACACCCTGGCCGTCCGCGCCAAGCAGGTGGGCCGGGCGGGGAGGGGGAGAGGCTGGTGCCCGGCGCCGGTCTGTGGCGCCTCGCTTGGCTGGAGGCCTTTGCCGCGCCGCCCGCAGCTCCGGGTGCCCCGAGGCGGGCCGCTGCGGGCTCGGGGCCGGCGTGACCCCTCCTTGCCTCCCGTGCAGGATCTGAACAGGGAAGTGGTGAAGACCGACTGTGCCGCTGCCAGGATCCCGGAGCTGGAGTTCGAGATCCCGGCCTTTTCCCAGAAGGGAGGTGGGTCCGGGGCCGTCCTGGCATGTCGTGGGGGGGGGGGGGGCTTTGGCAGCCGGAGGACAGGGGCACCTTGTAGCGGCTCGAAAGGCCTTGCCACGTTGCTGCCTTGCCGAGGAGGAGGAGCTGACACTTTGGCTTCTGCAGGGAGCTGTTTTTGCCGCAGATGCTCTGGCTTGAATCGGTTTATGTGATTACACGCGGCTTTCTTCCCAGAGGGGACCAGAGCTGCTTACCCCTCCCTTTTATTTGCACAACCACCCCATGAGATACACTATATTGAGTCCCACTGCAAGTTTCCATGGCACAGTGGGGATTTGAACCTGGGTCTCTCAGACCTTAGTCCGACATTGCTACGCTGGCTCCCAGTTTAGAGAGGGGCCAGAAGGTCACTGGTCCATCTTCTGCCAGTTGGCCTTGGGGGTGGGGAGAGGATCCTGACCTCTTCTCAATAGACCTCTCCCTGCGAGTTGTGAGTCTGTCATTGTCTGTTTCATGGGCAGGTGCTGACTGCTTTCCAAAAGAGGAGGCGTTGCTTGAAACCAGGGCGCTGAATTGAGTTCTGGGGCAAGCCAGCTATGCTCCCCCCACCAGCCACAGGGATCTGGTGCCTGAATTAGAGTCCCAGTGGCAGTATTTCCTTAGGGCCAGTGGCACTCAGCTCCAGAACAGAGAGGCATGGAGGCAGCTGGAGGTGGATAAAGGAAGCTGAAGAGTAGGGCTTGTGGTTGTCCATTGACCTGCCAGCTGGGCAGATGTACTGCCTGTGCCTGGGAAGAGGACCGCAGTTGCTGGTCTGGAGATTGGAAGGGAATAATGTGTGTGTGTTTTCCCCTTTGTAACTAGCACTTACCACTATTGAAGGGATAATTGACAGAGCTATAGCAGGATTGGAACAGGATCAGCCAGTCCGCAGGGTAAGATGTTTGGAAAGAATCCTTGTATTTCTTTATTCAGACTTTTCTTCCCAATGGGAAGGGTAAAGCAGGTAACAGCATTATTCTTCCCTCCTCCATTATGTCCTTACAACAACAGCCCTGTGCAGCTGGTTATGTTGAGATGGAGTGACTGGGCAAAGGTCACTTTGTCAGGTTTCCATGGCAGAGGGAGGATTTGAAACTGGGCCTTTCTCATTCTAGTCTGACACCCTAACCGCAACAGCATGATGGTTTTCTGAGAAAACATACTATATATAAATTAGCAAAAACCAACAACAACTACAGTGTCTTGGGCCAGTTCTGATCTCATTGACTGGCTTGTCTTAAGTCACAGGCTAAGAGCCAGAGGGCTAAGAACCATGGCCCATGCCCTTCTGTTTGCATCACTAGCCACACGGTGTCACCCACGCTCAGATTTTAGGGTACCTGCAACAAGATGGGAAAAGCCAATCTTCAGCAAAGAAGAACTTGCTCATTGAACTAATTGAGACTGAGATTGAAAGAGATCTTGGGGTTGTAGTGGAAAGCTCAGTGAACCATCTGTGTGGCAGCAGTGAAAAAGGCAAGCTCCATACTGGGGATATTTAGGAAAGGGACTGAAAATAAAATGGCTAAATATTATTATGCCTCTGAGTACATCTATGGCGTGGCCTCATTTGGAATCCTGTGTGTCTCTCTGGCCTCCCAGCCTCAAAGAAGATATTGCAGTGGGGATCTGAATTTGGGGCACCCAGATCCTAGTCCAGCCCTCTAACCACAATGCCATGCTGCTGTGGCTCCTAAGTCTGATTCTGCATATTCGGAACTGTCAAAATAAAGCCTTAGAGGTTAAGCACGTGGCCAGTTAAAGCCTTAAATTCCCCATTTCAGCCAATCAGTACCTAAGTGCATGGTTAGTTCTCACAATGATATATAGAAGGATTTCTTTATTTATACTCTGCTTTTTCTCTCCAATGGTGACCCAAAGCAGCTTACACCCTTCTCTTCAATTTCATTTTATCCTAGCAGCAACCCTGTGAGGTAGACTGAGTTGTGCATGACTGGCCCAAGGCGGCCCAGTGAGCTTCCATGGCGGAGTGGGGATTTGAACCTGCCTCTGCTGGATCCTGGTCCAGTGCTCTAGCCACTACACCACACCGGCTGTCAAGAATCAGGCTGGGCTTAGTGCAAAGCAGTCCAAAAGGCAAGGTTGTAGCAGGTGCTTCTGCTTTTTGGTTTCAGGAAACCGACCCAGGTGCAGCAGGAAAGATAGACGAGTTCATCTCTAAGTTGAAGCGTTTGAAAGAAGTGAACGAAGCCTTCACTTTTGTAAGTCCCTGCAGGCCTGGTGTTTCCCTCCCGCCCATTATTTTCAGCAGAGATCTCAGCTGCTTCTCCTCTCCCTCCCTCCCTGCCAGATCCTGGATGACCCCTCAGGGAACAGCTTTGTGGAGAACCCTCACGCCCCACAGAAGGACGAAGGCCTGGTGGTTGCCCATTACAAGAGATCTGCCCAGCAGGCTGCAATGCTGGGAATTCAGGTAAGTCCAAGGAGGGGCTACTTTGGCTTGGAGGCTTGATGGACATATCGGCACGCATGGCTTAGCTCACCTCACATACCCTCATCTTTTGAGCTGTGCTGCAGGCCCTGCGTTTCTGGAGAGGACACCCTTCAGCTCTCCTGCCTGCCTGCCTGAGGCCCCGCTTTCCCTCTCCTTTTCTGTCCTGTGTACAAAGGACGTGATGCTCGGCGTGTCCGGGGCTGCCGGTCCCAGCATGATCCCTTTTCTTTTCCAGGAAGAGGAATCTGATGAGAAGTCAGTCGACTCGGCAGATGATCTGAGGAACGAGGTGAGGAACCTGTCAGAGAGGTGGGTGCTTGAGCAGAGCAGAGCCCTGATGCCTTCGGGCAGGGCTTTGTTTCCCCAGAGCGAACTCCAGCAGCGGGCCTTGCTCTCATGTCTGGGCCTCATTTAGATATCTTGACGTTGCCTCTCTGTCAGTCCAGGTTCTGCAGTTCAATACCAACTGTCCAGAATGCAACGCTCCTGCAAAGACCAACATGAAGGTGGTGCGTATCCTTTTTAGGAGCAAAAGAACTTCTAGTTCCAGCTGCACTCATGCAGGTGTGGTTTATGGAGTGCGTGTGAGCTGATGGATCGTTCTTGCAGATGGCCTCTTTGTTGCTGTGGGGCTGTCTGCTCTGTGGGGTCCCGTTCTGGGGCTGACAGAATCCCAGGCTGACAATGTAGGAACCAAATAGATCAATTTCCTTGTGTGACAGATCGTGTGGGGTGTGGGCCAGACTGTCTTCAGTAGGGTGTTGGCATAAGCTTGGCTTGCAGAGTCTGTGTGCAGAGTTCCTTGACAGCCCCTTTGCAGAGATTCCCCACTTCAAAGAGGTCGTCATCATGGCTACAAATTGTGAGGCATGCGGCCACCGCACGAATGAGGTGAGAGACTCTTTGGTCTAGAAGAGGTGGCTTTGCCTCGAGTTGCCAGGGAGGTAAACTTGATTCATGGATTTTCCCACTTGTTCGTAGGTTAAATCTGGCGGGGCCATAGAGCCTTTGGGAACCAAGATAACCCTTCATGTGACAGACCCCTCAGACATGACGAGGGACCTCCTTAAGGTAGGGTCTTTCCCCATATGTCCCCTCTTGTAAATGCCTGTTGCTACAATTGTCTAACCTTGGAGCCCTGCATCCTCCCTTTTCCACAGTCAGAAACCTGCCGGGTGGAGATTCCGGAGCTGGAGTTTGAGCTGGGCATGGGAGCGCTAGGAGGCAAATTCACGACTCTGGAAGGATTGTTGAAGGATATCCAGACGTTGGTGAGCGATGATTGGCTGCTCTGCATCAGCTGCTGCTTGAGGGGAGGGAGAATAGTGAGGCCGGAGCTGCTATGTGGAGGAAGGCAGGCAGGCAGGCCTGG
Organism: Eublepharis macularius; assembly: GCF_028583425.1. Taxonomy (NCBI): domain Eukaryota; kingdom Metazoa; phylum Chordata; class Lepidosauria; order Squamata; family Eublepharidae; genus Eublepharis; species Eublepharis macularius. Next base: position 1,277,092 of record NC_072803.1, read on the forward strand.
AATGAGTCTCCGAATGTGCTGTGTGGCTTGGGTGGGGAGCTGCCCTGAGCAGTGGGCTGACACAGACTCCTCTCTCTGCAGGTGGAGAAGAACCCCTTTACCCTGGGGGACAGTTGTACCCCGGGCAGGGGAGAGAAGCTCTGTGCTTTTGGCAGGAAGCTGCAGGAGGTGAGGCCCTTGGTGACCATGTGCTTCTAACAGGGCATCTGCTGCGCGCTTGGAAGGATGCTCTTCTTGGCCTTGCTCTGATTTGCTGGCTGGGGAAAGGGTTTGTGAAGTCTCTTCTGTATACACAGCTTTGGTTTTTCTGTTTTCTCTCCCAAGATTTTGGATGGACAGCTGCAGGTACATTTTGTGATGGATGACCCTGCAGGGAACAGTTACCTTCAGGTAAAGTGCAGTCACGGGAAGTGTGTGTGAGGCTAAGTTTTATAGCCCTTTGGATATTATGTTTAAAATGCAGAACAAATTCTGAAACCTTGGCTAGTGCTGAGGCAGCCAGAGGACACACCGGAGCAGAAACAACTGGCCCGAGGAGGCTTTTCTTGTGTAGCTTGCGTGTTTGTATGCATTTGCTGTGTGCCGTTGCTTAGGCAGGAGGGGGTGTGAAGCAGAACAAGTGATTAAGAGGGGTGTGTGTGTTTGGAGGGGGGTTCATTGGGGTGGTTTAGGGGAAGTGTTTGTCCAAATGCCCACCCATGGCATGGGCTGGCCACCTGTAAGGATAAAACCAAACTTGAGAGAGGCTTGGGAAAGCACCCAATCCTCCAGAATGGATGCTAGTGCTCAGGGTAGAGATTTCTTTTTGGTTTCAGCTGTGCTCTTCCTCTAAAAGTAGCATAAAAAGAATCCAAATACATTTTTGTTCTTGTCTTAATTCTAGTGGAATTGGGGAGGTGTGGGCAAAGATCCACTGGGAGCCACTCTCCATCCTGCTGTTTTGCTTGAATCTTGCTGCAACTTGGCTTCCCCTTGCTTTCAGAATGTGTATGCCCCTGAGGAAGACCCAGAACTGCGCGTGGAGCACTACGAGCGTCTCTTTGAGCAGAATGAGGAGCTGGGCCTCAACGACATGAAGACGGAGGGCTACGAAACAGAGCAGCCCTCCTCAGATCATTGACCTCTTTCTGGCCAAGCCAAATCCAAAGGTGAGGGATGAGAAGCAGTGAAGGAAGAAGGCCCGGCTTGCCTCTCCCCTGCTCTGGACACAGCCTCAGCCCTGCCGTGCAGAGCATCTTGGTGATGGTTGCTGATGTGGTGGCTGCAGGAGAACAACACATTAAAGCTGAACCGTTGCTCCATTTGAGGCTGTTGCATGGATGGAATTTTGTTTGGCATACAGAAATATAAGCAATGCTCTGGTGAACTTTTCTTTTTCCCTATAGTTGTCTTGCAGCTGTAGGGAGTTCAGTGCTTGGTTTTTTACTGGATACTGGTCAGTGCAAAAGAAAGGGCTGCCACTTCTGTGGTTGGCTGAAGAATTATACTTCCAGCCCCCACAGTCTGTTGCTTTCCTGCTGTTTTTACTGGACTAATAAATGATGAACTCTGGAGAATGGTTATGGTTTCTTTGGCAACTGGACAGGAATGGCAGGCGCCTCTCTCTGGTTAAAGCTGTTAAGCTTTTCATAGATTCTGAACCCCCCTCCCCAATGCCCCGCCCCCTTTCTGTTTCACTGGTGGAAATTTTGGGGAAACTGAAATGCTCGTCTTTCAAACCTAAATTTCTTTTCTTGATTGAACAGCAGGAAATATCTAACATATATAATTCTACTATTTTAATATTCATGGAACTGGACAGTAAAACGACTTCGTTTTCTACAAGAAAAATTGCCAATAATAATGCAACGTGGTCTACCCTCCGCAAGTATGCAGCTAATTCATTCCAGCCGTCATAAAGATTTTTAAGTCCAAAGTGATCTCTCAACTATTTTATGGGATTCCAGTATGGATTAGGACTTCTGACCGGGTCATCGAATGCTTTCAGTCCAAATTTCTGTGGAAAATTATGGTCAACCGAAGTGTGTTCCATACGCAGTTCCCTGCCTAGAAACGGGTTTAATCTTAATAGAAACGAAGGCCTGGCGTACAAAGTTCAAAGACAGGCTTTGCATACATTATAACTGTGATCTAAGGAGCCTTATATACCACATGCTTTCAGAAGCCAATCTGTCAGTTTGGCTAACACATATTGAGGAGAAAATTAAGGCTATATGGGTATTTCTAGGGACTCGCTTTCACAGTTAACATCAAATGCTGCCTTTTTACAAATTACGAATACGATGTTGGGCACTGAGTGCCAGAAGTTACGGCCTGGCTACCAAAGCCCACTCCCCCCTGAGCTTTGAGATCCCTCTCACTGCAGAGAGGAAGGCTCCATATTCATCCTCCCAGCTGGTGGGGTATTTTCCCTGGCTAGGTGTCCTGCTGTGCCGTCTGCCATTTTGTATGGCAGATTTAACAGGACACGCTATTCAACCAGATACTGCCTATGTAAAAATTGTTTTGAGTCAATTGCACGTGTTCTTCTGCATTGTCGTCTGTATGTTGATACACATCACACGCATTCAACATCTGTTCTAATATGATGGACTGCCCTGATTTGCTCAAAGCTGAGAGATTGCTGAACGTTTCTTTTCCTGAGGGAACTGAGATGGCGGCTAAGTTTCTCCACGCTGCTTTCTGCCCTCACAGAATTAAGTTATGGCTGCTTTTCCCTTTTATCGTGTCTGTATTTTAATAACTTGAGCGGCTGATACAGGCCAGTAAAGGCGGACGTGACTTGCGTTACAGCTGCCCGCGCCCTATTCGACCCTAGCCGGCGTCTTCGAACCGGAGCCAGCCTGAGGGGCGGGGGGGGGGGGAGACGCGCCTCCCGCGGCAGACCAAGAAGCCATATCCTCCTCGGGGCAGGAACTCCCGCCTTCCGCTTACGAGAACATTGTCCGGTCTTACGGGGGCCACTGGACCCTTTGCTGTTTTGCCGCTGCGGGCCGACGCCTCTGGATCCGGGCCGCACGGGGAGCGCTTTCGGGGGGCTTTGAGCCGGGGCAGGCCTGCCAAGGACGGTCGCCGGCTCTCGGAATATGTCGCACGAGTTTTTTTCCTGCGCTTCTGTTTTTCGTCCGGTCCCTTCGCGGCTCGGCCCGGCTCGAGCTGCCGCCGGCGGCCTTGATGCTCCCGGGCGGGCGGCCCGCTCGGCGGGGGCCCCGGAGGCAGAGGCTGAGGCCCGCCCCGGAAGGAGCCGCTCTCGGGCCGTTCGGAGGCCCCGCCCTTCCCGCCGAGCTCGGCTTCCGCCGGAAGGCGACGGCGCTTCCGTTTCCGGCGAGCATGGCGGCGGCCGAGGGCCTGTCCAAGGCCGAGTACCTGCGGCGGCGCTACCTGGAGCCGGGCGGGGCCGAGGCCGAGGCCGAGGCGGCCAAGAAGCGGCGCCGGCGGAAGCGGCCCAAGGAGCGGCCGGGCGGGTGAGCCGCGGCCGGCCTCCCCCTCCCCCCCCCGGGGCGGCCCTGAGCGCGGAGGGCCCGGCCGAGAGACCCCCCCGCTGCTGCCGCTGCCGCCGCCGCCCGGCCCTGTCCCGAGGAGGGGCTGCCCGGGGCGCCGCACTGAGGGGCGCTGCGGCTGCGGCAGGCAGCGGGGCCGGAGCCGAGGCGCTTCTCCCGGGGCTGCCAGCCTGCAGGGGGCGCCGGGCGTTTCTCCGGCAGCTGCAGCGGCCCTCCGGCCCCTCGGAGGCAGCGAGGCCCTCCCGCCCAGCGCCCTTCCCTCCCGGGGACTCGGCGTGCCCGGGGCGCCATCCCAGTCCGCCAGGAGTTCTGCCAACGCCCCAGCTCGGCTCCTTCATTCGGCCGGGCGGGTGGCCATCTCAGGCCTGGCCTCTGCTGGCTTCTGCCTCCCTTTGGGAATGAGAAGAGGCCCAGAAGAGCAGCCGATTGGCCCCGTGGCCAAGAAAGTGGGGGGCGACTGAAGGGAGCCTCCATGTGCAGAGGCAGCGCTCTTCTGGATCCCTGGGGAGGAGACAGCACCTGGGAGGCTCTTGGCCGTGTTCGTTGGCCCCTCATAGCAACGGGTTGGCCCCTGTGTGAGGCAGGATGTTGGACCAGAGGGATCCCTGGTCTGGTGCAGCTGGGCACCTCAGGCTAAGACAGGCCTTTATGTGGATCTCCTGACAAGGATGTGGAGGCTACAGTGAGGGGGCAGCGATAGGAGCCTCTCTTGCACCTGGGCAGGCTGGACGGGGCAGGGACCCCCGCCAGGCAGCCTCCTGTCAGCCTCATGTGCCCTCATAGGGTGGAGGTTTGCTGGAGAAGCTTCCAGCTTGCAAACTCTTCGCTTGCTGATGACCCAAAATGCACCTTGTCACACTGAGACGCGCCTGATGCTGCAACGTTGCCAAAAGCTGGGCTGGCTCTGGACAGTGCCACTTCTCCTGGGGAACAGCCACCCACCTGTTAACTACGTGTAATCCCACAAGTGAGGAAAGGCACAATGAATAAATAGCAGGTGTGCCTTTGTTCCAGAAGGGTGAAAGCATTTCTCTGTGGCCCCTGAGAGAATTATTTGATGGAAATAAACAGGAGTCTGTTGGTACCTTGAAATGAGCTGTAGTCCATGGAAGTTTATGTTGAATTAGAATCTTGTTAATTTTCAGTTGCTGCTGGACTCCTGTTTGGGTTTTGTTTTTTTGCTGCAACAGATGAACACAGCTACCTCCCTGGAATTATTTGATGAGAAAGGGAATAGCCTCATCCTTCATCATATAATGGCTGTCTTCCTTGATGGGTACTGGCAAGAACCCAAGCCATGGTCTTGCCAGGGTTTCTGCTGTAGTCAGATTTACTTCATTTCTTAATACTGTCACAAATTGATTTATCATCTCCCCCACCACCACCCTTTTTAACTTCCAGGATGCGTATAGTGGATGATGATGTGAGCTGGAAAAGCATTTCTAATGAGCAAGGAAAGGAAGAGGAAGAGGAGTTGGAAGATGGAGACCTGCCCATGGTGAGTGTTTGGCTCTGGCAATTGTGCATTGTAGGCTACAGTCCCTGCATAGAATAACATGAACACATGCAAACGAATGAAGCCATCTTCTCTTGCATGGGGTCCTTGGTATATCAAGGACATTATGGTCTGCTTTGATTGGCAGTGGTTTTCCAGGGTCTCGGGTGTTATCTTTCTAGCTAGAGATGCCAGGGCTTGAAGTTGGCATCTTCTGCAGACCAAGCAGGTGCTTTACCTCTGAACCATAGTCCCTCCTATATGGGACTTGTGATTAGTCAGTTTGGTGTAGTGGTGAGGAGTGCTGGGACTCTAATCTGGAGAACCGGGTTTGATTCCCCACTCCTCCACTTGAAGCCGGCTGGGTTACCTGGGGCTAGTCACAGCTCTCTCAGAGATCTCTCAGCCCCACTCACCTCACAGGATGATTGTGGGGATAATAATAATAATGATGACATACTTTATAAGCCGCTCTGAGTGGGCGTTAAGTTGCCTTGAAGGGCGGTATATAAATCGAATATTGTTGTTGTTGTTATTATTATTAGACCTGATTAGGATTGCGTATTCAGTTCTTGTATTCTCTTGAAAAGAAGGCAACCCTGAATATAAGATGAGCCCCCCAGTTATCCACCCAAACATTTTATTGGATGTAACTGTACTTGTATGTGAATGAAAGATGACCCCCCCGCCCCTTTGATACATGGAAAAAATCTAGTCTTGCATTGGAGTAAATACTATATACAACATTGTTGTTACTAGAAAGTGTATATAGTTATCTACCATACAGCATGTTTTAGTGGCTTTGAGTCTAATGGCTGGATTTCTTTTAGACTTTGAAATCTGGTCCTTCTCTTGACCTTGCCAAAATGTCTTACCTGTTGATTCCAGGTGGCTGAATTTATTGATGAGCGGCCAGAAGAAGTTAAGTGGATGGAGGAATTCCGTACCAGTAACAAGTGGAAGCTCCTGGGAAGTGAGTCTTTTCTAGTTCCACTAGTGGGGTAGTGGTAGTTCTGTGCCTTGTGAGATACTTCGATGGGCCTAGCTTAGAGAAACACTGAAACCTGACGACAACATTCGGTTTCTTCGAGGAGAGTTCAGGGTGTTTGGCAGTGTAGGAATAATTGACAGCAGGGGCGTGTTACACGGTGGATGCAGTTGGCTGGGAAGCCGTTGTGAAAGGGGTAGCGCTGCAGAAATGAGGAAAGGGACAGTCAGGTTTGCAGAGTGGATGTTTAACCCAGCAGTACTCAATCCGTGCTTCGTGGAGAGCTGCACATGCATTTCCCACCAACCAAAAGAACCACAAGACTTTTCTATGCTCTGTCTGCTGTACCCTCCATACTCATGCGTATGATAATGTGGTGGTGGAAGAAAGTGCCCTCAAGTCATAGCTGACTTATGGGACCCTTGCTGGGGTTTTCAAAGCAAGAGACGAACATAGGCGGTTTGTCATTGCCTTCCTCTGCGTAGCAACCCTGGTTTTCTTTGGAGGTTTCCTATTCAGTTGCTAACCAAGGCCTTGCTTAGTTTCTGAGATTTGATGAGCTCGCACTTGCCTAGGCTATCCAGATCAGGGCGTTTAATAATATAAGATATAGCTATTAATATTAAATATATATAATTCTGAGAGTATCTCTGTGCCTGTCTCTGCAGACAACTGTCAAAACAGCTCTTACATATGAGGAAGATAGTTTCCCTCTCTGCCTTCCCACACTCCCCCCTTGGCATGATGCGGCACAGCAGGTCAGGGAGTAGAGTGAGCTCAGCAGGGTGCCTGGGGGAGGGCTAGCAGGCCCTGGAGAAAGGGGAGTAACACACACACACCCCAGCCCCCACTCCGGCCATCTTGCTCTTTTTCCAGGTGTCTGCTGTGGTTGTGGTTTTACTCTCTTCTCTGTGGCCAGCTTGCTTGCCTTCTGGTAGCCACCTGGGTGCTGGAATGAGAGTGCAGAGGCTGCAAAGTAGGGTGGGGGACTGTTGGAGAGGGCAGGCCTTATACTTTCCATCACTGGCATGAAGCTGCTGAGGCTTGAAGCTTATCTGCCCTCTAGTTCCTCCAGTAGCAACTGTTTTGAAGTGGGAGCTACAGACCCTACCGAGCAATGACCTTGCTTGCTTTTCTGGAAGAAAGAGCTGGTGCCACATTGGGGAACCATTCTCGGAAGAGCCACTGATTTAGTCTATCAAGAGATGATGGTCCTGGAAATCTTTTTGACAGAATAAAATGTGTCTGATTCTCAGGGATAAACATTATGCACTAATCAAATTTCAAACCTAATTAAACTAATTAAAAATATGTATTGTCGAAGGCTTTCACGGCCGGAGAACGATGGTTGTTGTGGGTTTTCCGGGCTGTATTGCCGTGGTCTTGGCATTGTAGTTCCTGACGTTTCTCCAGCAGCTGTGGCTGGCATCTTCAGAGGTGTAGCACCAAAAGACAGAGATCTCTCAGTGTCACAGTGTGGAAAAGATGTAGGTCATTTGTATCTACTCAGGAGGGGTGGGGTTGAGCTGAGTCATCCTGTAAGAGTTTCCCAGGGTGTGGAATGCTAATGGAGGGAGGCTTCACTGTATCCTGAGGAGGTTCTTTTGCATATGGATTGGTACTTTTTTTTTTTTTTTGAAAAGTTTTTTATTGGGTTAGAACATTGTTATTTTTACATTACAATCAATTTTCCCCTAATTTTTCGTTTCTAACCCCCTCCCTTTCCCCCCCTTTTTGTTGACTTCCAACAGCTTTCCCACCCTCTGTCCCTTTTCCCTTACTTCTATTAAATTCCTCTATCTAAAACAGATATACATTCTCCATTATATTAAGCAGTACATCTTTAACTCCCTTACTTATTATACACCCAAACTATACGTCTTTAGATAAACAATTTATCCCATTTTCCAGTTTTGAATATTTCTATATAAACCTATATATCATAAACCATAAAAATTTCCCACATTTAAATCAAACAATTTGATTTGTTCTCTATGTATTACTCATTTCGTCTTTTTATGGTAATTCTATATAACTCCTCAGATACTCAATCAATTTAACTCTTCTATACATTCAGTTTGGTGCATATAAATCTTGTCAAAGAAAGAAAATATTGTTAGTTAGTCAATCCTCATGTTTAAACCTTATCATTAATTATTCTCTATCAGTTAACCTATACATGTCTATATATATCTCAATCAATTAATCTAACTGCTTATAAATTCACATTTCTCTTCCTCCCCCGGTAAAGTCACCCCTCTCTTTTATACTTTATTATACTTCAGTAGTTCTCAAACTGCCACAGTTTTCCTCCCACCTCCCATTTCTTCTCCAGATATTGTTTCAGCTTCTCCCAGTCTGTGTTAAACTGCCCTGAGTCCAGATCTCTCAGTTTTCTTGTCATCTTGTCCATTTCAGCCATATACAGCAGTTTGTAGATCCAATCTTCAATAGTTGGCACTTCTTGTACTTTCCATTTCTGCGCATACAAAAGTCTAGCTGCTGCAGTCATATAAAAAATCAACGTCCTATGATGGGCTGGAATTCCCTCCATTCCCAAGTTTAGCAGCAGGAGTTCTGGGTTCTTATTTATTTGAAACTGTAAAATTTCACTCATTTCTCTTATTATTTCCCCCCAGAACTGCCTAGCTACCTCACACGACCACCACATATGATAGAGGGAGCCCTCATGTTTCTTACATTTCCAGCATTTATTAGAAGTGTTCAAGTTCCCTAGCGCAATCTTCTTTGGTGTCATGTACCAACGATAGATCATTTTGAAAATGTTCTCTTTAATATTGATACATGTCGTTGTCTTCATTGTAGTTTTCCACAAGTATTCCCATGCCTCCATTGTTATTTCTTTATTGAAATTTATAGCCCATTTCACCATCTGTGTTTTAACTATCTCATCCTCAGTATGCCATTTCAACAGTACTTGGTATACCTTGGATATTCTTTTCTTGTCTTCTTTAAAAAGGGTCTGCTCTAGTTCCGAGTTCTCTGTTCGTATGCCCCCTTTTACAGAGTCCGAATTGTATAAATCTCTAATCTGTCTGTACTGGAACCAATCGTAGTTAGGTGATAGTTCCTCTTGCGTCTTTATTCTAAGTTTAGATACTTCAATTTTAGTTATTTCTTTGTATGTTAAACATTGTTGTTCATTATCAACAGCTCTCGGATCTATCACCTCGTATGGAACCACCCACAAGGGGGTTCCTTCTTGTAAGTAAATTCTGTACTTCTTCCAGATTGTATATAAACTTCTCCTTACAAAATGATGTAGGAACATCGAGTTGACCTTTACTTTGTCGTGCCATAGGTATGCGTGCCATCCAAAAATTTTTTTATATCCCTCTAGGGCTAATAGTTTCTTATTCTTTAACGTCATCCACTCTTTTAACCAAACTAGGCAGATTGCATCATGATAAAGTCTCAAGTTGGGCAGTTGCATTCCGCCTCTTTCCTTTGCATCTTGTAGAACTTTAACTTTCACTCGAGGCTTCTTGCCTGCCCAAACAAAATCTGATATTTTCCTCTGCCATTTTTCAAATTGTTTAGAGTCTCTGATGATTGGTATTGTCTGTAGCAAAAACATTACTCTTGGTAATACATTCATCTTAACTGCTGCAATCCTGCCCAACCATGACAGATTCAGTCTATTCCATTTGATCAAGTCTCTCTCTATCTGAGTCCATAATTTTTCATAATTATTCTTGAACAAATCTATATTTTTTGCAGTCAGCTCAACTCCCAAATATTTCACCTTACTAGTTACTTCACAATCCGTTGTTTCCATTAACAATTGTTGTTTCTGCTTAGTCATGTTTTTGCATAATATCTTTGACTTCTTTTTGTTAATGAAGAAACCTGCCAAGTCACCAAACTCCTTGATCTTATCTATCACTTTTGGCATGTTCTCCAATGGATCTTCTACAATTAACATTATGTCATCAGCAAATGCTCTAACCTTGTATGAATAGTCCTTTATTTTCATTCCTCGTATTTCCTCATCTTGTCGTATTTGTATCATCAGAATCTCCAATACTAAAATGAACAACAATGGAGATAACGGGCAACCTTGTCTTGTTCCTTTACTAATCGTCAATTTCTTGGTCAATTCATCATTCACTACAATTGCTGCAGTCTGGTCTCTATAGATTTCTTTAATTGCTCTGATGAATCTTTCTCCCAATTGTAGCTTTTCCATAGTGGCAAACAAAAAGTCCCAGTTTAAATTGTCAAACGCTTTTTCAGCGTCTACAAAGAAGAAACCAACCTCTTTATCACAACGCTTATCATAGTATTCAATAGCATTGATCACTGTCCTTAAATTGTCTCTTATTTGTCTGTCTGGCAAAAAGCCTGCTTGTTCTTCCTCTATGACTTCCGAGAGCCACCCCTTCAGTCTCTCCGCCAATATCTTCGCAAAAATTTTATAGTCATTGTTAAGTAGTGATATAGGTCTGTAATTTTTCACGTTAGTCAAATCTTGGCCCTCTTTAGGGATCAATGATATATTCGCTTCGCTCCAAGTGTCTGGAATTCTTTGATCCCTAAAAACTCCATTCATCACCTCTTTTAGGAATGGTGCCAGTTCATTGGCCATTGTCTTATAGAATTTAGCCGTAAGTCCATCTGGCCCTGGCGCCTTTCCTAGATTTGCAGATTGTATTGCCTTACTTATTTCCTCATCGGTTACTTCACTATTCAACTTGTTTCTCCAAGCTTCCGAGATCTCTGGAAGTTTAGTTTTCTCCAAATATGATGCTATTGATTCTTTGGTTACTTCTTTTTTATTATACAGCTTAGCATAAAATTTATAAAAGGCTCTACTAATGGTAGTCTGTTCCAGATACGTTTTGTTTTCTTCACAGATTTTATTTATTATTTTCTTTTCCCTTTTCTTCTTCAATTGCCATGCCAAATATTTCCCAGGTTTATTAGCACCCTCAAAAGCTTTTTGATTCAGTCTTTTAAGGTTCCACTCCAATTCTTTATTACTCATTGCTGTTAACTGTTCTTGAAGAATTTTAATTTCCTGATATATTTTCTTTTTCCCTGGTCTCTTTTTTAACTGTGCTTCTTTGGCCTTTATTTTCTCCTCAATCTCTTGTCTTTTCTCCTCTTTCTTTTTCCTTGCTCTGCCATTTAAGTCCATTAGTATGCCCCTTACAACCGCCTTGTAAGCATCCCAAACTTTATTGGTTGGTACTTCTTTATTCACGTTGTATTGTATAAAAAACTTTGTCTCTCTTCTCAATATTTCCATATTCTCACTTTCCTGTAACAAGTCCTCATTTATTCTCCAGGCTTTCCTTCTCCTCCTTTTTCCAAATTTCCACATAATTGGATTGTGATCTGAGCCTACCATCGGCATTATTTCTACCTCCTTAGTCCATAACGCTAAGTCCTTTGAGGCCCAGATCATATCAATTCTTGATAATGTAAAATGCCTTGCAGAATAAAAAGTAAACTGCTTGGTTTTAGGATATTCTCTCCTCCATACGTCTTCGAGAGTCTCTTGTTGAATCAACTCAAAAAAAAGCTTTGGCAATAGTCCTCTTTTCTTTTGTGCTGTTGTAGTCTTTTTGTCTAGTTCCAACTCTGTCACTCCATTGAAATCTCCAGCAAGAATTATCTGGTCATATACAAGATCGTCTAAATGCTTCCTTAAATCCTCAAAGAAGCTTTCCTTTGCACCGTTAGGTGCATAAAGTCCGACTACCAACACTCTCTTTAAATTCCAATTACATTCCACTGCTACAAATCTAGCTTCCACATCTCTCATAACAAATTTTGGCTGCAGCTCCTCTTTTATGTACAACACCACTCCTCTTTTTTTCTTGTTAGAGGCCGCTACAAATTCTTTGCCCAATTTTCCAGATTTTAAATATTTTACATCCTGTTTTCTAATATGGGTCTCCTGCAAACAAACAATATCACATTTTTGTTTTAGTAGCCAATGAAAAATATTTTTCCTCTTATTCGGTGAGTTTAGTCCATTTACATTCCAAGATAATACTTTACACTCCATATTCATGGTTTTGTTGGTAAGTCTTTTTCATTGTCCTTGATAAATCTCTCCATCTCCCGCTCAGATCTGATGCGTTTTTTTGCCCCTCCAAACTCAAAGGACACTCCTTCCGGTAACTCCCATCTGTACCTGATATTCATGTCCTTCAAAGTCTGAATTAGCACTCTGTATTTTTTCCTGTCCAGTAACACTGATCTGGGTAGTTCCTTCATTATGATAATCGTCTTGCCATCAATCTCCAATGGATCTTGAAATTGTTTTGTCACAATCCTCTCTTTCATGTTTCTAGTTGTAAACTGCACAATCACATCCCTTGGTAGTTTCCTCTGGGTTGCAATTCTCGAGTTCACACGGTACGCCACATCTAGGATAGCCACAATTTCCTCCTCCTCCTTCCCCAGGTAATCAGCCAACACCTCAGTCATCTGTTCTTGCGCTGACTTCCCTTCCACTTCCGGCAGACCACGAAAACGAAGCTGCTTCTCCATGTGTTTAGTTTCTGCAACTGACATCCTCCCCTTCACCAGTCTCATCTCTGTTTGTTGCGTGTCTATTAAATTCTCCATCGCGTCTTCTACTGTTTTAACTCTCTGCTGCGTTCCTTGTAATTCACTACTAATCGTTTCCACGCCTTTTTTCACTTCTGACAGCTCCGACTTTACTGTCTGTGTAACTTCTTTGACCTCTTTAATAAGCTCCAGTTTCGTGTCCTTAAGTTCTTTCATCATGTCTATAAGTTTTTTGTCCAAATTTTCTATCGCCGATTGCCACTCTTTTTTCGACATCGTGGGGCTTGCTTTAGCTCGCTCCCACGAATCTGCTCTCTTCCTTAGCTCCGTGGCGTATATTTAAACGTTTTCCTTTTTTTTCAAATGTCCCAATCTTTGCCAAAATTAATTTTTTTATATCCAAAATGTCGGGCGTCTTTTCTCTATGGTTTCTCTATATTATTGTAATCCAAGATGGCCTACTTCCTCTTCCGCTGAAGCCGCGACCCTTCCCCTTTCAAAAATGGCGATTCCCTGCTTCCTGTCCGTCGGCAAGGGCCGCTTCCCTCCAGCCACTCTATTGTTGTTACGCACTTCCTGTCTCCCGTCTTCCCACAGCAGGTCTCGCGATGGTGTCTTTTTCCCACAGCTCCGAAACCACAGGTATTCAAAACAATAGTCCAATTTTTGCAATAACTTCTTTAAATTTAGTCTCTTTTAAAATACAACTCCTGCCGAGTCTTCGCCTCCTTTTCACTAGTCTGTTGCAGTTTAAAAATCTACTTTCTTTCTTCTCTGTTTTTATCAATCTGTCCCGTTTCAAGAGATAGCGATCTTTACCTTCTCTTCAGCTTTCTCGGGTTGTAATCGCTGTTTCGATCTTAAATTCTCCTCTCGACTTCCCTCCCCGATCGAAGCTTGGGTATGTAGGTCTTATGCCAGCCGAATTGGCCCCAAAACTGCCGCAGAGATTATAGCCGACCCGTCGCAAGGTGGGACCTCAAGGATCAGGGGGGAGACTCCTTGTGTAGAGCCCCCCCTCGTCCGAGATCTAACTCACCCTAGGGTCTTGAGCGTTCTTTGCCTGCTCCCCGCCTGAGAGCAGTCGGCCGCGGGTTATTTTCACCCCTCCGGCCGGTTAAAACGGCAGTCCGGTCAGCTCCGCAAATGGAGCTGCGTTAGACCTCCATGAATCCCAAACCGGAAGTCCGCATATGGATTGGTACTTGATGTGCTAATCTTCTCTGCAGGGCTATTGTCGGGGATAGAATGTTTTGTTAGCCTGGTGTTTTTCAGAACTGGAAACCATGCTCTGTTCATTCTTAAGGTTTCTTCTTTCCTGTTGAAGTTTTGCTTATGCTTGTGAATTTCAATGGCTTCCCTGTGCAGTCTGACAAAGTAGTTGGAAGTGTTGTCCAGTATTTTGGTGTCCTGGAATAAGATACTGTGCCCTGTTTGAGTTAGGCTATGTTCAGCCACTGCTGATTTTTCAGGTTGTCCAAGTCTGCAGTGTCTTTCATGTTCTTTTATTCTTGTCTGGATGCTACGCTTTGTGGTCCCGATGTAAACTTGTCCACAGCTGCAGGGTATACGGTATACTCCTGCAGAGGTGAGGGGGTCTCTACTGTCTTTTGCTGATCGTAGCGTCTGTTGTATTTTTCGGGTGGGTCTGAATACTGCTTGAAGGTTATGCTTTTTCATAAGCTTTCCCATCTGATCGGTAATTCCTTTGATATATGGCAAAAACACTTTTCCTGTAGGAGACTGTTTTTCCTTGGTTGTTTGATTCATCCTGGGTTTGATTGCTCTTCGGATTTCATTTCTGGAGTAGCCATTTGCCTAAAGTGCGTGGTTTAGATGATTAATTTCCTCATTGAGAAAGTGCGGCTCACATATCCGTCTTGCACGATCCACTAATGTTTTCATTATGCCCGACAGAAAAGAGGCAATACAGCCTGGAAAACCCACAACAACCATCATTAAAAATAGTCCAAAATGCAAAATACTTATTTGTGAGGCTTACAGAAAGTTGACTTGTTGGGGACTCTTAACAGAAGTGGGGTTCAAAGAAGGAACATCTTCAGAAAGTGTATTGAATTGAAGTTGGGAAGTCCTTTGATGGTCTCCTCTGTGTCTGGTGGGGGGAAGGGTCTTGCTTTGCTTTGTCTTCAGAGGTTTGCTGTGAGTGTTGACGTCACTCTGGAAAGTGTGCCCGCCTCCTGCCGTAGCTCTGAGTTGATGGTTTTGTTATGTCTTCTTTTAGATCAGAATGAAGAGTCACTAAACTCTGATGTACCTGGGGCTGCAAAATCAAACAGGTGAGGAGGTTAGTTGGGTGGATCACAGCCCATTATTTCTCCACTGTATATCTGTGGTGTGTGTGTTTCGGTGGGGATAATCTCTCTTGAGATTGTTTTCTCTAGAAAACAGCTGGAAGGGGGAACGCTGACTGGAGGCTTTTTCATGGAGCATGCTAGTTCTGTGATATAGTCGAAAGTAAGAGACAAAGTTTTTTTGTAGATGCCTTGAAAATAGACTGGGCCATCCTGATAAAAATGCAGGTAATGTCCAACATGCTTAGAACTGCAGGGCTTGCAGTGGTATGTCAGATGGGTGCCAAGCAAAAACATCAATTTTATGACCTCGGAGAAAGCTTAATGCAGAGTGGACCATTGGCATGCCGGCTGCAGGATCTGTAGTGCTGGGGGAGAAGAGCTGCCCGTGGCTGGCTGCAGAATCTGAAGTGGCAGGAGCAGGAAGCTCAGTGGGCAGTTGGGCAGGCTCTGTCCAGGAGTGCGTCTTCAGTCTTGCTTCAGCTTTTTGCTGTATCCCAGACAAAGGCCAGAGGCAGTTGACAGAAGTAGACCTGAGCACCAGAAGAGTCCTGCTGGATCAGACCCGTGCGGCCTCTGGTCCAGCATTCAGTTTCGTGCAGTAGCCAGCCAGTTGCTGCTGAAGGGCCAATAGGCAGAGTTTCGTGAGAGGCCAAGGCCTTTGACTGGTGTTGCCTTCTGGCCCTGGCATGCAGAGGTTTGCTGCCTCTAAGAACAGAGATCCCCTTCAGTGGTGGGTAACCACGGTTGGATCTTTTCTTCTCCGTTTAATCTGTCTGATCACCTTATAAAACCCTCTGTGCTAGTGGTCATTGTCCACGGGCTGCAAATTCCACAGTATAATTAAGGAGTGAAATTAAGCAGTAGCTGGCATACCTTGTCAAAAGGCTTTTCAAAGTGCAAGTATAAAATAAAGTCTACCGGTTCATTAACTTGCTCAGAGTACGCCAAGAGGTTGGTGAGGCAGGACTTCCCTTTGAGAGAAGCCGTGCTGACTTTCCTCAGCAAACCTTGTTCCTCGGTGTGCTCAATAATCCTGTCCTTGATAATTGAACTGATAATGGGCTCACACACGGTCTGCATATGCTGCAGCTTTCATTTCTGTCTGTCTTTCTAGTTCAGAAGCTGTGAAGCACCAGAAAGCGAAGCATTTGCCAGAATGGTCCCCACCCAGGAGGGGCCGCCTTGACTCTCCAGGTGGCAAAAACCATCCCAGAACTGCTGGTGGGAGCCAAGAAGAATACTTTCCAGATAAGCATTTAACCCGCCAGAGGCAGCCGGTTACCTCTGATCTATCCCCACCCAGGAGGAAAACACATGATTCTGATACCAGCCTGTTGCCACCACGGAAGCTGGCGTCGTCCCCTCCTGGGCTGAGAAAGCAAGGCAAGGCCCGAGGCAGGTGGACTCGTTGAAGGCGCTGGGCAGTGGAGTGTGAACTACACCTTCATTCGCTTGAATAAGGGCCCTGTCTCGTATGGCCCTGTGTTCAAGTATTTGCAACCTCTCTCTTGACAGGCTCTTCTCTGGCCACTAAAAAGTGCCAGCGACATGATTCCCAGTCTGATTCCAGTTCTCCTCCGCCAAGGACGAGCCCCCCAGACTCCTCGGATTCAGACCTTTCTCCTGCACGGCCTGTTTGCAGTGGACGGTTGCAGAGTTCTTCTCCTGACCTTTCTCCTCCTAGAAGGAACCGGGGCAGGTCTTCAGACTCAGATTTGTCTCCTCCCCGAAAAGGTCGGGATGTGGGACAGAAGTCCTGTAGGTCAAGAAGCCCACCTGACCTCTCACCCCTGCGGCGGACCAAAGACTCCAAAGGAAAGGGAGCTGCTGAGCGGGTAAGTGCTCTGCTCTTCTGCGTCCAGCTGACTTTTCCTCCAGCTGAAAGCCTGAAGCAGTTTTGGGGCACATCCAGCATAGCCTTGGGACACATCGGGGATTAATGACAGGGGTGCCATGCCTAAGGCGTGCTTGGAGGAGCCATCCCATGTGGAAATTGGGGTGCCAGTCACGAACTAGATGGTTATATTCCTTTTGGGTTGTATGTAGGTCCCTCAGATGCTGTCGGGCGGCAAAGCAGGCTTGGTGTCAGCTGACCTCCTAAGAAGGGAAAGGCAGGAGCTGCAGAAGCAGGCTAGGAGCAGCAGGCACTTGGAAGGTGAGAGCAGGGTGCTGCGTGCCAGTGTGGATGGGTGGGGCTGAGCTGGGGAGTGTCTCTTGTCTCTTGTCCAGGACCACAGCTGTGGGAGAGGGGGGTTGCAGCCCCACTCTCACCCAGGGAGGGAAGGCCATCTCACTGGGACCCACACCGTCCCTCTCTTGGGTGTCCCGGTGAGGCAGGGCAGGTGGTGGTTTCTGGGAGGAGATGTTAGGCTGTAACGGTGATCAGGGCCAGTCTGGTGCTCTGGACAGGCCCCCCTGGGCAGGAGTGAGGAGTGGCCGGGGTGGCGTTTTCTCACAGGCCTGGGAGGAACGTATGTGAAGGGGGGTCAGGGGATCCTTTGGGTTGGTCATGGGACGACACCTGGTGTTGTCGAACGCCTTTCCCGCAGAGGCTTGTCTGGCCTCATCTTCTCCCCCTTTCGGAGGGGGACCTAAAAGGTCCAGTGAAACACAAATCCCCTTAGAGCAGGAGTAGATATAATCCCCAGCACCCAGGCACCCTGGAGGGTTCTCTCTGCACGCAGGGCCATTTTTGCCCTGGGGTCAAGGCAAGGGGGCACCAGTGCTGGGCTCAGCTTGCTCCTGGTACACTGGGCCCAGGCCCAGGTTATTTTCTTAGTTTGTCCCTTGCCTTTATCTCCAGTGGCTTACATCATTCTCCTTTCTTCTGTTTTATCCTCACAACAATCCTGTGAGGTAGGTTAGGCTGAGAGGGTGTGAGTGTCCTGGTGTCACCCAAGCTAGCTT
This sequence comes from Eublepharis macularius, assembly GCF_028583425.1. Classification (NCBI taxonomy): domain Eukaryota; kingdom Metazoa; phylum Chordata; class Lepidosauria; order Squamata; family Eublepharidae; genus Eublepharis; species Eublepharis macularius. Next base: position 1,294,843 of record NC_072803.1, read on the forward strand.
CCCTGCCAGAGTAGGGATTCGAACCTGGCTCTCCCAGATGCTAGTCCAGCCCTCCAACCACTGCACTGCTCTGGGTCTCTTGTATCTCCCTCTCTTTTGTTTGCAGCCACACCAACATTTTCACTGGTAGGCACTGGGTGGGAGGAGTTGGGCACTTGCGCCAAAAAGCCTTGCTTGTCTGTGAGTTGGGGGTTTATCTGCCACTGTTTTGTGTCTGATAAGGGGATGTTAGTCCATAAAAGTTTCTGGTGTAATATATGCATTAATTTTTCAAGTGCCACAAGATGTGGTTGTTCTGGCAGCAATTTATTCTCTCAGCTACCACTCTGAAATCTGTTTTGTTGTGTTTTTATTAAATGAATCTGGGTGTTTTTTTAAAAATAATCTGTCTTACGGAGTGCTTGGCACGGCATTTGTTGAAACGCAGTATATTAAAATAGTAAATATAGTACCAGTTAAATTAATGGAATGTAGATGCAGCTTCCTATGCTGCCCTGTGAAGTTTGCTCACCGTCTCCAAGAGCAGAAATAGCTGCTAGCATAATTGTACTAGAAGATCATCTCCAGCACCCAAAGGACAATTCTGCAGCCCAGCAAGCCAAACTTGCCAGAAGCAGAAAAAATTCTGCCAGTGACACGCATGCACAAATATTGATTAACGTGGTGGCATGTCATTGTGCAATGCTCTAATGTGGCTGGCGTGAATGTATCTTTCTGCAGATGAATCACAACATGCAGCAACTGTTTTCCGGGACAAGTCAGGCCGTAAGAGGGACCTGAAGCAAGAACGGCTGGATCAGCACAAGGCGGCTCAGGAAAAATCTGAGCGAGACGAGCAGTATGCCAGATGGGGCAAGGGGTGAGCCGGCTGGTCCTTGGAATTCTTGCCTCTACTCCCTTTTCTTGTCGGGCCTAGTAATTGCGGGGAGGGGGCAGCTGTGCAAACCCGCTCCTTGCAGGTGGCGCCTTGGCTTCTCTTTTGCAGTTTGCCCTGCATTCTCCAGGCAGCGAACGCAGACATTCCAGCCCCCTGACTTTGCTCTGTGTTGCCTCCTGTTGCCTCCTGCAGGCTTGCCCAGAGCAGGCAGCAGCAACAGAACGTGGAGGATGCAGTGAAGGAGATGCACAAGCCGCTGGCTCGGTACATTGATGACCAGGACTTGGATCAGATGCTGCGGGAGCAGGAGCGAGAAGGGGACCCCATGGCCAACTTCATGAGGAAGAGAAAGAGCAAGGAAAGGAGAGATCGGAATGGTGAGCGTTTGGCCAGGGCTTGCTGGGAGGGAGGGTGGAGACAGGCCGTTGCTAGGGCTGTGGTGCCTGCTGAGGGCAAGGAGTGGCACCCTCTGTACGGGAGGGAGGGCTCCAGAGAGGTGCAAGCAATTTTGCTGCAATTCCTTCTACCAAACTGGAATTACAGTATCTTCCCCACTTCTGGCAGCGGTGGAAGAAAAGACTATGTGAGAACAGTGTGCCACGGGTTCCTGGGAAGGGAAAGGTGCAAACTTCAAGCTCCCTTCCCACCTCTTTCTCTGTCCCTCTCTGAACTGCTCCTGACTTGCACGTTCTACTTCGACTGTCTGTCTAACTAGAAGGGCTAGAAGGTTGCTTTCCAGAAGGAGGCTATAGTCCAAGGTGCCTGTGCTAGAGAGGCAGCTTGGTTCCCAACATGTCTGTCCTCTGATTCTTGGCTATTGGCTGGGGAAGGGGGATTATTTTGGGATAGCTGCTCCCCTCACTGCCTCCCTTGATAAACTGATATTTTATCAGCGCTGTTTAATATTTATTTACTGTTTTGAGTCTGAGGAGGCAAGGCAACATAGAAACATTGTAAATAAAGCATTTACATATCCTCTGGTTTCTCTTCAGATCGCATATGGTCACTTGTTATAAAATTGTAAGCCTCTTCTGCGGCCAAGTTCTGATGGAGAGTGTACATTGTAAATGTTCTAGCTATAAATAACAGAATAAAATGTTCGTTTACGTATGGAATTAGAAGTGAGCCAAATTAGATTTTGCGCTCATACTTGGGCTGGCAGGTGTGGAGTAGGAGTGTCGGGCTGATATGAACAAAATGATGAGGGTTTTTTGTCCTCCCAGAAAAGCCAAGGTACAGCGGACCAGCCCCACCCCTCAACCGGTTTAACATCTGGCCCGGGTATCGCTGGGATGGTGTTGACAGGTAAGGCTGGCATTCGGTTTGTGCTGTTTTATTTATTTAAGAACGTTATTTATGGTCTGCATTTCTCAGTGAAACTCAAGGCAGGTTAAGCAGTGTAGGTCAATTTGATTAGCAGAATGGGACATCCAGTGAACAGTGCAATAGGGTTTGGAATGCAGAAATCTAAAACAGCTGAAAGAAAGCAAAAGCGTTTAAACATGCTGCATCAGAACTGCAGAAATTACACAGTAGGGGAGCATGCTTACAACAGCAGACAGAGCACCACGTACGCCCACAGTCCCCGCCCCTTTACCAAGACATCTTTATGAACCGCTTCATTACAGCATAGCCTTATTACCCGGGTAAAAAAGCCCTCCTGAGTAATTTGGTTGTGCAGAGCTTGGGGGAACCCCCGGGCTTCTCTGATGGATGGTTCTGAGTTTTCTAGGTTGTGTCTTGCCCTGAACTGGGTTCTGGGATTTTAGAGCAAGTTGGGGTTGTACCTTGGAGCCTGTCCAGTGCCCCTAAACATTCCCCCCTTCCCCTGCCCGAGTTCCTTGCAGACCTTTTTGCTGCTGTCTCCATTTCTGCAGGTCTAACGGCTTTGAGCAGAAACGCTTCGCCAGAATTGCTAGTAAGAAGGCCGTGCAGGAGTTGGCGTATAAGTGGAGTGTTGAAGACATGTGAATGGCCACTCTCGAGATGCAAGAGAACCTCCTGCAGCCCCCTGCAGTGGCACCATCCCTGATAGCTAGGATTAAAGGCATTCCGCTCACAGGACCCTTTGCGGGGCTTTCGGATGGTAGCAGCAGCAGCCAGACCAGCGTGAAGCTGTTGGTGTCCCTGGAGGGTACGCTGCGCATGAAGGAATGCAAGGGTGCTCTCTTGTGAGACGGCCCAGGGGGCGGGGTCACGGCCAGCTGTGCTTGATTCCCAGAAGTGTCGACGCATGCTGGGTTTGGGCTGTTGATTTCAGAGCCGTGGAGGGTGCGGGAGCCAGGCATCAGGCCCGTTTCAAAGTTTAATTTGTTTGGGAGAAAAGGCAGGACTGAGGAGGACTGCTGTGCAGCAGACAAGTTTGGCGCCCTGGCTGGTTTGTGACTCAGGGCTCGGCAGCCTGCCCTCAAGCTCCCTGCCTTGCAGAGCAAGGCTGAACTTGTGCAGCGTAGAGGTCAGAGGGCCCCTCGTTTTGCCTGACTGTGCTCTGGCATATCGCTGAGCAGAGTGGCTGTTTCTGGGTGGTCTTGTGTGGCATCGCCCTTGGGCAATGAATTCCTTCCAGCGGCAGCTGAGGCAGCTAGTTGGGAGATTAACGGGTGAAGGTGACTACTCTCAGAGCCCCTGTGTCACTGTTGATACTCCTGCCAAGTAGGAAGAAGCTTTGTGCAAAGACTTTCCCTACAAAGTGAGATTCTTTGGGGCTGGGGCTATTCACAGCAAACATTTCTGAATTCCTTTGTAATCTGTATGTATAATGTGTAAATATTTATAACTTTTATATTTCATTGTGTCAATTTTTTTATCACGCTACTGTTGCCTGGGTACCCAAGGTGTGAGGAATCAGGGTTTGAGCTGCTGTGCTTTTCTCCTTTGTATTGTCCTGTACCTTTTTACTATGGCAGGACCCAAACTCGGACGTACCAGAGTGGAGAGCCAGAATTCCTCTCTGCAGAGCTGCAGGTGTTCAGTAGTCTCCTTTTGCTTACTGTGCTTGTGTTGGTGGTCGTATGAAAATCCACTTCTGCTCCCAGTTTCCTTTTCTGGATTAGGCACCTTTGCGGCTGACGGATGGGGAGTGGGAGGGGCCTGCAAGAAGGGATGTAGAAAATGCTCCTGCTGCTTTCCCCACTTCAGGGCGCCTCTCAGTGGCTCCTGCCGGTCATTGCAAGGCTGCGGCAACGTCCCAGTCTCTGGACAGTGGCAAGATATCGCTGTACTTCAGCATGGGCAGTGTGCAGCTCTTGGCCCTGTCTGCTTTCCTGGTATGTGCTGCGGTTTGGCTTTCAGACGTGCCTTGTTCTGGGCAATGTGAACAGAGTCACTTTTTCTGAGAGGTGAAAATGTACTGTGTATGTGGCTGGGTAGAGTTACCTGCAGCCGGCTGCTATTGGAGGACAGTGGCAGGGAGGGGGTAGCTTATCTGAGAGGGTGGTCTGTCCATTCCATTTCCCTTCAATGTACTTGCTGCAGAGGAAATTGGAAACAGCTGTGAGATTCAGGAAATGTTTGAAGACCCCTGAAAATGCTGCCAGGCAGCATATGTGCGCCTGGATGTGTTCTCCTCCTCTAGAGAAGAGCTGATCCTACATTTGCGCAAGGGCTGAAAAATATGTCAGAGGAGTCTTGCTGGGTCAGACAAGTGGTCCATCTAGTCTAGCCTCCCGATATTGGGGGGGGGGGAGTGATTGGCCAATTTTGGATCACATGATGTGTGAACATCACTTCCAGGCGAGGATCCGGAAGTGATGTAGCGAAGGTTTTTACCACAGAGATTCAGGTTTATGAGATTCCTAGAGTGTTGACAGACATGGTGATGTTACTTCTGGGTGTTTGCCTGCAAGTCACAGTGCATCGCATGATGCCTTTTTTCTCCTTTAACCTCCATCAGTCGTCGTTTCAAGTCTTCCCTAGTTTCTGCCAGTAACGTGGTGTCATCCGCATATCTCAAATTGTTAATGTTCCTCCCACCAATTTTCACTCCACCTTCTTCTAGATCTAATCCAGCTTTCCTTATGATATGCTCTGCATAGAGGTTGAACAGGTAGGGAGATAATATGCATCCTTGTCTGACACCCTTGCCAACTGGAAACCATACACATGGAATTCGTTGCCACAGGAGGTGGTGGCAGCTACAAGCATTGCCAGCTTCAAGAGGGGACTGGACAAATATATGGAGCAGAGGTCCATCAGTGGCTATTAGCCACAGGAGATAGATGGTATTCTCTTTGTGGGGAGGTGGTGCTCTGTTGTCTTGGTGCTGGAAGGAAGGCAGTGGGAGGGCTTCTGGTGTCCTGGCCTCACTGACAGTCCTTTAGATGGCACTGGATTTCTAGCCACTGTGTGTGACAGAATGTTGGACTGGATGGGCCACTGGCCTGATCCAACATGGCTTTGCTTATGTTCTTATGTTCTCATTCTGTTTCCCCATATTCTGTCCGGACAGTAGCCTCTTGTCCAGAGTACTGATTGCGCATCAAAACAATCAGATGTTGTGGCACCCCCATTTCTTTTAAGACTCTCCATAGCTTTTCATGATCTACACAGTCAAAAGCTTTGTTGTAATTTATATAAAACAGGCTGCAATTCCCTGGTATGTTCCATTAGCCATCGTAAATTTGCAATGTGATCTCTGGTGCCTCTTTTCTGAATCCAGCTTGAACGTCTGGCATTTCTCGTTCCATATATGGTAAGAGTCTTTGCTGTATAATTTGCTTGCATGGGAAATTAATGCGATTGTCCAAGAGTTGCTGCACTCCTTGGCATCCCCTTTTGGGGGGATTGGAATGTAGACTGAGCATTTCCAGTCGGTGGGCCGTTGTTTTGTTTTCCGTATTTGTGGGCACATTCTTGTTAAGATTCTGATGGACTCCATTTCTGTGGCTTGAAATAGCTCTATTGGTCTATTGTGTCTCTCCATTGCTTTGAGTGCAGCTTTTACCTCACTTTCTAGGATTTCTGGTTCTTCAGCAAAAGATTCTTCAGCAAAAGTAGGTCTATGATCATGGAATTAAAGACTTAATACAAGCAACAAACTACCTGAGGCAAGATATACTATAAACAGTCATGAAAGCACATTTAAACGTACAGGATAATGTTGTGAAAAGTAGGTGGTAGCCACAGTCATCGCAGTGAGCTACAGTGTTACTCCGTTACAGAGGTGCCCTCCTGGACTGTTCCACTCTGCTATGGTTCTAATTTCTTTTGGAAGATGCCGCCTTGAATATTATTGCTTTGTACGTTCTGTTGAGCCTTCCTGACCTCAGGTGGGTGATTCCTCAAGGTGAGAGCCACGACAGAGAGTGGGTGTGAATGGGCAGCTGCCCGTCTTTGCAGTGTAACAACAAGTCCGGGAATGAACCGTTAATCAGCAATTGAGTAGTAAAATGTTCTATTTTATATAAGTGCAAAGTGCAAAAGTGCAAAAGGTGTCTTAATAAATATGCGATTCTAATAAATACAATAAATACAAATACAATTAATCCAAGTCCTATTTCTATGTCCAAGTCGTTGTGGTGAACGCTTGTATCCAGCAGAGCTGTAACGCCGCAATGGGCTCACTCCTAAAAGTCACAGAGTTGAAGAGAAGGTGATTCCAGTCCAATCCAAACTATGATAATCTTATTCAAAAATGTGCCGACGGGATTATGCGGGCATCCTATACAATTCCCGTTTCGTGTATTGCACACTTCCTCTGGGCACAATTAAAGATGGACTGTAATAAAAATACATCTATATGAATATATAATATATAATATAATAACCATCATTACTCAATGCATGCATACAGCATATACTCACAAATCACCCTTGTACCAATTGCTCTAAAAGTGACTGCCAACAATGTTCCTTGTATCAATCCATAACAATCATATAGCAAGTGACATGGACATAAAACATACAGGAAACAAAGCGTTCACAGCGCAGCGTAGTGGACGAGGCAATCCTGCAGTGAGTGCCTCCAAGGCCAAGGGCTTTGGCTGGACCTTCCTAGTTTGTCAGCTCTGTTGCAACCCGTGTTCAAAACACTGTGTCGAGAGACTCTCTCAGCAAAAAACCCCCTTGGCCACTGATGGTCTGATCCTAAGAACTTTGGAGTCAACAAACGCGGAGATATTTTAATGAGCTGGGCACAAACTGGCCGGTGCGGTGGGAGCAGAGAAGAGCCCGCTGTCTTCAGCCTCTCTTCACAGCAGGGGGGCTGCCACCTCTGAATCATCTCCGTTTCCTCTCCTGCACTTTTTCCTCCTCTGAAATACGCTTTTTGAGATGCAGCTTTCCTGGCCTTCCAGAAGGCAGGGGAAGCAGCGTGCCTTGGCTAACGTGGGGCTGGGGCTGGCAACCGGGCCTAGTTTCAGAGTGAGTCTGATGGATCCGTCCTGCAGAACGGCTGTCCAGAGTGCAGTGGGCATCTTCCCCCACCAGTCACTTTCTGAAGGCTGCCAGCTGTCCTGACAAAAGTATTTTTGAAGACCTTGCCTGCTCGGTCTGTTTCCCCTCAGCCCTAGTCACACTTTGAGAGCGGGGAGCAAAATGGGTGTTGCTGAAGGAGTCTGCAAACTAGACTGGTCATGTACCTGTAGCTCAGGGTACTAGCTCAGAGAACTTACCCGCAATCACAGTGTCATTTGGGATGGGGTTGGGGGGGGAGCGGGATTTGCACAGTTCCAAGCCTGATGCAGTTGAGAATGCTTGGCAGGGCTGGAGCTTCCATGATGCCAGTTGGCCTGTTTGGCTGAGCACGGGGGACTTAGGGCTGGTTGCTGTGTGTCCCTCAATCCCCAGCCTATTCCTTCCTCTCCAGGAATGATTTGCATGTGCCAGGCCTTGAGGGAGCTCAGTGCTGGAACAGGTCTCCTCTTCGTCTGCCAGCTTAGCTGTACAATGATGCCAAGCATGAGTGCCTGCCAACCAGAGGCAGGCAGGCAGGCAGCAAAAGGACCAGCTTTTTTTTTTTTTTTTTTTTTTTTTCCAAAAGGACCAGCTTTGTAGAGCCAGGCTGCAGTAAGTTTCTGTGTGCCTGCTGACAACGCCCGCAAGCTCTTTGTGCCCAAACTCCCTTTAACTGACAGGAAGCTCCCGGTCTGGCAGTTGGGAGCCGGCTGAGCTTAGGCCATGTGTGTGTGTGTGTGGGGGGGGGGGGGGTGCAGCGCTGCAGGATTCCCTGGCTCTGACCCAGCCTGTTCAGAAGAGGGGCTGCTGGGCTCAGCTTGCTCTTAGGCCAATTCAGTGCCCTCGTCTGCCCGGTCCTCTGTGTTTCGAGGAAGCGAGAGGGAGAGGACCTGGCCCACCTCCCTGCTGTGCAGTGTCACTCAGTGCCCCATTTCAGAGTGCCTGGCTTCAATACATTCATTGGGGGGGGGTGTGTGTGTGCATTTTTGGATTGTACCAGTTTCTGTAGCCAAGTGGTGGTAGACAGAAGTAGCTCATAGATGCTCACTAGCCAGCGCTGCTTCAACTGGGCAGTCTCTCTTTTGAGTGTGTGAGACCAAGAACTTCTGCATGTGCCAGTCTTCCCTTCCTGGCCAGGTCAGACCCAAGTCATTTCCACCATGCCTGAATTTCGGTCATTCTCATATATGGGACCAGCCCAACCTCTTAGTGATGCAGCTCCGATTCCCTTGCAAATCTCAGCTGGACAGAGTGGCACGTGTCAGCTGCTGGAGAGTGGTGTGTCTGTCCAGTTGCAAAGTGGACCAGATGGTAGAGTATGCTTTGGCGTCAGCTATCTTGATCCTGTGCCCTGGCAGGCCCCCACCTCTCTTCTTGAGAAGCTCTGGATGGGCAGCTGTGCCCTCGTCTTTGTTTGCTTGGGGACTGGCCCTTCCCTCTCCCACAGGAACCCCTGGGAGCTGCAGTTCGGTGAACGGGCCTCGGTTCTGTTACAGTGATGAATACTCACCCCCTGTGCCACACTCTGATTCCCCAGGTTTCTTTTGGAGAAATGAATGGTTGTAAAATATATATAAACTTAAGAGTGTTTATTTTTAAGTTCTTTCCAGTCTTAAAAACCTGTGGTACTGTTTATTGGGGGCAGAATTCACCCTTAATGGGTCATACGCGAAAAAATATTCACAAGTTGAGAATCATAGGGTTGGAAGGGACCTCTAGGGTCGTCTAGTCCAACCCCCTGTACAATGCAGGAACTTCACAAATACGCCCCCGACCAGGGCCATCTGCCCAGGGCTCCATGCCCAGAAGATAGTTCTAGTTTAACAAAAAAAAAAAATCTTTATCCAGGGACGACAAACACACTTGCAACATTAAACTATTGGTGTCAATAGTAAATCACCATGGAAAGAATACATCTTAACAGCGAGGCTGTTGGTGTTGAACTGACACCGTTCCTGCCCACCACAACATTTACACATCCTGTAAAACAGTGTATCCTGTTTCACGCAGTGGTCCAGTGGTTATTCTGTAGCCCAACCAACAGAGTGTAGAGGCCAAGGCCTTCGGCTGATGCTGCCGCCCAGCCCTGGGTCTCAGAAGTTTACTGCCTCTGAATTCTCCTTGGCTTTCTCCATCCTGAATAATGGGGTGTCATCTGCAAACTTGGCCACCCTCTGACGTTGGCCACCTGGCGGCTTTATTTTGACGCTTCGGAGGATTTTGCAAAGGTAGTGAGAGTTGAAGCGGGCAGTGTTCAGAGCATGGCTAACGGTGTGGCCAGGCCTCAGCCCCTAGGTGCATGCGGGTGGGGCAGGCAGGTTCGTTTCTGTGAGGAAAAGGGTGGATGAATTCCAGTGAATGAACAGAGTATTTCTCGGGGCCAAGAGAAAGGCACCCTCGCACGTGTTCTGAGGCTGTGATCAGTTCGGAATGTGCCCCTTTTAATGCACAAACTAGCTTCCAAGCGCTCCTCTGGATAGACTTGGAAAGAGAATTGCTCATTATGCCCCCTCTGTGTGACTGGCTCAGCTGCAGTTGCACCCCTGGAGCTGATGCCTCCAAAGCAGCGCCCAGTGGAGGAAATAGGGATACTTTGAGTCTTGTATGCGCCCCCCCCCCCCCGGCTCCTGCCTTGGCCCTTGTTCCCCAAGAGCTCTTGTAGTATCCCTGCACGGGCCAGGTCAGCATGTCTTTCCTCTCCAGCCAGATTCTCACTGGCCTCTAGTTAACCCCAACCTGCTTGGTACCTGTTGCAGGAGAGCAGCCACAGGCTGGGGTAGAGGGAGAGCCCCTCAAAGCTCTTGGTCTGCAGAGGGGCTGTTCCGTTGGTGCCTTGCAGCTCCGTGCCCCCCCCCCCCACCAGCTGCAGAGTTTGCAGGGGGAGCTGCCGCCCGCGAAGGGGCTTGGCTTTCCAGGGCTGCACCCGTGTCCGGCTGAGTGTTGTCCTGGAACAACGGCTGCCGCAGAAGCAGCCATTCGTGGTCGGCTTTGATTAGCCTTAGCCATAGGGAGGGGGGGGGAGAATATTAAAAACTTAATTTAATTTAAAATACTGTCATTCACAGTCATGGCAAACAGTGAGCAGGCTAATTATTATGCAAATGAAGCAGATAGAAAAATGATTAATAATTGTACAAATTAAAAATTATTGTAAACATCCTGCGCGTAGTGATAAGTCTGCATGGAGCCAGTGAGCGGGTGGGGACATGGTTGTGGCAGCCCGATTGCCTCATTAGCACTCTTTAATTAGTGAGTGATGGGCAGGAGCCAGGCAGCCTTGGGTGGAGGCTAGGGGGCAGGAGGGAAACGGGGGGGGGGCGCTAGGGGGCTGGGGCCACTGTTTCGTTGTCTCCAGGCATTGCGGGTTGAACCCCTAGTGAAACCAAACCCCCTTGTGCTCGCTGCTCATTGTTTACTGCTCAGGGCTGTCTCCCCCTTCTAAGCTTAAGTCCTAAACTCACCTGGAGGCCCAGGAGGGAGTGTACGAACAGGGCGAGGGGGGGGGGATGTGTTTAGAGGGAGGGGAGGTTAGTAATTTAGGTTGGATTCACTTCTGGCCTTCTACCTATGAAGTTGTTCTGCCCCAACATTTCCCTGTAGGAACAATGCAGGAGAAATCTGCAAAATTGTGTGCACGCCTGTATGCGCATCTAAACTTTGGCAGTTTGGGCAGCTGCGCCATCAGCCGCGTCATTTGCATGCTGTAGCTCCAACCCCTTTCCTCAGCTCACACCTGTTTGCATGATTACCCGCCCCACAACTGACAAGCAGTTGCCTGGCAAAGGGATATCCTGTTGCTTGCTGGATCGGACTATTGGGCGCTTGGTGAAAAGTGACTGGAGGGGCTCAGACACCTGGAGCAGGTTGGCTCTTTGGTTTGTTGGAAGCATTGAAAGGTCTTTCCGGTGGCCTGTAATCCTGCATAAAACAGTGCAGTGCTCATTAACTCGAGTACGGAGCTGTGGCAGATACTTAAAAAATCATAATAAACAACCACCAGCCCGCAAATACACAATGCAGTAAAGAAGACTGGTGGCAGCAGAAATGGGAACTCGGGAAGCTGCCCTGTGCAGAGTCAGGCCGTTGGTTGACTGGCCTCTGTCAGTCACCTTCACCAGGCTGACTGGCAGCACCTCCAGGTCTTTCCCCGCTCCTGCTGCCTGAGATTCTTTAACCGGGGCTGCCAAAGACGGAAGCATGGCCTCTGAGTGCAAGCGGCGGTTCTGCTCCTGAGCCCCAGGACGGGTTTCTCTCACTAAGGTGCAGCAAACGAGAAGTTTCCATCTGGTGTCTATGAGGGCAGAGAGGAGGTGGTTGGGGGAGAGGTTGGGGGAAGGTGTCCCAGAGCTGAGCCACCGCCAGAAAGGCCTTCTTCCTTCCTCTGGCACACCCTCCAAAGGAAAGGCCCTTGGAGGAGAGCCTGGGAGAACAAGGAACTCAGGACACCTTTCACTGCGGGGGGGGGGGGGGGGCTCCAGCCTTGCGAGACCCACTGGGGGACCCACTGTGTGGCAAGCACATGACGGGAAGTCCTGTGACAGCCATGTGACAGGCAGGCAGGTGGCATTACAGTCTTCTCTCAGAAGAAGAGGGGCCAGAGCTATGAGCTCAGGGTCACGGTTAGGCGTGCTCAGAGCACCAGAAGGGGCGCTGAACCGGGCAACGTGCTGGCATGGGCAGTGTCGGTTCAGAGACCCCTCACATCCCCAGAAGCGCTCCCTGCTCACCGTCGCTTTCCCCCTCTCCCTCCCCGGGCACCTTCACCTGTCTTCCAGGGCTCCTTGCCCACACTTGTGGCATGGATTTTGCTCAGGGCTAGGGGGCCCCACACCACAGTCCTGCGGCACTGAAGAGGAGCCTTCGCAGGGAGAGGGGCAGGAGGTGCCCATTTTCACCCCCCTCCAAATATTGGCTCCCAGGGCGGCTTACAGGGTTCCCGGTCCATCCACATCAGCACTGGCCCCTCTGGCAGCTCCTGGAGGCTGGAGGGAGTGGCAGCGGGACCCAGGCCAACCGCCTCCTGCCTGTAGCCTCTGCGTATCTGTCGAGTCCCATTCCCGAGGCAGGCTTCCCCCCCCCCTCTCTACCTCCAGCTCCACGGAGAGGAGAAAGAGAGTTGGGTAAGTCCCCAGGTGACCTCACTCCGGGGGCTGTGTGTAGGTACGGAATGGCCCGGGGAATGGAGCAGAGTCACAGCTCTTGCGTACATTTGAAATGGATGTACTGGACACAAGTGGATTTTTAACTCCCCTTTCATTGCGTGTTTACAACTGGATTCTACTCTGTGTTACCGGTTGGGAGTACAAGACGGTGCTTTATCGGGAGTTATCACGTTGCAATAAGAGTCTGCAAGCTTGAGTCTACGTGCTGGGGACTCACGGCCAGTGGCTAAGGTTCCAAGACATCTTACTACCCTAACCCCAGACACACCTCGGAGGGTGGGAGGCAACACTCCCACACTGGCGAGAACGGTGATGCTGTGCGTCTGGCAGAGGGACTGCGAATTGTGCAACATTATCCCCCCCAATTTTACTTTTATACTTCAGACAGGGAGCCGGGTGATGATAACAGCAGGCTTACACTGGGTAAGAGGCTTATGTGGTACATTAGTCATGTCAAGGACAAGCAATTAAGCCTGGCCTCACACATAATAATTAGATTTTTGTTGATGAGCTCATCAGTAATGTGTTTAGTTACGATTACAGGCTTAGTGCGCCACCTCACCTGGTGACACCCCCCCCTCCCCTGGAAATGTGCCTAAGGGATGGGGCGGGGCTGGCGGTGTGTTGGGGTGTGTGTCTCCTCCCTTGGAGAAGTCTGCTGGAAGCATGAAGCCTTGTCCTGAGTTCCCAGGATGCTCGGCTAGGCTTTGAGTTCCTTCCTGCTATTCAAACAGGGTTAGGGCCACTGGGGAGAGACACAAAGTAGCTTCCTCTGCTGTTGTGTCCTCCAGGCTGCCTAGAGACCTGGTGGGTCCCACGTATCTAGGATAAGGCACTCTTAATGTACTCCAGCAATAGTTGGCAACTGGATTTTCAAGGTTTGAGAGTGGAGCCTGGGAGAGGACAGGATTTGAGGAGGGAAGGGACATTCAGTGGACTACCCCCGCTAGAGACTCCACCCACAAAGGCAGCCGTTTTCTCCAAGAGAACGGATCTCTATAGTCTGGAGTTAGCTGGCTTATTTCTACTGGGTTATTGGCAGGGGTGCTGTTGACCCGTCAGGTGGTAGGGCTGCAGTGGGGGCTGCTTTAAATTGACTGGTGGTTTCTCTTGCTGGTAGTAAATCTGGAGGGATGTTTTTATTGCACAAAGGGCCATTCTTAAGCCTGTGAAGGTGAAGCAACTTCGTGAAGCTCAGTACAGGTGGGAAGGGAGATTCCAAGGCATGCAGTTCTTGAGCTGCAGGACCAAAGCAGACCTGTGTGCAGGGCCAAAGCTCCTCTGCGAGCAGAGCAGCTCATGCCTGGATGAGGATTCTCACGCAAAGGAGAAGAACAAAGACTGTACTCTCGTGCTCAGTTTTTTGAGCCGGGCATGATGAGGCCTTTTCTGTTAGCAGACATTTGAAGAGAGAAGTAACACGCTGCAGGGCCCTTAAGCAATGTTGCATTGTTCGTTTTCATTGCACCAGTTTGTGAGTATTACACTGCTTTCATTGCACTGTTTTCTAATTTTGCAAACCATTTTTATTCACTTTTCTGTTATTATTGTATGGTTTATACCAGGGGTCCCCAACACAGTGTCTGTGGGCACAGTGGAGCTGCTGGCATCTTCCCTGGAGCCTGCCAAGTATTTTTAGAAATGGGGCGGTGCCAGGGGATTGCCAGGGCCCACCTGGAGGTTGGCAACCCTACTTCTGGCTTGCGCTGCTGCTCTTATTGCACTGCTAGTCATTGTGGGATTCACCTTGAGTCTCAGTGAGAAGGGGGGACTCTAAATGAAGCAAGTTCAGTGTCGTCTGCAAGCTTTTAGTTAGCTCTGAGGCCCAACCACTTCTCTGTTGCGTGCACCTGTTCACCACCAGCTTTGGCCTGGGAGTTGTGGTGAGCTTGGGAAGGGAAGGGAGCTTGTCGAAAATGTGAAGCCTCTCCTCCTTCCTTCCCTCCCTCCCTCCGAAACTGCCAAAAGCCCTCCAGCTCCATCCCGGGCCTCCTATTCCAGCCCTCACACACTTGGGGGGCTGGGCGAGTTTCTCTTTAGCATTAGGGGAGTTTTCAGTGCCGGCCTTGTGGTTTTCCTACCGGCATGGAGGTTGGAGGCAGGGAAATGGTGCCTCTTTGGGAAGCTGCTGTTGGAGGTGACTGTTCCATATGGACCCCCGGGCACAGTCAAGCATTCTGTGGGGTCTGAGGCATGGGCAGCCTGAGGAGGGCGGGCGAAGGCTCAGAGCTGGCCACTGCCCACCACCCTCAGTGCCCTTCTGAAGCCGCAGTCTCTGGGCGGACTTCCCTTGTCAGTTCTCTTAGGAGGAGCCACCTGTACGCCCGCAGTTTCCTGGCAGGGCTGTCCTTTCAACGAGCCCATCTGTTCTCTCACCTCTTCCACCTGCCTTGAAATGACACAAAGGGGTGTGTGTGGGGGTAGGGGGGGGGGTTCTGCTCTCCTCCATGCAACCCAGAAAGCTGATCTGGACCGTTTTCTTCTTCATCTCTGGTCCTTAGACCTGAGGGCATCTAACCGTCAGGGGCAATGGACAAATGCCAGCTGCTGCCCCAGGTTGGCAAATCCTCTTCGATAGAAAATACTCTGGCAAAGCCAAGTCTGGAGAAATCCCTCCTGCTGAGATTTCCTCAGTGGAAATTTTTCCTGTGTAGACTGTTTAGAAAACGTGCTGGTGGTGGTGGTGGGGAGCAGCGACAAAGAGGAATAATTTATTTTTGTTGTAAATGGCAGTTTGGGCAGCCAGCCCCTGGTGGTGCTGTCAATGTCCCCTGAAGATGGAACAGGTGGCTGTGGCTCTCCGCCTCATGAAACTTCGTCTTCCCCGTGGAGATGTTGGAGAGGGAACCAGGAGAGAGCAGGCTGCAGAGACGTGCCCAGGATCGGCTTGGACCTTGCCTGTCGCTTTCCCAGTACAAGACAGGAACGACGGAAATCTTGCCAGATTAAAGGACTTGGTGGGTCTGTGCCAAGCCTTATTCTGGCACCCAGGCTCATTGGCAGCGCATCCGCCGTGCATACCTGGTGCCCCAATGCCTGCCTTATGTGCCATTTTTGCCACCCCTCAGTGTTCACGCACAAACAGAGAAACGCCTTCATACTCACATGCAGCCAGCCACATTCTTGCCTTCTCCTAAATTTTGTTGACAGCTTCCTTTCAGACTTGTGCAACATTTAACAGCTGTCACATTGGGAGCAAAACTGTCCGTGCTTTCCTCCTTTCCAAAAGGAGCAGCTGTGACATTAGATGGGACAGGAACAAAGTCCTGGGCAGGCTGCAAGGTGGACACCTTTGTCTCGTTATTGCGGACAAGGAGCTTGCCGCCGATTGATCTTGGAAAAGGCAAACAGGAGTGATCTGCCCCAGTCAATAAAGTAACAATTAGCCGAATGAAAGAGCTAGATATTTTCCCCGGAATCCTTCAGTTCCTTCCCTTGCATGCTTGTTTAGTGGTCTGGGGACTTGAGGCTCTTTTTTCTTCTCTTCTTCTGTCGGTTGTGTTGACTCCAGGAACACCAAAAGGACAAGGTGGAAAGTCTGTGATGTGAGCCTCCAGTTCTCCTGGCTGCTGCTTTCCACTCTCTGTTGCACTCTGCCCTGAGTTCTGGGCTTTCCCCACCCACAAGCCTCTGGTCTGCCTGGTAATCGCTGCCTCTGGGTGTGGAGTCCGGGGCCAGGGGCCGGGCAACCAGATGGCCAGCCGTGGTCTCCTCTGCGCTG
Source organism: Eublepharis macularius (assembly GCF_028583425.1). Taxonomy (NCBI): domain Eukaryota; kingdom Metazoa; phylum Chordata; class Lepidosauria; order Squamata; family Eublepharidae; genus Eublepharis; species Eublepharis macularius. Next base: position 1,310,996 of record NC_072803.1, read on the forward strand.
TGTTCTTGGCCTTGGGAGGAAGAGGACTAGAGCTTGCCATATTGTAAAGAAAGAGCTCAGTTGGACTAGGGGGCAGGGGGTTGGACCAGATGGTCTGTATGGCCCCTTCCAACTCTTATGATTCTATGATTCTATTCAGTTGTGACAAAAGATAACCCACGTCCATCACAGAGAAAACCTGCCCAGCAAGATACCAAAAAGGCCGGAATCTGGTGAAATCTGCAAGAACGGCCTGGTCTTGGGCAAGGTGGGCATCCCAGCCGTATTCCAGAGGGGGAGAGAAGGCTGATTCAGCTTAATTTAAACACATCTACATTTTAAATAGCCCATTATGCCACAGCGAAGCCAGCATTTACGGTGTGGGCGTTTAATTCAATTAATTTATTTCCCCTGCTTTTCTCCCCAGTGAGGACTGAAGGTGGCTTACGTTATTCTCTTCTCTTTTATATTATCCTCACAACAACCTGGTGAGGTGGGTTAGGCTGAGAGAGTGCGACTGGCCCAAAGTCCCCTAGTGAGCTTCCACGGCAGACCAGGGAATTGAACCTGGGTTGCCCAGATCCTAGTCTGACAATCTGACCTTGACACCACAGGGGAAGATTCTTTAACCCTCTTTGTTTTGTACAGGAGGGGGTATTTTCCATTCTCTCTCTGTGCTGCCTGTCTCTCCAGTGGACTTTCCCCTTCCACTTTATCCTATGTCTGTGAGATAGGATAGGCGGAGAGTGTGTGACTGGCCCAAGGTCTCCCAGCTAGCTTCCACGGCACAGCAGGGAATCGAACCTGGGTCTCCAAGATGCTAGTCCGACACTGTAGATACCACCCCACCGTGGCTCTCTGCTATAAACAGGTATACTATAAACAGCGTCGTAAGTGGAATTACAAAGGTGGAAGACAATGCAGCAAAAGCTGGATCGCTACTGCCATAGAGTACTACTCTTACTTGGTTATAAAGGTGCTCCTGTGGATCGTTCCATTCTGCTGCAGTTCGAATCCCTTCATAGAAATGCCTTCCTGGACACGTCTGCTTTGCACGTTATGCAGAACAATCAAAATGTGGATGCCTTCCTGATACGTAATCCAAAACTCTGAAGAGGGAGTGTTCAGGGACACCGCTGGCCCCCTCCCCATGGTGGTGGAGGGGACAAGAACACTGAGCCCCCTCCCCCCTGGACTCTTTCCTGCCATTCTTGTTTTGGAGTACGAGCCAAAGAAGAGACATGTGGCACTTGGAAGACTGGTGCATTTATGGAAATAGGAGGCTTGGTGGTCTTAAGTGCTTGCAACTATTGCTAGCCGGACAGGAAACCATAACTGACCGGGCACCATCGCAACCTGCCTGGCAGTCAGCAGGTGGCAGCAGACGCCAGTCCAGGTAAGCCCATGACCTGCCTTGGCAACGCTGCAGGCCTTGCGCTGCCCTGCTCCAGACGCTTGGTGCAAACGGAGGAAGCTCTTTCAGGTGGCTGTGGCACTCAGGCACGCGGGGGCCCCTTTGCTCCTGCGGAGATGGTGGAAGGAGTGCAAGGCTGGAGTCAGTCCCGGCCGCAGCAGGATCCATCGATCCATTCAGTCCATCAGTCGAAACATTCACTAGCCGCCTTTCTACCTTATGGCACTTAAAGAGCAACGTACCCAGAGCACAGCACAATTTAAAGGCTACTAATAATTAAACAGATTACTCAAATGCCAACCTAAAAGCAGCCGTCTTCCCTCATACCCAACAGCCCTGTAACCCTCCCAGTGTCTCTGTTTTTGTAAAGGAAGGAACAAGTCCTCGCCACTCCCTCCAATGGCACTCCACTGACGACGGCAGTCCCAGGCTTCATTCCAGAGTCCCAGGGAGAGGTGATGCTGTGAGCCTGGGCTGGAAACTGCTGACTCGGGGCTTGCTCTGCAAAGAGGCACAGCCACCAGGCAAGAGACCCCCTCTCTGTTAGGTCTTTGGCCACAGCTGGGCAGTGGAGCCTCCCTTTTCCTGCCAGGCCAGTTGTCCCGGGACCCCTTCTCTTAGCTGGGAAGGTGGGGATTTTCTTGGCTATTGACAGTGGCATGTGCAGGGTGTCTGTCCGTGGAGACGTGGGTGCGAGACATCCTAGGCCCCTAAGTGAACAGCCAAGCAGTCCTCTTCCGACAAACTCACATGGGATGCAATCCGCTGCACGCCTCATTGAAATGAATGGGAGGCGCACAGGACCGTTACTGTGAATGCTGTGAAAGAACGTCACGTGGGTCCTCTTCCCCCAGCTCTCGTCGCTTGGTGTCCCCCGCCACCCCTTGGGCTGCTCCTCTCTCAGATGCCGCGGGCATTCCGTCTGATTCAAATCTGGCCCCACTGGGCAAGAGGGGGCCACGGCTTGCCTGGGCACACGTGTCCTTTTCCTATAATGAGGTACGTGCAGAGGGAATGCTTACAAATAATATTTACTGTAGTTTCTCCCCCCATTTCCTGGTTTCTGTGAGCGCTTGTGGTATTTAACAAATCCTCATTAATAAATATTGGTAAATGCAAGAGCATTCCACTCTGGAGTATCTCGAGGCCAGCAGAACCCCTCCTCTCTTCCTCTTTGTAATTTTTACAAGATACTTAATATTTATAGTTTCACATTTCTGTGAACAGTATAAAAAGGGGGGAGAAAATCTACGGATCTTGCCCGAAGGATCAGAGGCAACCTGGGCATATTGATGGGGCTCCTCCTTTTCCCTTTTCAGTTACAGACACCTCACATAATTAAGTGCTAATAAGCTTGTTAATCTGAAATGGATGTTCTTTCTCCTGGCCATCTCCTAGTAGAATTTAAAAAAAAAAAAAACCGGAGAAGAAGCAAAGCGGAACAAGATCTGTGCAGCTGCAGGTTGGATTAGAAGGCAGAGAAGCGCACACCCCGGCCCCCAAACTCACAACCTGAACCTCTCCTTGAGTAGATTTGTGGGTCGTTCGGACAGTGTTGGTAGCACCCCTGTGCTTCACTGCATCAGCCACAAAAGGCAGACACTGCCCCCAGGAGCCTGGAGTGTCACGGGAGGGGAGGGGGGCAAGCTGCCAGCTGCTTGGAGGACAACTGCCCCGGCCTTTTACTAGGAGCTGCCTGGGATGCCATTTGCCTCTGTGCCACGAAAAGCTTCAGTGGCCCATTTTCAGTGGCCCATGTTAAAGGGACAGGGCCTTCCCCTCCAGGCCTGTTGGCAACTCTAGTGGGGGGAGAGAGGGAGGAATGAGGCCAGGGGAGCCCGTGCAGGTGCCAGCAATGCCCCGGCGTGGACATTCAGCTTCACTGGGGCTGGGATGAAGACTGGAGAGCTTGAGCACGGGAAGGCCTTCCAAGGTCAGTCCATGCTGTGGCCCGGCCGGGGCTCCGAAGGGATCTCTGGCCCAGCAGTGGGGCCAGGCCTCCCCTCGCCATGCTCTTCTGTTCCCCACACAGCCCAAGAGGGCTTCCTGCTTGCTTCACGCGCTCAGCTGCCCCTGACTCCAGTGGGGCCAAATGGGCTTAAGGTCCCTGTTCTCCTACTCACTATGGGCACCAGGACTGGGGTGCAGGTCCCCAAAGTTCACCTTGCAAGCTGCTGGCAACGAGGGTGTGAGCGAGGGTGTTGCATTGCCTGCAGCTGTGCTTGTGTGAGTGGATTCAGAAACAGCGTCCCTTCTACGGCCCTAAGGGCAGCTTCCTTTGGAGCAAACCTTGAGACCGGGGTGGGGTGGGGTAGGGTGGGGTGGGGGGACACCTTCCCCCGGCAAAAGGATCCTGGGACCTCAGTGGGTCTCTTTGGCATAAGGGAGCAGCTGTCTTCAGCCTTGCTGGCCAATGTGGGAGCAACTGGCACCTGCCTTCCCCTCTGCTGACTGAGTCTCCAGTCCCCCCTGCCCGAACAGCATCCATCGAAGTTCTGTCAGGCGTGCAGACGAAGGGGGGAGAATTGGGTGGGCTTGCTGGAATGCCAATTGCTTGCTGGAATTCATTTGAATGGTAACGCGGTGCCAACCTGGGCAGGAGTATTCTTGGACTCCCACAACTTCTCCTCCCCCGCCCAGGGCACTTTCTTCAACATCACAGTTGGCCCACAGATGTGTGTGTTTGTGTGTGTGAACCACCACCCCCCGCCCTGCCTGCCTGCCTGCCCCAGAGCTGTCATGCTGAAAGAACCCCTCCCCCCTCCCCTTGCTCTCTTCTTGACACAGCATAAATGTTTAAGACAAACAGCCGTGAGCCACACCACCCCCGGACGAAACTACTTTAGGGCAATTAGTTACGTATCCAGCTCGTTTGCATGCCTAGTGCAACAGGCATTGATCTGCCGGGCTACACGGGAGTGCAAGCATGACCTCACTAAGCAGCCTGTGGGGAGACAAACCGGGGTGGGGGCGGTCCAGGGGAAGCAGCCCAGAGGAAGTGGGATGAAGAGGATGCGGGATTGGGGGGGGGCAGGGGTCACCCGGATTGATTTGATTTATTCGATTCGATTTTAGTGTGCTGTCCCAGCAAACAGGCTCACAGTGGAGTAACAACAGTTAAAAATTACATTTTTTGTACCATGCATCTGACGAAGAGAACTTGATTCTCGAAAGCTTATGCTACAATAAAATTGGTTAGTCTTAAAGGTGCTACTGGACTCTTTTTGATTTTGCTACCACAGACTAACACGGCTAACTCCTCTGCAATTAAAACATACGCAAGAGCAAGTCTTCTCTCCCCCTGCTTCTTCCCCAAGTTCCCGGGGGGCCACAGGGGCTTCCTAAAGTCTGCACTTCTGAACAGCCCCCCTCCTCTCCTGATGCATTCCTTACCACCTTCTCAGGCAGGCAGATGGCATGTCCCACTGACTAGACGTTGCTGGAAGAGGAGTGAAATAAACATACAGATAGCGGAGGCCACCTTTTGGTCAACCTGGCACTGCCTCTGATTGCGGGGAGGGGCTCAGATGTATTTCCCATCCAACATCTTTCTCATCCTTTATTGGGCACACAGATACTAGTTTGTGCATCTGTCTAATACTGGTGTGGGTGTAGCAGTAGCAAACCTTTCATCTATGCTTTGGAACTGATTGGTCAGAGGACTTAATGGAGGGAACTTAGAGCCGAGCTAGAAGTGACGAATTACACTTGAATGGCAAGTGAACAGACTCACGTGTATTCCTCCCTGTTCACTTGTGCTCCACGCAATTGTGCAAGTGAACAGGGAGCGCAAGTGAACAGGGAGGAATACACGTGAGTCTGTTCACTTGCCTTTCAAGTGTAATTCGTCACTTCTAGCTTGGCCCTTTGAATTTGTACCTTAAGTTCTGATTGGCCTCAAATGGGGACTTCCTAACTAGAAGGCAATACCTAAATATGGGTGTGTGTGTGTGTGTGTGTGTGTGTGTGAGTGAGTGTGTGAGAGAGAGAGAGAGAGAGAGAGAGAGAGAGAGAGAGAAGTCTGCATCCACCTCCCAAAGAGAAATGCTTATATTTTGTAAGAAAAGTTAGATAGCAACTATGTTTTGCTTTTATCAGTTTATTTACTTATTAGTTATTTATAGTCTGCCTTTCTCACTGAGAGTCAAGATGGATTACAGAGTGTAAATGATGCAATCAACAGAATTGAATATCCAATAAGCAATCTAATAGGATTGTGGAAATCTGAAACATAGCATAAGCATTAACATGACATGTTAAACTGTGCAGGAATTACATAGTAGGATCACACACACAGCATCAGCCACTACATTACTGTATATGGTGGTAGAGCCCACAGTCCCTTCCTGTTCTGTTTTAATACATTTGCTCAGTCGCTTGGCAGCTGCTCAGCCCTATGCTGCCTCTAAAGCTGAGAAGAAGAGGAGTGGTGGGCAGGGGAGGGGAGCACCCTGCCCAGTGCTGACCTTGTCCAAGATTGATATGAACAATTAACATTAATAACTTCCCCAAGAGGTGGCAGCCGGAAGATGGACCAAAGGCCCTTAGGATTAGCATTGAATTCCTGACTTGGATGCACGTGGTGCTGAGACCCAGACAGTTAGTGGGAGGATCCGTCGCAGCCACAACTAATCAAGGGGCCCAAGAAAATCATAGGATGAAATGGGCTCCTACCTATCGTAATTCCCCCCCACATCTGCAGTCATTTCAAGATCTTAAAAGGCTACCTGGCTTCCTGCAATTCAGGACAGACTCTAAGGCATTTTGATCTGGCCATCTGGCTAAGAGATGCAGAGTCGCAAACAGTCCAGATTGCAAGCAAACCCTATCCAGAAGGGCACTTGCGTGCATTAGAACGCGATGGCTATCACAACCCTTTGCAGAGAGACATAAGCCATCAGGACGGGGCCTGCTTTGAGGAGCTGCCAGTCTACAATCTGATGGTAGGAGGGGAGAGGAAGAGTAGAGGGCCAGTTTCCTTTGGATCAGGGAGAGGAGGACTAAGAGGCCCAGGGCCTGGGAGAGGCGAGTCTGAGAAGGGAGTTTGGAGGACGCTTCCCACGGAGAGGAGGAGCAAGCGGTGGCATGGGAGCAGCTGCTTTGTGAGGAGCTGAGGAGACAAGGGGGGGGGCTCCCAGGGCAGCCAGTGGCTGCCGCCGCCTTCCACCTCCCTTGCCTGCCTGCCTGCCAGCCAGCGGGGCCTAGGCCTCTGCTCCAACCAGCCTGGCCCGCTGTCCCCCCTTTCTGCTGGATGCCCATTCGTATGCACAAGGAATGCAATTCAATAAAACTCATTACCCTAACACCAGGCCGATAAGCTGAGCTCTGGAGATGCTGCTGTCTCCAGCACACAAAGCTTCTCCAAGGCTCTGCCAGTGCCAGATAATTGCTTCAAAGCCAGCACACAATGCATTTACAATGGATGTGGCAGACAAAGGCGGGGAGGGGAGATGAGGTCCCCCCCTTCTCTCTCTGTGAAGAACTCATCAAGGTGAACCAAACTGGGCTGGAGGAGAAAAGAAAAAAAAGGGGGGGGGGGCTCAGGTGGAGCTGGCTGGTGGCACTGAGGCAGGAGGGCCCGTCTGGGAGGGGAGACACTTCTCAAAGGCATTTCTGGCCCTGCTGAGGCATTTCCACCAAATGGCGGAACTCAGTGGAGCGCTATCATTTTTCAGGAAGGGCTGCGCAGGTGCGAAGGGGAGCGACTGTCCCTCTGGTTCTGCTGTGCCAGTCCTCCCTCCCTCCCTCCTTGCTGATCTGGCCTTCGTAGCCGTGATGGGGCTCTCCCTCCCAGATGCCTGTCCCCAAGAGAGTTGGCCAAAGCGAGTGACGGGCAGGCTCTGCCAATCAGAGCAGACAATGATGTCCACTGGTCTGATTCCATAGAAGGCAGTTCCGTGTGCCAAGGGCTGGTACCTTGGGCAGGAGACTGGCCCACTGAGGGGACATCTGCACGTGTGCCTCTTGCTGAAGAGTGCACACAACCAGGTACCCACCTTGGGCTTTCAGTGCAATTTCATCAGCAAATGCAAGACCTCCTGAGTGCAAAATCTAATTACTATCAAGCCACCAGGAGGGCTTGATTAATTCTTATTGGCCTTGCCTGGATGCCTCCTAACAGCCTGTCTCAGATGCGGGTGAAGCCTCTGCCCTGCCAGGCCGCCTTGTCCACCCAGGATATTCCCTGGCCGGGATGGACGCACCTTCCGATGGGGCCCTCCCCCCCCCCACATCTAGTCAGAGCTAGGAAATCCAAACGTGCTCATCCTGGACTCCCTTGAAGGATCTCTATCCAACCGTCGTTTCTTTGGTATTTCTTTTGGCTGGTTCCTGCTGCTTCACCAGACAGAGGGTGGTGGTGGTCTCATCCGTTCTGCTTGCCCCCTTTTTCTCTGGAGCTTCAGGGCGTTTCCTTGCCCTCTAGAGCGTTCCTCTGCTGACTTACCTTTGATTATTTTCTCTGGACTTTTGGGAGCCCTGCCCAAGCCCCCTCCTGTCCTACCATTTTCCCCTAGGCATAAGCACTGCCCTCTGGATTTCCGGATCATTGCCTTTGGGTCAAATGGTGGTCGAAAGCCTCCTGCGGCCACCGCTTCCAGGAGCATCAGAGGAAGGCGGCTGGCAGGCTGGAGGCTGGCCTGCCGTACTTCAGGAGGCACTCAGTAGTGCCAGCCAGTGACAAGTGACGCCTGCTGCTAAGCACATGACAGGTGAATAAACACAGGGCCCTTTGATTGGTGTTATCGGGGTTTATCTTTTCTATTAATGGCTTTTGAAATTGGTGGCAGTGGAGCAAGAAAACGCAATTTGAACTCCAAGCATGCCTGATGATGATTGTAATAACCTTGCCTAATAAGAATATGATGTGGGGTTAGGCCAGGAAAGAAAACACATTTCTCATTAGCTTTTTGATTAATTACTCTCCACACTTTCCTAGGGGGACACAGTCTAGCCTGCCTGCCTTGCCTTGTGATGTGGAGGAGAGCTTTCCCTGAACTTAATCATTTTCCTCAGTGACATTTTGACAGCAGGTTTCAAGTAATCTCCCGTCAGTCGGAGGCATCGCTCCTTTTCATTGAGAACCTTGGGGAGTGGCTGGAGGAAACCCCATTTTTCTGCCACGCCTGCTGCCATGCGAGAAGCCCCAGGGCTGGGGCTGCCGCGCTCTGTGTCCAGCGTCTGTGGCTTGTATACAGTGGAATCAGCCTCCTTGGTGGACCAACGATAGTTCCTTTTCTGTGGCTTAGAGTATGGAAGGAGGTGAAGTCGCTTCTAATGATCTTTGGAAACAGGCTGGAATACAGGGGGCCACCCAGAGGAGACTGTGCAAGGCTTAAATCCCAGAGCAGAAACACGGAGTGGGATCCAGGCCACTGAGCCCCACCATCTCCCAAATCCAAGAAGGTGCCTGGAATCTCCTAAGCTGCCTTGCTGGAGCAGAATGGCCACCTTGTTTAGCAGCAGGTACCCAGGGAAGAGGGCAAGGGCCTGCCAGCCGCTGGCGTGCAAGAGCTCACTGGCCTCATTCCACAGCTGTGTGAGAAAGGAAGGCACAATCCTACCAGCCTCCTGTCCTGGAAATATCTTCAGACCACTTGTCATCCTCACGTGGGGTCCGTAACACTGAGCTCCTGCTAGAGAAACTGTATCGGGCACAATTCCAGGCCAGAGGGAAGGAAGGAAGAGCTAGGAGAGCTTACTGACACCTCTCTCAAAGGTATCAGTAGCCGGCAGCCGCCTGCTCTTTACCTCTCCTCTTGTGAACCAAGACTGACACCCAGTGGCCAGCCTCAAGTCAGCCGTTGTTCCAAACAGGCCGTGGCGAGAATGGCAGATTGCTTGGCAAGCCAGGAGCCTCGGGTGGCTTGAGCAGGGGTCTGTGCACAGGCAGGAATGCCAACCGGATAAAGGGGGCTTGGCCATCTGGGGATGTTCATCTCATCATGGGCTCCATCGAGAGAAAGTGGAGGTCTCTGCGGAGGGAGTCAGAGACATCCTGCCTTGCGCACACGGCTGGTGGAACGGCAAGAAATGCTTCGGCAAGAGGACCAAAGGCCGGCTGGAGCTGTGTGGACTGATGAGGGCGTGAAAGAGGGCACATCCCAGCACCAGAGAAGAAACTAACAGGAAATCCAAGAACATGAGAAGTGTAAAAAAGCAGTTCCTGAGCTCTAGGTGGGTCAGCACTCTGAGGCACCACTAGGGCGGTTTCTTTCTGTGGTCTGGGTTGTATTCAAATGACGCTTCACAGTCGTCAAGCGGGCGGCTCGTTCCCTTTCCCTTTCCGAGCCTGCGGTGACTTCCTTCCACGCACGCCCTTGGGGGTCCCCCCCAGCCACCAGCTCCTGCCCTGCCTCCCTTTCTGCACTTTCGATGGGGTTCAGCGGATCCTTGCAGACTCAGTCAGGAGCCTGGGCCCAGCGTTACAACAGGAGAAGCAAGTTATTGCGGCCCCCAAAGAAACCGTTTCCCTCCAACTCCGCTGAGCCCAGAAGGTGGCCCCCTGCCTTGGCACAGCCAATCTGCCCACCTGGATCCATGCAGCCGCTGTGATGTGGAGGGACTGAGCTCTTGTGATGTGCTCTACATTGGCCTCCCCTCAAAGTCAACTCAGACCCTCCCCCTGGGGCAGAATGCTGCAGCTCGGAGCTTGTGTTGTTACTCCTATTCTGCAGTCACCCCATTGGCTGCCTGTTAATTACTGGGTTCAATTCAAGGTGCTGGCCAGGGGCCATCACCTACAAAGCCCTTCATGGCCTTGGATCTCCGTATCTGCAGAACTGCCTCTTCTCTTATGCCCGCCATGAGAACTTTGCTCCTCTGAACAGGGCTTTCTGCAGGTGCCACCCGGCAAATGGGCAAGATCTACCCCTTCCTCCAGGAAGGCAGCAAGAAGAGAGCCCGGTCAGCTGCAACGAGAGGCGGCTGTCATGGTCATCCCAGCATCTTTTACTCCCCAAAGCCAAGCCCAGCTTTTCCATGGGGCCAATTATAAAGAGCAGGCTGGAGAGGCAGAGCAGCCCCGTGGCCGGTGTGCCCCTCAGGTACGATTTGTGGGCAGCTGCTGCAAGCATCAGGATCTGGCATGCAACCGTTCCTCAAACAACAGCCACAGAAATGCCCAAAGATCGCAGGGTGGATCCAGAGCATGAGGGGTGTGCAGAGCCACGTTCTGTGCATTTACACGGCAGAAGCCTTTGGCTGGAAGGTGCTTCTTTCTCAGGGCAGAGCCTGGCCTCGGCTAGGGCTCTTCTGAGGGTCTTCAGCAGCACGGGCCCTCTTTTAAGGCCACCCGCCACCAATCTAGCGATGCACAGGACTCCTGACCCTGCCCAGGACCAGGCAGCTGACAGTACGCACGTGGCCCCCTCTCCCCCCCTTCGAACAGGTGGAAAAATCACTTTATTACCTTTATAGTCCACCTTTCTCACCGAGACTTACAAAATGTTTGTCGGCACTCTCAACAGAATGAACAGGCATGTAATGAACAATGTAACTGGATTTCATAAATCTGAAACAAAGCATAAGTGTTAAACATGACACGAAACAAGGCCAGAAATGGCATCACGTAAGCATTGCTTTTGGTATGCTAAAGTCACAGAGGGCAGGGTGAACATTGCATTTGGCGGCACCAGTACAGGGTAGGATCTGGTACTGCTGCGCTGGGGAGAATTCTAAATCTAAAATTAAACTGAGAATGGGAGGGTCCTGGATCTTTCCTCCCGGGATGCTCATTGGACACACACACACACACACACACCCCTGCAGCCCAATCAGCCTCACGGGGAGTCCCTCTGTGTTCCTTGGAGGAAGAGGAAGATAAATATACACGGAGAGGTATCACCTGATGGTCAATGCCGCCTCTCTCCTCCTGTTGTGGCAATCAAGCAAAATATTCCCCCAGCTGAACTGAGGATTGGTGAATTCGCCCCATAAGCCGCGGTGCTCATCCTTGCAAGCTGGCATTGTGCTTTCGTATAGAGAGCTCTCGTAACTAGACCTGAATAGACCTCATTATAGGCAATCCAAATAGGAAATGAACAACATTCGCAAATAATGAGGGGTAGTAATCAATCTTTGGTGCTTCCTTAATGCTGTTTCTGTTTCCGTTTCGCGTGACATGAGGCTGAGGAGAGGGGACTCGGCAGACATGCGCCTGTCCAGGAGGGCATCCCACCAGGAGATGATCCACGCGGCACTCCCACTTTTTAGGAAACGCTGTACCATCTCTGGGGCCTTGGGAAGGCTTTTGATTCCCCATAAAAATTTCTCGTTTGTCTGAGGCATTTCATTGTCTGGAGCTGGGACTACAAAGCTGTGCTTCTCCCCATCGGCAGCCAGGCAGGGCTGCAAAGGTAAATGGTTTGTGAGTGTGTGTTTTGGGGGGGGGGGATAGAAGTAGAGCCCCAGGCTTTGCAGGCTGTGATGATATGCATTGCTTTAAAAAAGACGCTTTGCTTGCATTGGCTGGCAGTCAGGCAGGAAGACACGACTGCAGAGGGAGGGGTCTAGAGGCAGAGGATCCGGCTTTTATCTTCCCACCACTTCAACAGAAAGTTCATCTGATTTGCAGGCTGCAGGAGGAGACAGAAGCTGAGGCTGGGAATTCTTCCTCCCAAGAATAAAACACAAAGCCAGCCAAGACATGAGAGATCAATAATGAGGAAGGATACAATCATCTCTCTTTGTGAGAGGGAATCTCTCGTTCAGGATCTGTCCCCTTAGTAATTTGCTGCAAAAGCATTAAGCAGCAACAAGTTTGCCATAATACAAACCAGACTTTCCTCTTGCTGGGCAGGGGGTGTGCATGGCTCAGCAGCAGAGGCCTGCTTTGCATGTTGAAGGTCCCAGGTTGAAAGAGGGTCCAGCCGTCAGTGCTGTGAAAAACCTCAACCTCAGACCTTGGAGAGCCCCCGCCAGTCTGCAGAGGTGCCCCTGGCCTTGATGAACCAGCAGTCTGACTTAAGCTAAGGCAGCTTCACGTGTGTTCAGGTATGTTGTTGGCCACAGGAGACGGGAACGGCAGGCAGCCCCTCTCAGCTCCAAGGATTTTTTAACCAAACGGCCATGCAGAAGTCAGAGGAGGTAAACTCTGCAACATTTTATAATAATAATAATATTTGATTTATATACTACCCTTCAGAACAACTTAACGCCCACTCAGAGTGGTTTACAAAGTATGTTATTATTATCCCCACAACAAAACACCCTGTGAGGTGGGTGGGGCTGAGAGAGCTCTGAGAGAGCTGTGACTGACCCAGGGTCTCCCAGCTGGCTACAAGCGGAAGAGGAGCGGGGAATCAGACCTGGTTCTCCAGATTAGAGTCCTGCTGCTCTTAATGTCTACACCAAACTGGCTCTCTTTTTGCGTCTTACTCCGATGCCAGAGGCTCTTTTCCCCAGTGAGCAGCCAATACCGGCAGCTAGCTGAGCTTGGAGAAAGTGCTGAAATCAGCGAAAGGCAAAAAGGGACCGGGAAGAGGATGTTACAGCTCCCTTTGCCAGCATACTCCGTTTTTATTGACAGTATTAGAAAACAGTGCTCCTCACCTCTTTGCATGCCGATCCTAGGAAAGAAGGGGAAACTTTCATGCCAATTCACGCCTTTCTGAGCCTCTAAAATGGGGAAGCTTCCTGCCGTCTACCTGAAATTTGGCAGGATGTCTGCAGTTCTGGATATTGTCATCCCAACTGGGTAGAAAATGTATCTCCCACGAAATTAATGAAAATGAATAAAGAATATCATAAAGGACTGTGATAGGTGAAGTAACTATAATAAAGAACCTGAATTAAAAAAAAATAATAATAAAAACCACAATGACCGAATATGGCCGAAAGAAAATCCTTGTACACATCCCTAATACTACTCTACATGGAGGGATTGTAGCTCCAGTGTATGCACACATACACACACACGTGTGTGTGTGTGTGTGTGTGTGTGTGTGAGAGAGAGAGAGGTTTCCTCTCCATACAGATTAGAGTTGCACAAACTCTCCACATCATGCCATCTCACAGGACTTTTTAGACAGGAATTGTGCAACTGGTCACCGAGAAGTGGACGCCCCTCAGAAAGGTGCTGCTCTGCTTGGGACTGCATTGTCAGAGCCCTCTGAGCTGGCCCAGATTCCCCCCTCCCTGACAATTCCAAGGCATTGCCCCTTGTGAGGGCTATTTATTTATTTATTGTCCGCCTTTCTTACTGAGACTCAAGGCAGAGGTTAACTTTTGGCTGAATTTAATGCAAAGGGGAAGCAGACTGCTGCTAACTCTACTGCTTGCCACTGGACTCCAGGGGCAAGAAAGCAAGGCGGAGGAAGGGAAGGAACAAGACACTTCAGGGCAGGGGAAATAAGGCTGCAGGGAAAGGAGGGAGCTTCAGTGTGGTGCACAAGCAACTGCGCTTGGTGGCTCCGGGCGAGAAGGATTTGCTCCGACAGCCCTGCTGAGCAGCGGCAAGTCCACTCCTAGGCGCCTGGCACTGGATGAAGGATGACACAACCATGACACAATGCACCCACAAGGGAGAGGATTATTGCCCCAATCCCTCTCTCATCCCTGTGGCCAGCCTCAAGGAGGCAGCTTCCCTTTTGAGCTCCTGTGCACCTGCCAGCTGTGAGAGAGCCGTCTCCAGCCTGGGGGTCTTGTATGTGTGGCTTTTGGTGCAGCCTTCACAAAAGGAAGTGTTGCTGACTTGTGGCATTCATAGTGATGGGTGTGGCAGTAACGTTGACACAGAATGGTGACTAACAAGAGCACAACAGATCTCCCGTGTTCACAGACCAGGTGGCAGGAATGCCCGGCCTCCCTTGTTAACTCTCTGCCTAAGCAACGCTTGAGACAGAATGTAAGACAAAGTAGTCTGTTCCTCAGTGGAGAGAGTTCTTTATTTATGATATTTGTATGCCGCCTCATCAGAGTCCTGCCTGAAGGGGCTTACAATTAAAAACAACAGAATGAAATAAAGCAAGCTGTGGAGAAATGCCCCCCACCCAAGAATTCACCCTGGTGTTTCCAGTATGGTCACTGCTCTGCCCATGTACAGAAGCCCAGCTGCAGACTGGCCCCGAGTGCAATAGGAGGGGGCTGAAGCGAGGAGCCCTCAAGCTTCCACTGAACAACAACCAGACTTTGGGTTATGCTGGCAGCACAAGCTGGAGCCAGACCGTGGCTTCCTACTTCACTCCCTGCTAAGTCACTGGTAGAGCCATAGAGCTGGGAAGACTGAAGTGGAAGAAGGAAAACTCTCCCTTGGCTAGGAAGGTCATCCGTAAGAGCGGGGAGAAGGAGAGGATTTAAGCTCAGGACACAAGGCTCACTCTTCCATTTTGGCCAGCTCGTTGGATGGGCACAAGGCATGACGGACTAAGCTTTCACCGATGGACTCCATTTTGTCCGTGCAGCAAGGGACTATGGGGTGGTGGTGGAGGAGGAGACACGACCATGAGAATTAAGGTAATGATAAACTTTAAGCTACTGCAACTTCAAGTAAAGCTAGCCTGTCCTAAATTAAACACGGTTTAGGAAGTACCTAGTACAGAGATAGACGTCTGAGTGTTTTCACCTTTTTTGTACTCTTGCTCAGCCTCAAAGCATGAGCAGCTTCTTTCTTTCTTTCTTTCTTTCTTTCTTTCTTTCTTTCTTTCTTTCTTTCTTTCTTTCTTTCTTTCTTTCTTTCTTTCTTTCTTTCTTTCTTTCTTTCTTTCTTTCTTTCTTTCTTTCTTTCTTTCTTATATTTTGAATGCTCTAAGTCTGATCTCTGGAAATTTATGGCACCTAGTCAGTCTAGGTATCTGAAGGGTAGTAGCAGGGAGAGGCAGCGGAGAAGGTCGCCGTCCTCGCAGCAAAATAGCTTGCTTGTGGGAGGTTAGCAGGAGCAGGAGGCGACTAAGCAGGGCACCTAAATGGCAACACAGGTACAGTGTGCTAGACATATGACTCCATCTGGCAGTAGGAAAGAGCAAGAGTCCAGTAGCAACTATAAGACTAGCAAAATTTGTGGTAGGGTATGATTTTTTGTGAGCCACAGCTCACTGATATCTGAAGAAGTGAGCTGTGGCTCATGAAAGCTCAAACCGTACCACAAATTTTGTTAGTCTTATAGGTGCTACTGGATTCTTGCTCTTTTTTATTGCTTCAGACAGACTAACATGGCTACCGATCTTGATCTGTCTCCATATGGCTAGAGATGCTCTCAGTGTCTTTTGTAGCAATGACTGAAGTGTGTGTGATGTGCCATCAAGTCACTTCTGACTTCTGGCAACCCTAGAATAAAAGACCTCCACAATGTCCCATCGTTAACAGACTGGCTCAGATCTTGCAAACTGGAGGACGCAGCTTCCTTTATTGAGTCAAGCCATCTTGTTTTGGATCTTCCTCTTTTTCTACTGCTTTCAACTTTTCCTGGCATTATAGTCTTTTCCAGAGAATCTTGATGTGACCAAACTAGCATAGCCTCAGTTTTGTCATTTTAGCTTCTAGGGAGAATTCAAGCTTGATGGTGATCTAGAACCCACTTACCTGTCTTTTGGGTCACCCATGGATTCCACAAAGCTCTCCTCCAGCACCACATTTCAAATGAATCCATTTTCTTCCTGTCAGCTTTCCTCACTGCCCAACTTTCGCATCCATACATAGGGAGGACCATAGTTTGGGTGGTTATCTTGGTCTTGGTCCCCAGAGAGACCTCCTCCTCCCCCTTGAGGACCTTTTCTGGTTCCTGCATGGCTGCTCTCGTAAGTCTCAGCCTCCCTCTGACTTCTTGGCTGCAGCCTATGAGGCAATGGTGGTTATTCAGTTCGTTTTTGACATCCCTGGGGAACAAAGGGAAAGAAAGGGGTCACCGAGCGGCTTCTTGGGACGGATGTGTGTTTTTCCCTGACCTCCTGGGGGGCCAAACAAAAGGAGCGGGGGGGGGGGGCTGGAGAGTCCACCGTTTCATATGCACCATTAAATGTAAACAAGTTTGAGTCATTAAATTCTCAGAAGTGCCTTCCCCAACATTTTGCCCATCCTGAGCATCTGCCATAGAACTCCTGTGCCTTGCAGAGGATTTGTGATCATATCCAGGGAAGATCACTGCAGCCTGTGACAGCTGCTCAGAAAACAGAAAATGTTGCAGCTGGCCAGATCACGGCCATGCGTTGGTTACAAAGATTGAGTTTAAAGAACTTCCCTGGTTGCTTCTGGGCACAATTTAAAGCACTGGCTTCTCTATCATACTCTACATAGGGCTGCCTTGAAGAAAGGCAGCAGTGAGACTCCTGTCAGGACAGGAGCCAGCTGCTCAGAACTCATCACTCCAGTGCCGTCTCTACCTGCTTCTGGGCCCAGTTCAAAGTGCCGGTTGCCACCTTTAAAGCCCTTCGTGGCTTGGGGCCCTCATATGCACCAAACCACATCTCATGGCATATTCCCACGTGCCAGGCACATTCCTCAGATGGCCTTCTCTTTAAGGGGCCCTCCCTTAGGACTGTCCGTATAACCACAGCCAGGCTGTGAGTTTTCTCTTGGTAGGTTCGGTCCTTTGGAACAGCCTGCCAGAGTGGGCGTGGAGGTGCCTTCATGGGCTACACATGGGAAGGCATGCAAAACAGTTCTGTTTCAGGGGGCACTGGGCAGGTTGGGCTGCTTTTATTTTGTAACTGACTCTCTCTGTTTTGCGTCTTTGCAGCTTGTTGCTGCACTTTCAGCCTCCTGGAGCAAGAACCGAGCGAGGCTGTCAAGGACAGGATGTTTTAGAGGTCATTAGTTCATAGGGTCACCGTAAGTGATTTGCCGGCACATAACATGAACATCCATACAATACATAATCGAAACAACCCCTCGCCACGTTCCAAGAAAAGCTGCTGTCACACGTGTGAGGGTTTGAGTGGCCGGAGGGTCCTTTGCATGCACAGCTCCCCGTGCTGGAAGCGTCTCTGACGGGCGGCAGTGATGTCTCTGTCCGTGGTCCTGAAAGATTAAGTGATGGATATATTTATGCTTCCATCCAGCAGGCTGTATCAAAGCAGACACTTTAATCTATTCAACAGCAACTCAAGGATTAAAAAGTTGCTGGCAAATCAGAGTCCTAAATTGGTACGAGGGTGTTGCTTGTCGGTTGACAAATCGTGTTATGATGCTTGAGCTGCACGTTCTCCGCAAGGGTGTGGGCCTTGGAGCGACTCTTCGCAGAGGCCTCCCCCACTGTATTGTGCATTCCAGACAAAACCTCATCATCATTTTCCCAATTGCACCCATTCCGGAGCGATTTCGTATTGAGCCACTGAGATCACCCAGCGGGGTGCCGCAGTCAGGAGGCTCTTCTGTTTGCTCTTTTGCGGCATCCTTCGTTTCTCTCTGTCTCTTACAGTTTACTCTCTTCGGAGCTGAAGCTTCGATAATAGGCCTTCCAATCAGGGTTTGTCACCTGTTTGCTTTTCAGCAGGCAAAGGCTGTTTACTGTGTATTCCATTTCAGTTTGTGTTTGCAGAGGGAGTTGCATCCCCCCCCCGGGTGATCCCCAGCATGGCTTGGGGGAAAAATCCTGAACTGTACCCATACAGCAAGTAAAAATATTTCCTAGGTTTATACCATCCCTCTAGCATGCATGGCTTTCAAAAGGGAGTAGGAGAAGGCCCGCTGGTGACTACCAATGCTACTTTGGTTTGCTATTACAGAGAAAAGCGGGATATAAAAAAATAAATACAAAAATACATACTCCCTATGCGGGTCAAACATCGAACTTCCTTTTTTCCAGATGGTTGGTTTTGGCCTATCAGAAGCCAGGGACAGTCTCTGGCAAGGGCTGTCAGCTTCACGGGTGCCTCCTGTGAGGTCTCTGACTGGCTATTCTGGCAGGCAGACAATTGAGCCCCGTGAGCCTTTTTCCTGGCCCAGCCTGAAAACCCTCAAGTCCAGACAGTGCCCAGGCCCTGCTCTATATTCCATCTCGACCTGAGGCTTCCTCCAGTGTTGCCCATGCGAGCATTTTCTGTTACGACACCAGAAACCTTTGAGAGTGCTTGTTCTTTTAGCAAGAAAGCAGAAAGTGTATTTCTAAAGCACCTACAATTGCTAGGAATTGCACAAAATTTAACAATGAACCCCCCCCCCACCTTCAGAGTGAAAACCAAAGTGATTAATTTATATCTTGATAGTTTCTTTGGCTGTTGGTACTGGCTGGTTTTAGCCATCTTTAATTTTTGTGTGTGTTTTTCTTTGTCAGCTGTGTAGAAAAATACGAAATTTTTGAAATAAATTTAATGTAAACACGTTCTTGGGGCCCTTTCACTCTCAGGTTAGGACCAGATCACATACCAGCAAGCTGTGTTGTTTTCCACTTGTGAGGTCTGGGTAGCTCGTACGTCTTCTGAATGCCAGAGTGTCCAGATTCTGTGCTTGACATCTCTGGATAAGGAATGCGGGTTACAGAGCTGGGGGAAAATCTGCTCCTAATTCCAGTGAGTTGCTTCCAGTTAGGACAGGCCCACTTGGCAGGATGGCCACATGGTCTGTGTCTATATAAGTCAGCTTCTTCTATTTAGCAGGTGTGTATCTGCCAGTGTCATAGTCTTGCTGATTTTTGCCAAGCTCCAGAGATGCTATGAAATCCAATTAATTTACAGTTGAAGGTGGTTTGAAAATGACTTGGTCAAAGTTACATAAAACCCGGGACAGAAACCTTATCTTGTTACGCCCGGGGCACAGATCTAGGCACTCAGCCCCTCTCCCCAGAAGGCGCAATTGTCTTTGCTCCAGAACGCGAGAGCTGCTTCTGAGCTGTGTCTCCGCAGCAACCTGGGAAGGGAGCCACACTCGCTGTTGCCGCTGGCATCCCTTACTCATTGCCACTGAATGCAATGACTTTTATTTACCAGAATGTTTATTTTTCAAACAAAGTAATTACTAATTAATTGGCAAGGAGCTTGATTTCTAATCCCCCAGCTCCTGTGAGGCAAATCTGGCCATTTTCTGGGACTTGGTGCATGTGCCTGTGGCGCTAGAGTTTAGGACTGCACCATCTGGCACTTTGAAAATAATTAGCAGGTGTCCAGTGCTGGGAGCAGGTAATTGCCGGTGGACAGTTTGCTCTCTGTCTGCATATGTTTCTGGAATACATCCGTTCTCCAAGGCAATGGAAGGAGGGAGAGTCGTTGTCTGCCATTAGGAAATATGCCCAGAAATGTGAGCTCCCTGGAGTGGAATTCAGTCCCACTGGGTGACCAGGATGGTGGGCAGGGGGGACTGGGGAAGGCAGAAGGGGCAGGTGCTTCCCTGAACAAAAAAGCTGCCTTGTACCAAATCAGGCCTTTGCTGATCTACCAGTTCAGTCTGCTTTAAGTAACAGTCACCCCGAGAGCTTCCATCGGAGGCCGATCATGGGAACTTCCGCATGCAAACCTTGTGCGCTCCATCTTAGCAAGAGCCACTGCCTTGGCTTCTCTGGCTGGAAGGAAGAGAGTGGCAGCTCTGTGTGTTTCTGCTGGGATGTATTGCAAGCCTTGCTGTATTCTTTCACTGCCATTGCCCTTTGCCATGCGCCCTCTGCCCTGGTCTCTCTACATGCGAGCAGGTCTGTCTCGGCACCCCTTCCCTGGTGCAGGCCAGCTCATTGCTGTTCTCTCGATTTCTCTTTGCAGAATGCTGGCTGATGACTGCCAGCAGCAGCAGGAGGGCTGGCTGGGTTGCACAAGGGCTTGGAGATCAGGAGAGCCATCAGGGATTCTGCCTCACAGAGCCTGGGATCTTTCTGGACTGGAGGTCTCCTGCTTTTGTGCCTCCAGCCATGGAACGTATCTGACCATACAGATGACAGAATACTGCACGGGACAGAGCCACAACAGGTGAGTTGCTGCCTGCAAAGGAGGGAGGTTGCACTCCAGATTCACCCTTCTGGATAGCTTGTTTCTATTTTATGCATGTTATTTATAGTCCGCCTTTCTTCCTGAGACTCCAGGCGGATTACACAGTGTAAGTTGGTGCAGTTAACAGGGCAGGACATCCAATAAGCAGTGGAACAGGAATAGGACCGTAGAAATCTGAAACAGTGCGTGAGTATTAACACGACATGTTAAACAGTGCAGAGATCTCATACGTGATAGCCAAAACCTTGAATAGAGCCCACGGGCAGCCCGTGGAGTGACTACAGAGTGGGTGTAATGTTCATGCTTCATCTAGCGCCCGATAACAGCCGAGCTGCAGCATCCTGCCCTAAGCACATTTGCCCTTTCCCAGTCAAAAGGGTTTGGTGCCTGAGAGAGTCGATGTCAAGGGCAAGTATGGTAAGAGCAGAGAGACCGTGCCAGGCAGAGCGGCACTCCTGCCACACCTCCCATTTGGCTCCTCCAGGAAACCAGGTAGGGTTCCAGGGAGTGCAGAGACACTGTTGGCCCTAAAGCAACACTACAGTCATTCATAGACACCCTTGTTCCTGTTCCAATAAAGAAAAGGCTTTTGAGGGGAACAGGCAGAACTGGCATTTGGCATACTCCGGAAGTCAGAGCAGGCAGGGCTATAGACAAAGAGAGAAGGCTTTCTTGCACCCCCTTGAAGACTGTCAGTGACACTCAGCAGGAATAGGGAGGTATTTGGCTCCCACTCACCCCCCCCCCCCAAGATAGATAAGCAGAATTATGCAGCAGTAGATGGCTCTTCCTCCCTGGCACTGCCCCCGGCAGACAGGAAGCAGTACGGACAGAGGCACTCTCTTCTTTTACATTCTCCTTCAAGTTTAAAAAGAGGGCAGAGCTGGCAGTGGGGTGCTCCAAGCAAAGCAAGCAGCAGGGCATAAAGGCTAAGGAGGACTCTCTGGAGAGCCCCCTTTCCTGAACAGGAGGCCCTGCTGGCTCGGAGAGAGCGGGCTGCCAAGGCAGAACACCCTGTGGGCAGAGAGGAAAACCCCAGGCAGGGCAGTATGGCTGGCACAGAAGCAGGAAACGCCCGAGCTTGGGCAGGGCCAGGAGGCAAAGGGCTCTGGGGGCCCCTTATGGGGCAGGCTGACCGAACCTGTGCCTACCCAGCAAGTCCTTGGGGCCTCTCACCTCTTTTCAGTCTGACAAGGGCCTGTCAGGCCCTTGCTTGTTTTCTGTTGTGTTGTTTGTGTATTTCACTTGAAAAGCTGCTCTGAGTCCACCATGTGGGAGGAAAGGGGGATAAAAAATATTCCAAACAACATTCATCACCACAACAAGCAGGGCAGGCAGCAGGGCACAGCGGAGCGTCAGATGGTGGCACCTGGCACAGGAAGGGAGGGCGGATGCATCACCTGCTGGTCCAGTGAGGAACGTGGCACCTCGGCAAAAGTCGATGGCTTGGCAGCTGCATCGTCTTGGACTGTCTCCTGGTCTCAGGCAGGGCAGGTGAGTGCTTGGTGGAAAGCCCACTCTGGCATAATGGTGAACAAGACACTTCACGCGCACGTGCACTGTGATGAGCAACTGAAGATTCACTCATATTGTCTCAATACGAGTAAAAAACCCCAAGATCGGTAGTAAGGTCGATTGCAGCGACATGGAGACTTCCAGCCAGAGCGCAGAATTGACAGGCAGGCTTACTCTGGAAGGGACACTGCAGGGGTAAGCATCAGCCACCTCTCCCTCCCTCACAAAAATAGCAGCTCAATCTCACACTCATGCTGATGAGCCACACATCAGTGCATTATAGCTATACCATCTGCAAAAGCATCCGAGAGAACCAGTAAACACCCCGCCTCTGTCAGAACGTTCCTAGTACAGGCAGTGAAACAGGGTCGGGTGCAGACTGGCTGCTGCTACAGAATCAAGGAAGGCCTGTCTAGGCAAGTGATGACTGGCGGAAACACTCTGGGAAGAAAGGCTTGTCAGGAAGAAATACTGTCTGTTGCCAGACCCGTTTGACCGTCATGACTGGAGAGAATCCTTTATGAAGTTCGTTGTCTCCAGACACTGTTCCCGAGTCAGAACTTTTCTTGAACTCTCTCAAAGAGACAGGCCGGTCCCAAGATAATGAACGTTCATCTCTCTAGGGCCTTTTAAACTGTTCCTTCCTCAGGAGCTCAAGGTGGTGTGCGTTCTTCTCCTTCCTCCATTTTATCTTCAACAACCCTGTGAAGTACCTCAGGCTGAGAATATGTGACTGGCTCAAAGGCAGCCAGCAGGCTTCATGACAGACTGGGGATTGGAACGAGTGGCTCACAGCCTCGCCCACCCCTCTCACTCTATACCTGACTGGTTGCCACTATTAACTAGTGCTCTGACTGCCTCATCATGTTTAGTTATAATACCCGTATCAAATGGGATGTTTTTGTTTGATTTTTAAGTTGACTTAATAAACGAATGCACATTTTTAATCCGAATGTGCCACCTTGCCTCTACGTGAAAAGTCTGCAGGCACATCCTGCACAGGTATTGACAGAGCACAGACTTGCCCTGCCCCGTCTCGTTAACCCAGGAGCCCTTCCTAAACCAGGCGGTGCCATTCCAGCCGTTTTATGGCCAGTTTCCCAAGGCCAGGGGTCTGGGTTTGGGCTCCTGGCCTGGATTGCTGCCTGGATTTCACAGGGCAACTCCTGCCTCGGCTTCATTGTTTATTTACTGACTTCATTCTCAGCCGGCTTTTCCCACTGAGACTCAAGGCGCCCCACCCTGAGCAAGACAAAGCAACCAAACGGCACGAGGCATTCCAGCAAACAAATGGCATCACAAAAATGAGACACAATGCAAACAACAAAAGTGATTAGACCTGATATGTCATAAACAGTGCATAAATGTAGAAAACCATGCTGCGACAGCGAGATAGTACATAAAATTAACAGTGGAATAGACCACAGTACTGTTCCCTTTCTAAAAGTGCCCTCCGTTCCATTACGGTGTACGTGACCCTCCTGAACAATTCTGCTTTTCACAGTTTATGGAACGACAGAAGTGGGCGCCTTGCTGGCCTCCCCAGGCGGGCCATGCCACGAAGTGGGGGCCACAACAGAGAAGGCAGTCAGTTGTCAAACTGTGTTAGGAAAGGCCATGTGTAAGTATCATAACAAATAAATGTTACAAAGAGGGCAGTACAGGAGCTTGGATTTCTGGCTCAAACCACTTTTTTTGCCACAAATCTTCTGTGGCCGCCTAAGATATAATATTCATGATTTCTACTTCTTTTATTTATGCTCTGTATAGTCCCTCTTTCTCACTGCGACTCGAGGAGGATTACACGGTGTAAGTCAATACGATCAAGAGCTGAGACATTCAATAAACAGCGCAACAGGGCAAGCAAATGCAAAATGTGCAGAAGTTTGAAAACAAGCAAAAATCTAATATGTAGCTGAAACAAAGCATAAGTAAATAAACATGGCACATTAAACAGTGCAGGAATCATCCGGTAGGAACACACAGCAACAGGCAGTATACTGCAGTATAATGTCTCTTAGTAATATCCCTATCTCTTTGGTCATAGATCCAGAGGAATTAGCCGTGTTAGTCTGTAGTAGCAAAATAGTAAAGAGTCCAGTAGCACCTTTAAGACTCACCAATTTTATTGTAGCATACACTTTTGAGAACCACAGCTCTCTTCATCAGATGCATCGTCAGCTTTTGAGAACCACAGCTCTCTTCGTCAAAAGCTCATGCTACAAACGATGCATCTGATGAAGAGAGCTGTGGTTCTCAAAAGCTTATGCTACAATAAAGTTGGTTAGTCTTAAAGGTGCTACTGGACTCTTCCCTATCTCTTTGCTAGCACACCTCTTTGAACCATTTCCTTACAGTAAACACCTCCTACCTGTGTACAAAAAGCCCTCCTGAATAATTTAGTTTTGCACGGTTTGCAGAACACCAAGAGGTCGGGAGCCTTCCTGACCTCTTCAGGCAGGCCGTTCCTTGATGCAGGGACTGCAACAGAGAATGCAAGTGTATTGGCAGCAGCAGTGGGGCAACGGCAGAAAACCCTGTCGAGATAAGTGAAGCTGCCATGGTGAAGAATAGGGAGAGACGTGGTGCCTCAGATAGGAGGGATCAGCAGATTGTGCGATGCGCTCTGCATGCAATAGTGATTACCTCGAATCGAGCCTGTTAACTGATGAGAAGCCAATGGAGTGACTGCAGAATGGAAGTAATATACAGGCTCCACCTAGTTATTGCTCTGCGCCGGATAGCCCAGGTGAGTTTGAGCTCATCAGATCTCAGAAGCTAAGCAGGGTCAGCCTTGGGTAGTGATTGGATGGGCGACTGATGACCTCCAATTCCATAGCTACAAATGATTTCTCCTGAAGGTTTTACACAGAGGTTGAATAACATGGGAGAAAAGATTGCCCTCTGTGGAAGCCTGCAAGATTTTTCTCACTCTGGAGATAACTGGTCTCCCACAGCAACCCTTTGAATCTCTTCCATGAAGAATGATTTAAACCAGTCCAAAGCACATTGCAATAGAAGCACCAATTTTGCTCTTTTTATTTCTTTGGCAGCAATCCTGTGTTGTTGGTTAATAAAGCAGACCTCTTGGTTAAAGAATCCTGCACGTTCCGATCTGGTGTGTGAAGATGAAGGCACGTTCTTTTAACACACCCATCTGTCTGGCCCAAGCGACTGAGACAGTGGCACGAAAAGTTAAGTGCTTAGAGGATAGCAACAGAGTTTCCCTGGGATCCCCAGAGGTATCTCTTCCATAAAGAGTAAACATCCTCCTTTTCCCCTCGAGTAGGCAGTGGCAGCCGTTGAGTCTGGAGTTTTTTAAAGGCTGGGTTTAACCCAGGCTGTGCAGCTGGAGCAACAGATTAGACTAATGCCATTTACCAAATGACCTCCCGCTCCAGGCAAGTCGAGGGCAAGGCCTCCTCCAAGGCCCAAGGGCTGTTCCAGCAGGAATGGCTACATCAGGGCCTTTCTGTCCCAAGGGGCAGATTCAGCAGTGGTTCCCATTGCATGCATTAAGATGAGCCCCAGTGTTAAAAATCACAGAATCACAGAGCTGGAAGGGGCCGTACAGACCTCCTAGTCCAACCCCCTGCCCAGTGCAGGATCAGCCTAAAGCATCTCTGACAAGTATTCATCCAGCCTCTTCTTGAAAACTGCCAGTGAAGGGGAGCTCACCACCTCCCTAGGCAGCTGATTCCACTTTTGAACTACTCTGACCGTGAAAAAGGTTTTCCTAATATCCAGCCGGTACCTTTGTGCATGTAATTTAAGCCCATTGCTTCAGGTCCTACCCTCTGCTGCCAACTGGAACAGCTCCTTGCCCTCCTCCAAATGACAGCCTTTCAAATATTTAAAGAGAGCAATCATGTCCCCCCTCAATCTCCTCTTCTCCAAACTAAACATTCCCAAGGCCCTCAGCCTTTCCTCGTAGGGTTCAGTCTCCAGACCCCTGATCATCCTCGTCGCTCTCCTCTGCACCCTCTCAATTTTGTCCACATCCTTTTTGAAGTGGGGCCTCCAGAACTGCACACAATACTCCAGATGCGGCCTGACCAGGACAGTATAGAGAGGGGCTATGACCTCCTGCGATTTCGACGCTATGGCCCCTTTGATACAACCCAAGACTGAGTTTGCCTTTTTTGCCACCGCGTCACACTGACTGCTCATATTTAGTTTACAGTCCACTCTTACCCCAAGATCCCTTTTACATATACTACTGCCCAGAAGTGTATCCCCCATCCAGTATTTGTGCTTCCCATTTTTGTGGCCCAGATGTAATACTGTGCACTTGTCTTTGTTGAATTGCATCCTATTCACAGCTGCCCACTTCTCCAGAGTATTCAGGTCTTGTTGAATTTTAATTCTATCTTCTTGGGTGTGTGCTACCCCTCCCAATTTGGTATCATCAGCAAATTTAATGAGCAGCCCATCCACTCCTTCATCCAGATCATTGATAAAAATATTGAAAAGTACCGGGCCCAAAACCGAGCCCTGCAGCACCCCACTGGACACCTCCCTCCAATCTGATGAAACGCTGTTGACCACCACTCTTTGGGAGTGGTCCTCTAACCAGTAAGATGGTCACTCGATCAAAGAAGGAAACCAGGTTGGTCTGGCAAGATCTGTTAGGGACAAAACCATGCTGACTTCCCCGGATCACTAAGTGGTCCTTCAGATGCTTACAGATAGATCCCTTTAAAATCTGTTCTAATATCTTCCCAGCAACAGAAGTCAGACTGACCGGCCTGCAGTTTCCCGGGTCATCCTTCTTCCCTTTCTTAAAGATTGGGATAACATTCGCTCTTCTCCAATCTTGTGGCACATCCCCAGTCCTCCAGGAGGCCTTGAAGATGATGGACAGGGGTTCTGCAAGTTCTCTAGAAAGTACTTTCAGCACTCCTGGGTGCACCCCATCCGGCCCAGGGGATTTGTATTCATCCAGCGCAGCCAGATGCCTCTCCACTACCTCTCTGTCAATGTCAATTAGCCACTCAGGTGTCCTGCCACATTTTCTACTATCTCGAGATGTGCCTGAGTTCTCCAGGGAGAAAACAGAGACAAAAAAGTCATTAAGCCTGTCTATTTTTTCTCTGTCCTGCATCAGAGTTTCTCCATCTACTCCCAACAGCGGTCCAATTGCCTCTTTAACCTTGCGTTTGCTTCTCACATATCTGTAGAAGTTTTTCTTATTGTAGTGAGCCCTCCTGGCCAGACCCAGCTCGTACTGAGCTTTGGCTTCTCTGAGGGCTGATCCGCAGTACCTAGTAACCCTCATACACGTCTCTTTAGAGGTCTGTCCTTCTCTCCATTTCCCGAACATTTCCTTTTTCTCCCTTAGCTTATTCTGGAGCTCTCTGCGCATCCACATCTAACATTGGAATGTGCCAGTTGGCCTCGACTAAGCACCTGCCAGGTGGTGTTGGGGGTGTCGGTGGGGTGTCTTTCCTCCCTACAAATATTACATGCGCCGGCGAGGAGCCAAAAGCCGGGATTAGCACCGCCAGGCCTTTCTTTCTTATGTGGTGGAAGTTTCAGGGCAGGAGATTGAACGGCAAGGAGTAGAGAAACACAACCCCACTGGCAAAATCCTACTCTTGTCTGTTTCACAGGTCAGTGGTTTGATGCCTTTTTAAGCGGAGCGGGTCCCTTGGGGAGAGGCCCTTCTGCCTGCACTGTGTTCAGAGTGAAACTTGACTGCTGGGGATCTTATTTACATGAGCTGCTTCTGCTATTAAGCGTGTGTCCTGCAGCCTCTGGTTGCCAAGGCAACAGAAGCTGGGATAGCAGTTCCACAGCTCAGGTCTTTTGTCGGAGCAGCATGGCCGGTAAGATGCAGGCCGTGCCCAGCTGGGGATGGCTGGCTTGTGCAGCGAGCAGCAGGCACCTCATGCGGGGGTGTGTGTGTGTGCCACCCTTGCCCAGGGGAGTGCTCTTTTTTGACTCTGGTTATGGGCAAAGTCCAGTAGGAACCCCAATCCCGTTGCCCGCAGGTGGGACTTCCTGAAGGAAGGCAGCCCAGCTAGAAATTAACTCCCTTGGCAAGAAAAAGCCGGCAGGGATTTTCAGCAAGGAGTGATAATTTGGGCATCTGAGGATCGTTCTGGAATCTTTCCACTTTCTAACCAGAAAGAGAATAGCTGGGCCCCCATGGCTTGCCTGGAGGACCAGACTTCGAATACATGGTCACTGGGTGGGCAGAGAAAGGCACTTTGCACAGAGCCTTGCTTTGCTATTTCTCGGGCTAACCCTGACAGGCAACCCATAGCCCTGAGCGGCTGCTTGTCTCATTCATTCCACCTCAGGGTGGGGACTCCCTCTAGGATGCAAAGCTGGAAAGGAAGCCAACGTGCAACAGGCACAATAAAGCTTGGTGCACATCAGGAAACTCCGGGACTGCTCGGAAGTGAAGATGACTTGTTGGAGCCTCTGCACTGAGGCGGCTCCACTCCGCATGCCTACGGTGGGGTGAAACGCTTTGCAGGAGCGGGCCTTCCACACCTGCCTGTGTGCTTCCTGGAGGCACTGGGCTAGTTGCTGGTGGAATACAAATTCAGGGCTCGATGGAACCATCAGGATCTGATCTGCAGCACCCTCATCGACTGCCTGGCGCAGTGGAAAGACGGCTGGCTGTGGCCTGGAGAGACCGAGCTGCACACCCGTCTTCTGCCATGACTCACACTGAGAGCCGCGGGCCGGCCACTAAGTCACTTCAGGGTGGTGGGGAGGAACCTCGTAACTATCTCATGAATGGCTACCATATTGTAACGCTTTCACTGCATGTCCAACCTGTCGTTCATTATTGCACCTCAATCAGAGAATGTCCTCGCTGTTGATAATATTGTATTCTCACTCGCACTGTGTAAATGCCTTGGATCTCAGTGAAAAAGATGGAATATTAATAATAATGCTTCCCTATGCCCAGGGGAGAATAGAAATGTGTGACGACTCCTTGCCTGCAGACACTCCTTACCTCCCCCAGTCTCAGGATGGCTCCAAGCCAACATCCCACAACCGACAGTTGGCTCACCTCCTCTGCCCCTGATTCCCTTCTCCTCAAGCTTACAGCATGCCTCTATTTGACACTTAGGGGAGGGGGAGGGGAGGCTCAAGCCCCCCCCGGATTTCTTTGGGGGCAATGCCCCCACCAGCCTACTAATCAGTGTCCCCACTTTTCTTCTTTACTTTGTCTAGGCTTGGTAACCCAATGTGAAATAATTGGGTAAAGCGTATTAAAATGTAATGTGTGAACATGCTTTTTAGTAGTGCATCTTTTAAGGTCTAATGCACAGAGCAGAGTAAGCATCAAGGATGTCTCAGAGGAGAAGACCTTAGGTATTCGTAACAATTTGTTTAGGGCCTAAAGCCCAGAGACAGTGGATTCTTCTTTACATGCTGTTCGTTCTAGAAACAAAAACGTAATGAGAATACTGGATTTATGCTTGAAGATTTTCTCTTGGGTCTGAATATATTTGTTAATTCTAGATAATTTGGGTGACGTTATGATTTTTTGCAACATAGATTAAGTACGTTACCATTCTGTGCTTCCCCCAAGGACCTCAGGGCAGTGTGTCCTATTTGCCACTCCTCTACTTTATCTTCACAGCACCCCTAAAAGGGAGTGATTGGCCCAAGGTCAAGCGGAAAACTCCACGGATGGCTGGTGATTTGAACCCGGGGCTCCCATAACATATGCCTACACCCTAACCACTACCAGACTGCTATCCTCACACTTATGTTACCAAATTAGGGGTCTCCTTGCAAGTTGGGGGAATTAGTGTGCAAGGAGAGGCAGTGAGAGGCTGGTAACTCCACCTGTGTACAAAGATCGCCTCTTCTAGAGAACTCCTTCAATAGTGAAGTGGATGTTCAGTCCAAAGGAGTTCTTATTTAAAATAATAAAGATGAATTGCACACAAAGCACACAGCACACACACAGAGGTAACTAGAAAGCAGGGAGGAAAATTGGACGGAGTTGAGGGGTTGGGTGACGGTTAGCAGTCCTGAAGAGGGCGTCTGTGAGAGTGAGGAGTGACTAGTGCGTCAATGCAGGAAGAGCTCAGGTGGGTGGATGCTGGATCCGAGGGCACGCCCACGACTCTGGCGGAGGGGCAGTCCCATTATTCCGTGGACCGTACCCTGGGGCAAGGTTATGTCTTCTGCAAAACAACAACTTAATGGTCATCTCTGGTGGGTGACGACAAACTTTAAGAGATAATAAAACAGGGAAGGTGTGATGAAGTCTTTTAAAGTGAAACTAGAGTTGTCAAGGATGACTGATGACCCACAATGGATCAGGGTGGGTGGATGGGTGCAGATTTAAGTATCTGCAGATCAAGACCACTGGGCTATATATAAGATGTTCAGAGTTGCATAATCCAAGCAAAGTCTCCATGGACTGCATTTATTATCATCAATACTTGAATTGTTATTAACGGTTTAAATAACGTCCTGCAGGGGTCCCTGACCTTTTCGAGCCTGCGGGTGCCTTTAGAATTTGGACATGGAGCCACAAAATACTGCCCCGGGAGGAGAGCCAGCCACAAAACAGCCCTTCAGTTGCACAGTGAAGACCCCTGCGTCCCGGGCAGCTGGCGGTCACTCGCCAGCAACGTTGGGGCGCTGCAGGGGCCTCGCCCTGAGGCAGCCGGCATGCCCCAGGCCACAGGAGAGGGGCAACCACCAGGGGAAGTGTGGCTGGGAGCACTGCTGCTAGGCCCTAGACTGCCTTGGTGGGGCGGCGCAGGGAGAACAGGATGGGAACTTGGACAGCAGTGGGCACCACTGGGTGGAGCTGGGCCAAAGGAACGCCGCCATGGGAGGATTGAAGAAATCTGAGGGGGGAAGCCCCCGCACCCCCCGCGCCACCGCTGTGTCCCAAGGAAGGGCTCTGGGTGCATCTGTCAGTGGAGGGGGCGAGCTGGGGAGTGGGCTTGGCTCGGGAGGCTGGCCTTGGAGTGAGGGAAGAGCCCTGCCATTCTTCTTTGGAGGTTTTTAAGCAGAGGCTGGATGGCCACCTGACGGCAATGCTGATTCTGTGAACCTGGGCAGATCCTGAGAGGGAGGGCAGGAAGGGTTGCATCAGGGCTCAGTTCTCATGGCCCCTTTATTACACGACCAGGGTAAGACCCGATTGCCACCTTGGGGTCAGGTAGCAATTTTCCCCAGGCCAGTTCAGCTAGGAATCCTGTCGGTCTTTTGCCATCTTCTGGGCATGGAGCAGGGGTCACTGAGGATGTGTGTATGGGGTGGGGGAAGTAGTTGTGAATTTCCTGCATTGTGCAGGGGGTTTGACTAGATGATCCTTGGGGGTACCTTCCATCCGTATGATTCTATGATGCCTGGCGATGTGGAGCCCGGGGAGGGCAGGGGCCTCAGCAGGGAGTAATGCTGTAGATTCCATGCCCCAAAGCAGCCTTTTTCTCCAGAGGAACTCATCTCTGTAGTCTGGAGATGAGTCATAATTCTGGGGAATGTCCAGGCCCCGCCGGGAGGTTGGCAAACCTAGCTTGCACCACTGGTGTTGCTCTGGGGGCTTTTTGCCTCCCCTTGGGAACTCCAAAGCTTGTCTTGCTTGGACAAGACATTCAGGTGAGTTGCTCTAGTCTTGGTTCCCTGCCCCCCCCCACGGGGCAGAGTCTGAGCTCTGATTTATTCCCCTCTGTTCCCCAGGGCTGTTTGGTGGGCTGCTGCGCAATTCCAAAGGAGTAGTAACTCCAGGTAAGAACCTCTTACTGTAGACGTGGCAGAGCAAAGCCACGCCTGGGGCAGGCGGAGCGAAAAGCATTTCCCACAAAGTTGGCTGGCTTCTTTGTATCTCTCCTCCCCCACCCCCCCACTATAGTGGCAAGCAGCTTGATGAATTATTCCAATATACAGTCTGTCTGGAAAGAAAACACACATCATATATATCTTTGACAAGTTATTATTCTCCCTTATCGGAATATGGACACTCCCGCCATGGCCTCGCTCGCCCTTGCCTGCCCCATCAGGAAGACAAGAGGCAGGTGCTGCAGGTTCTCCAGACGTGGCCCAAGATGCCTTGCAGAGACGCGTGGCAGTGCTGGCCCCCTCGATTCCCCCCAGCCGCATGCTAAGTGCTGGACCGCAGCCTGCAGTGGACTGGCTGTGCACTAATAGGAAACAGAGAGTGAGCATAAACGGGCACTTCTCACAGTGGAGGATGGTGAGCAGTGGGGTGCCACAGGGGTCGGTATTGGGTCCAATGCTTTTTAACTTGTTTATTAATGATTTGGAATTGGGATTAAGCAGTGAAGTGGCTAAATTTGCAGATGACACGAAATTGTTCAGGGTGGTGAAAGCCAGAGAGGATTGTGAGGCACTCCAAAGGGATCTGTCGAGGCTAGAAGAGTGGGCATCCATGTGGCAAATGAGGTTCAATGTAGCCAAGTGCAAAGTAATGCACATTGGAACCAAAAATCCAAAATATAAATACAAGTTGATGGGGTCTGAACTGGCGGAGACTGACCAAGAGAGAGATCTTGGAGTCATGATAGATAACTCACTAAAAACGTCAGCACAGTGTGCGACTGCCATAAAAAAAGCTAATGCTATGCTAGGGGTTATTAGGAAAGGGATTGAAAACAAATCAGCCGGTATCATAATGCCTCTGTATAAATCGATGGTGAGGCCTCATTTGGAGTACTGTGTACAGTTCTGGTCGCCACACCTTAAAAAAGATATCATAGCACTGGAAAAAGTACAGAGAAGGGCAACTAAAATGATTAAAGGGTTGGAACACTTTCCCTATGAGGAAAGATTGAGGCGCTTGGGGCTCTTTAGCCTGGAGAAAAGACGACTGAGGGGAGACATGATAGAGGTTTACAAGATAATGCACGGGTTAGAGAAGGTCGAGAAAGATGTGTTTTTCTCCCTTTCTCACAATACAAGAACTCGTGGGCACTCTATGAAATTATTGAGCAGTCGGGTTAGAACAGATAGAAGAAAATACTACTTTACACAAAGGGTGATAAACACATGGAATTCGTTGCCACAGGAGGTGGTGGCAGCTACAAGCATTGCCAGCTTCAAGAGGGGACTGGACAAATATATGGAGCAGAGGTCCATCAGTGGCTATTAGCCACAGGAGATAGATGGTATTCTCTTTGTGGGGAGGTGGTGCTCTGTGTCTTGGTGCTGGAAGGAAGGCAGTGGGAGGGCTTCTGGTGTCCTGGCCTCACTGACAGTCCTTTAGATGGCACTGGATTTCTAGCCACTGTGTGTGACAGAATGTTGGACTGGATGGGCCACTGGCCTGATCCAACATGGCTTTGCTTATGTTCTTATGTTCTTATGTAGGAGCGGAGCGGAGCTGAGCAGCACCATTCCTGGCCAGTCCTTTCTGCCTCTCCCCTTCGTCTGGCTTGACGGAACTCGGGCCGAGAGGCGGCGGCTCATCTGACGGGCTCCCTGAACCTCCCTGGTGGGATTTGGGAGGGAGAGGGGGAGATCTTGGGGCCTTGCCAGTGCACCTGTGGCTTGTTGCCAGTCTGGTGCCCTGTACAACACACCACTAGGTCAAGACGGAGGCTTCGGGACTGCGAGCCACACACTGTGTGCGCCAGGGGAGGGCGTCCGGTCAACTTGATGGTGCAAATGAAAGGACCGTTTAAGT
Source organism: Eublepharis macularius (assembly GCF_028583425.1). Taxonomy (NCBI): domain Eukaryota; kingdom Metazoa; phylum Chordata; class Lepidosauria; order Squamata; family Eublepharidae; genus Eublepharis; species Eublepharis macularius. Next base: position 1,344,384 of record NC_072803.1, read on the forward strand.
GTGTGAAGCGGTAACATGGCTGCCCTGTAAACTCTGCCAACTTTTGCACTGCTACTGAAGAGGTAACAAGCATGTGGATGGGCTACTGGCTTGGAATAGCTGGGATGCCCCTGCTGCCCCTGGTTCTCTCACTCTGGACCACTCCTTTGGGGCCAGATTGGGGCAGCAGGGAGGCCTGAACTAGACAAGGGGGCCCGTTAGGAACCTGAAGTCCCCCCAGGGTGAAACCTGACACCGGCATCTCCGTGGGTCTCCGTCAGCTTTGCTGAGAGATGTGCCGCAATAGGAGTTTGTTCATTTCTGGGGCAAAAATGGTAGATGGACTCGGCCGCTCTCTCTGCCAGGGATGAGGTTCTGTGGGGTGCCTACTTGTCCTGTGGGCGGGTCTCCCCAGGCAAAAAGATGGCGAGGTTTTGATGAAAATTGGTGCACAGATCAGTGAGCAAACAGTTCTGTTTCCCCCTGTAATGACATCTCCAGCTTGTGAAATGAAACTCAGCAGGAGGCCCATCTTGCATGGACTTCAGACGCGCCTGCCTGGTTTGCGTTCAGTTTGCACAAGGAACGCCTTGTTTTGCTCCATCAGATGTCAGGACATATCATGGCAAGAGAAGAAGAGCTGGGCTGGCTGCTGCTTCTCTGATGCTGCCGCCCCCCTTCAGCCTCCGCAGGCACCCCTCAGCCTCGACCCACAGCCCAGCGGCTTGCGCTCCCTGCTCTCTGACTTGCTGTGCTGTCTGCAGTGCCTGGGCAGGCAACTGACATTCTTGGACTCCACCTGCATCAAATCCCAGCACGGAAGGGTGTGGCACGAGGCTCAGCCAACGGGGTCGTGCTCTGTACTTCTTTTTGTTCTGTTGACCAGCACTGTTGCTTTATTCAGCTTTGGAGAAGGTACTCCTCTCTGCATTTTATGCAAAGGTGGGCAAGGACCCACATGTGCCCAGAAGTGGCAGCTGTCGGTCAGGAAGTCTTGCTGTCGAATGCCCCACGAGAGGGACAGTTTGGAATGGGAATTCCAGCAGCACCGGAATGGGAGAACAGCACCTGGTGAAATCCTGCCTGGAGCAAATCTTAAGGGTTCAAGAGCCCTCTCGAGATTCAGGTAGTGGGTGGTGGTGGTGGTGGACACACACTTTTTCTTCCTGTGCCATGGTCCAGATTGAAAGTGCCCCCTCCCCTGTTCTTTGTCACAGGAGCAGAAAACCACAAAAAAGGGGACCAGTAACAGCTCTGGAGGCCAGTTCGGAGACCTGGCACGAGGAAAAAGAGTTCCCCAGCACTGACTCTGCTCAAATTTTAGTCCCACTCACACGGTTTTTAAGTCTAGACTAAACCTCACGTCAAGAGACCTGCTCAAAGAACACCCACCCGTGTGTGTAGCTTGGCCCCAAGCCAGTCTGATTTCTGGCTCTGTCAGTATTAAAAGTTTGAAGCCCGTCTCGTTTTTAAAAGGGTGAAAAGAACTTCTGGAATAAACGTTACTCAGAAATCTGCATGCCCACGCAACAGCTGTAAGCCCATTTCTAGCTGGTTTAAATGACATCGTTTCCCGCACAGAATGGTAGGGGGTGTAGTTTGGGGCATGTTCTGAGAGAGCTTTACAAGTGTGGCCCGAACCTCCGTAGAACCTCCCCTGGTTTTATTCTTTAGGCAAAATGCCAGTTCAACTGTTCAGTAACTGGTTTAAAATGGATCATTTGTGGACAGTTTGGAAAATGCCTTGAACAGGCTTCTGAGCGGTTCACATGCCAGAGGTGTTGCTACATGTATGTTGATCTCACATGACAACCTCAGCAGGGCAAAAGAGCTTTGAAAGGGTGTGGGGGGGGGGGAGGGGGAGGTGCAAGCCAAGGAGGCAGGAAACCAAAAAGGAGCGGAGGACTGGATTTCACGTGCTGATGTGCAGCAGCTGGCAAATTCCCTGGGTCTGAGCAGCTGCATGTCACTCTCGGATTCTTGTTTGAGGAAGGACGGGAAGGGTGGAAGTGGCAGACGTGGCACGCCATTCGGATTTGCAGAAGCCCCGGCGCAGGAATGTGCGGAGCAGCCCTGGTGAATTTGCCTGACTCCTGGCTGTTAGGTGGAAGTAGTTAGGTGGCTTTGCTCAGTCGGGCCTCGAACTGCAGGCAGGGCCTTCTGGGGCTCTGACTAATGTCTGGCTGGCCAGCTGTGGCCCTAAGCAAGTTCCGTGCTAGTTTGGATATATTCCCTTCCAAATTGTGTGTCTAGAATTTGTGTGTGTGTGTGTGTGTGTGTAGAAAAAGTGGGCGAGAAACAAGAAGTGATCCCTAGGCAGCTGCACATCGTGTAAAGATTTTGCAGGCATGGCCAGTGCAGGTGCAGGCGCCACAAGTTGCTCCTCTAATTTCCCAGCTTGATGTCTTGCGGGAGGCCAAGATGGTCGAATGTGTGTTGTTGAATTTGCTGAGCATTAGTGGAACAAACAGAGCCGACAGACAACAGCTTTCCCCCTGGACGAACCAAGGTCGGAGGTCGAGAACTCCTCTCCCTCGCAACTAATTTAATTTGTTGTGTGGATGTTAGGGTGGTGAAAGGTGATGCACTTACAGCCTCCAGCCCGCCTTCTGCCCGTGGCCAGAACAGGGGCAGCTGCACCCCCAGGATTCTCCTGCCTCTGGAAGGGCTGCCTGCTTAGACTAAAGCGCCTGGCTGGAGGGCCTGATGGGGGGTGTGATTGGCCCCTGTCTGGCGTGTTTCTGTGCTGTTGACAACACCCCAGAGAAGCCAGACAAGCCAAGGACGCTAAGAACACACACACATTGTGGCCAATCTGCCGGTCTGTAAACAGGGCTGGATTTCAGGGCATCACTCACAGTCCTCTCTCTATGGGAGCCGGCTCTGGATCCAGTGCTCAGGCCCTGCTGTTCTCTGGCTGGGTTCCTTCTGTGTCTGTTTGAGGTAGGATGGTGTTGAGCTCAAAGAATCAACCATAAAGCAATAGGATAATTGGGTGAGGAAATCATTCACAAATTTCCCGCTGGCATGCACTTCCCAGGTTGGCCTTTGTGCTGTTTCTTTTCTCTTGGCAAAGAGCTACTGTGTGGCCAATTGTCAAGGGAAAGAATTAGCAGCAAGAGAAGATGGAATGACTGTTTGTTTTCCTGCTTCGCTCCTTCAGTTGCAATCACTGATCACGGATTCAAAGAGCCCTTTGCCCTGGCACAGACCAGAAGTGTGTGGGCACTGGCTACGCCTTGGCAGCCACCTGGCATGCTTGATGCGTGCGCAAGCACCTTCTCGTGTCTCTGCTCTGGGGCCAGAGCAAGGGGGGATTCTGCAGCTGCTGCACCTGCTGTATCTTGAGCCTGATGCAGTCAGTGAAGAAAGCCCTGGCCTATGGAGCCAGGGGGCACCGAGAGCCTCTCAAGAGCATTGGTGGGGAGGGGACGGAGAACGAAGGAGTCAGCGGGCACCTAAGAAGCCCTCGTAGGTCATCCTTTGTGCAGGTGGAACTTGAGCATTGTGTTGGGAGTATGAGGTGTGAGATGTGGAGCCAGACGTTCCTTTCCTTGGATTCCTTGATCTCATTGCTCAGTCCTTGCACCTTCTGTTTCTCAGACTGGCTCATCTTCCTCTTTGTTCTTCATCTGTAGGCCCAGAACAAATTTACTAGTATTGTGCCGACTGCCCAGCATGGCAGAACTTGTAGGAGCAAAGCAACCACTTTGCAAAAACAGCTGGTTGGGTTTAGCTTTTCAAAACCCTTGCAAGAGAGCTGCTCAGGGATAGGCTGTGATCTGGATGCCAGAAGTAATATAGGTGAGGCCGAAGAAAAGCTTAAGACACCACCTGGTTCATTTATGGGCCGTTTTGACCCAGATACATTGATTGATATTGACAGAATCCTGGCATCTGTGGTTGATGCCCATCTTGACGGCTAAAATCATGAAAAGACCACCTAAATGAGCCCTTGATGTCTCTCATAAGGTGCCTTCCTTCAACCACTCAAGGAGGCGGTTATTCACCCGCTACTTAGACAAAAATTATGTGGCTGGCCCAATGATCAGCAAGTCTCTAATTTGCCCTTTCTAGGCAAAGTGATTGAGAGAGCAGTAGCAGGCCAACTCCAGGTCTTCTTGGATAACTCTGGTGCTCTGAACCCCTTTCAGTAGGGTTTCAGGCTGGTCTATGGGACTGAGTCACCTCTTGTGGCTTTAGTGGATAACCCACTTGAATGTAGACAAAGGCCATGCTTCTTTGTTGCTCCTCTTGGATCTATCGGCAGCCTTTGACAGAGTAGATCATGGCATCCCGTTGAGGTGTTTAGAGGCAGAAGTAGGTATTGGGGATGTGCCTTGGACTGGTTTAAACCATTCCTCACGGGATAGCCTCAAGGGGTTGCTGTTGGAGACTGGCTGTCTTCAATGTGGGAATTATCTGGCAGGGTTCCACAGTGTGCACCCTTATCCCCCATGTTATTCTACCTCTATGCAAGGGCTTTAGGAGAAATCTTCTGTGGCTGAGGAGCTGGATGCCATCAATGTGCGGATGACAGCCAGCTCCACGGCTCCTTCTCCAAATCCCCGGGTGAGGCAGGAGAGGTACTCAGTCACTGCTTGGCAGCGGCCGCCAATGGGCTGAAAGTGAACAAACTGAAGCTGAAACCAGACAAGACGGAAGTGATGGGACGGGAAGGCAGAGAGCTTGAAGGACGTGGTGCCTCCCACTTGGGATGGGGTTCAGTTGACATTTGCAGACTCCGTTAAGAGCCGGGCGGCTGTACTGGAGAAGCAAGAAAATGCTGCTACAAAAAAAAGAGGACTTTTTCCAACTCAGTCTAGCCTGGAGGATCACCCCCTACTACCTTGACAGCCAATCTGGCCACCTGGATCTGTGAAACGGTAACGTCAGGACTAGACTACTGTAACGCTCTCTTCATACTCAGGGACTCCAGTTGGTGCAGAATGCTGCAGCTCAGTTATTATTGGGGTTGGGGGGGGGGCTAGGTGGAGCATGTATACCACTTCCATTTTCAGTCATGCCATTGGCTACTGGGCTCAATTACAGGTATTGGTTGTCACACAGAAAGCCCTTCATGGCCCTGGTACCCCGTATTTGCGGGACCACCTCTCTCCCTATGTTCCACCACGGCAGCTTTGCTCCTCTGAACAGGGTCTTCTGCAGGTGGCACCTTCCACATGGGCAAATCAACAGCTGCCTGTACACCTGCATTCTCTGCAGTGGCCCCCGCCATATGGAATGGCTTACCTGAGGATGTCAGGAGAGCTCCTACTTTTCTGGATTTCTATTTGTTTCCAAATTTCTGCAGTCCGCACCTTTTTGTATAGTTAATTGAATGTCCTTGCTGTCGATCCTATTGACTTGCCCTGTGTGGTTTGCCTTGAGTCTCACTGAGAAAGGTTGACTATAACTCAAGCAAACAAACGAATCTATAAATCTACACATGAGCCCCCGCTGCTAGACGGCTCGGCCAGCACACCCTGCCCGGTCCTGTGCGCTGCTTGGTCTGCAGACAAGGCGAGAGGCGTCTGGACGGACTGGAATCTACAGCGGGAGAATTGTTTGTTTTCACATTTCTACCTAGCTATCGTCTCCTGGATTTCCGAATGTTGGCAAGCCTGATAGAAGCAGATACCACGGCTTCTGAGTATTTCTAAAGCATGCCGCGCAACTGAAAAGCCAACTCGTCCTAAGCGGATTTTAGAAAATGCTTTTGGCAGCCTTGCCCATCTTGAAGATGCAGGCACCGCACCCCTGTTTCATCCTTCAAAGGCAGCGGTGCTTCTATCTGTGGGGAGATCAGGGGTGGCGGCGGCGGGGGGCGGGGAATGTCCCTGTTTCCAGTCCTCCTCCTCTCTTGATTTCTGGAATTTGCTCCCTGCCGGAGGTACGAGCCCCCTCCAGATTTTCATCATTGCTGCTGGTTTTTCTGGATAATCAAATGGGGTAGAAGAGAGAGGCCGATAAGATTTTCGAAAGAGGCAGGCAGGGCAGGTATGGCAGAGAGGCAGAGAGCGGGTTGCTTTTCCCTCTTCAGGGCAGATCTGCCTGAAGAAAGGCTTGTGGGCAACAGGGCTTCTCTCTCTGGTGGCTGATCAGCATGCAAAGCCTGTGAATGCGATGAAAGGTCTTTCCTATCGTTGGATCCTCAAGGTTAATGCAGAAAGCGGCTCGTTTGCAGAGAGATGCCACCTTGCCCAACGCAGGTGGTCTGTGGGGCTGAGCAAAGAGGCAGCTGGGAAGACGGCCACCCACCCCTTCCGATCAGCGTCTCCGTTGCTAGGCTGGGGATTTTATTTATTTATTTATTTTAAACACTTAGTAGCCGCCTTTCTACCTTGCGGGAACTCAAGGCAGCTCACAGTGGTGGAGGCCGCAGGCAACTAACTGGCTGTGGAGTGCCAGAGCCCCTCAGAGGCCTTGAGATCTGCGTTCTGCACGGACAAGAGCATGTGAGCGCTTAGTTAAAATTCTACCTAGAGTCTTTAGAGAAGCACTGAGTATTGTTGATACTAGATACTACTTACTAAAATAACGATTTAGTTCATTTATGCTGTTTATACTGGGGACTAGGGGTGTGCAAGCCAAAAATTTTCGGCTATAGCCGAAAGTAGAAAGCCGAAAGAAGATTCTCTATCGTTAAAGCCGAAAGCCGAAACAAGAATCTCTTTCGGCTTTCGGCTTTCGGGATTCTTTCGGCATTATTTCGGCATTCTTTCGGCTTTTTTCTATGGGAAAATGCCTCCGTCTTCCAGGACGCCTGGAGGAGGCATTTTCCCACCGAATAAGCCCAAAATTGGTGGGGACCTTCCTCTAACCCTTCTCTAACAACCACCCAAGTTTCAGACAGATTGGACTTTGGGGGGCCATGTTATGGCCCCCCAAAGCAGGTCCCCCCATCCTCCCATAAGAAAGCGAAGGAGCAGCATATTGTTAGCATGCTGCTACTCATCTTCTTCATTATTTCCTATGGGGAAAAATGAAGAAGCAGGCTTCCTTTGCCAGGGGTGGCATTTTGCATGCAAAATGCCCCCTCACCCTCAGGGGCCCTTCTCCCACCCCTCCTCCCACCCCCCACCAAGGCTCAGCCTGCTCCCACTTGGGGGGGCCATTTCATGGCCTCCCCAAGTAGGTGCTCTAATCTCTACCACTGACAGCTGGGGGAGGCTTGTGTTGCCAGGGGTGGCATTTTGCATGCAAAATGCCCCCTCACCCTCAGGGGCCCTTCTCCCACCCCTCCTCCCACCCCCCACCAAGGCTCAGCCTGCTCCCACTTGGGGGGGCCATTTCATGGCCTCCCCAAGTAGGTGCTCTAATCTCTACCACTGACAGCTGGGGGAGGCTTGTGTTGCCAGGGGTGGCATTTTGCATGCAAAATGCCCCCCAACCCTCTGGGGCCCTTCTCCCACCCCTCCTCCCACCCCCCACCAAGGCTCAGCCTGCTCCCACTTGGGGGGGGCATTTCATGGCCTCCCCAAGTAGGTGCTCTGCTCTCATCTCTACCACTGACAGCTGGGGGAGGCTTGTGTTGCCAGGGGTGGCATTTTGCATGCAAAATGCCCCCCAGCCCTCTGGGGCCCTTCTCCCACCCTTCCTCCCACCCCCCACCAAGGCTCAGACTGCTCCCACTTGGGGGGGGGGCATTTCATGGCCTCCCCAAGTAGGTCCTCTCAGGGGGGGAACACCAAAGGGCAAGGAAGCAGTATCTTACACAAAAATAACACAACTCACTTCACATTAAAGAATCACCCCAAAAAAATTGCTGTCAAAAGCACTTTATTTCTGTAACTGCTTTAGGTTACACAGTAGGAAGGCACCACAGAGCAGGAAAGCAGTGTACTACGCAAAAATAACACAACTCACTTCACATCAGAGAATCACACAAACACAATTGCTGTCAAAAACGGTGAAGTGGGTTGTATTATTTTTTGTAGTACATTGCTATCATGCCCTGTTGTGCCCTCCTACTGTGTAACCTAAAGCTGTTCAAGAAATAAAGTGTTTTTGCCAGGAATTGTGTTTTTGTGATTCTCTGATGTTAAGTGAGTTGTGTTATTTTTGTGTAAGATAGTGCTGCCATGCCCTTTGGTGTTCCCCCCTGCTGTGTAGCCTAAAGCTGTTCAAGAAATAAAGTGTTTTTGCCAGGAATTGTGTTTTGTGATTCTCTGATGTTAAGTGAGTTGTGTTATTTTTGTGTAAGATAGTGCTGCCATGCCCTTTGGTGTTCCCCCCTGCTGTGTAACCTAAAGCTGTTCAAGAAATAAAGTGTTTTTGACAGGAATCGTGTTTTGTGATTCTCTGATGTTAAGTGAGTTTTGTTTTAATTTTTCTGTGTGGGGGACTGCTGGTGTAATGTGTCATAATGCTTTGCCTCCTTGTACTTTGGAAGGGAGAAAATAATTTTTTTTAAACTTTATTTTGTGTTGTTCTTGTTTTATTCTTTGTTGTGCAGTTGGTTCCCATCATAGGGAACAATGGGGCTGGCTGGCCAGCCATCTCTGTAGGTGGTGGGGGAATTTGAGGGAGGGTGTCTGTGGTTCAGGTGCTCTTTCACAGGGACCAGCTGGCACTCAGAAGTGTGCCCACCATTGTGGCACCCCTGGGCTGTGCAGAATTGCCCAGGGAAAGAGAGTTTAGAAGTTCCCAGCATAGGGAACAAAGGGAGAGGGCTGGCCTTTGCCAGCCTGTTCCTGGGGTTATGGGTGTGGGGCAGGTGGGGGTGGATTTGGGTCTGTGAGGGGCTAATGTGGGGATTTGGGTCTGTGTGTGGCAGCTGGGGGGGAATTGGGTTTGTGTGGGGCTGTAAGGGGTGGACTTTAGGGGCTGAGAGGACCTACTTGGGGAGGCCATGAAATGCCCCCCCTAAGTGGGAGCAGTCTGAGCCTTGGTGGGGGGTGGGAGGAAGGGTGGGAGAAGGGCCCCAGAGGGCTGGGGGGCATTTTGCATGCAAAATGCCACCCCTGGCAACACAAGCCTCCCCCAGCTGTCAGTGGTAGAGATGAGAGCAGAGCACCTACTTGGGGAGGCCATGAAATGCCCCCCCCCAAGTGGGAGCAGGCTGAGCCTTGGTGGGGGGTGGGAGGAGGGGTGGGAGAAGGGCCCCAGAGGGTTGGGGGGCATTTTGCATGCAAAATGCCACCCCTGGCAACACAAGCCTCCCCCAGCTGTCAGTGGTAGAGATTAGAGCACCTACTTGGGGAGGCCATGAAATGGCCCCCCCAAGTGGGAGCAGGCTGAGCCTTGGTGGGGGGTGGGAGGAGGGGTGGGAGAAGGGCCCCTGAGGGCTGGGGGGCATTTTGCATGCAAAATGCCACCCCTGGCAAAGGAAGCCTGCCTCTTCATTTTTTCCCCATAGGAAATAATGAAGAAAGATCAGCAGCAGCATGCTAACAATATGCTGCTCCTTCGCTTTCTTATGGGAGGATGGGGGGACCTGCTTTGGGGGGCCATAACATGGCCCCCCAAAGTCCAATCTGTCTGAAACTTGGGTGGTTGTTAGAGAAGGGTTAGAGGAAGGTCCCCACCAATTTTGGGCTTATTCGGTGGGAAAATGCCTCCTCCAGGCGTCCTGGAAGACGGAGGCATTTTCCCATAGAAAAGCCGAAAGAAAGCCGAAAGAATCCCGAAACGTTTCGGCTTTTTTCTTTCGGCTACCCGAAACGTTTCGGCATTCCCCGAAACGTTTCGGCATTCCCCGAAAGAAGCCGAAACACTTTTGTTTCGGCATTCTTTCGGCATTCTGAATGCCGAAACGCACATCCCTACTGGGGACTTAACATCATTCTACCCTTTTCCATTGAACCCTCACAACAACCCTGCAGGGTAGGTTAGGCTGAGAGTCTTTGAGTGGCCCAAAGTCATTCAGTGCACTTCCATGGCAGCAAAATTCGAACTCGGGCCTTCCACATCCTAGTCCAATACTCCAACCAGCATACCATGCTGGCAGCTCTTGGTCTGTGAAAGTTTTCTTTAGGAAACGTATGAACTTGTTCTAAACAGCCAGTTCATACGTTTCCTAAAGAAAACTTTAGGAAATGACTGTTCTAGTCATTTTGTTGTTTCTTATCTTTTTACTTTCTAGTCCCCAGAAGATGCATTGCCACTCAGATTACATGACATGCCCCTGGGGGGGTGGCCTTCTGCTTCAGTTTTTGCTTTGTGCCCTGGGGACTCCAGAAGGGTTGGCGTCCAGTGAGGGAGACCTACACAAGCCCCTTGGAAATGAACAGAGCAACGACAGCCTTCCCGTACCATTTCAATTCCTTTCCATCTGGCTTGCCCAGGAGGACTTCCACCTGGGTGGGGTCAAAGAACTTTAGCTGTCAACCAATTAAGCTGCTTTCAGCTCCGGGGCTTCCTGGGAATATTGGGAGGTTTGGGCCCTGGGACTGCTTTTCCAGGATCGAGAAAAATGGAAAGGGGGCTGGGGGCGAGGTCCTTCCACCGTGAGGGGAGGTCATTCAGACGGTGTCTTTGGCTACTTTGGTTTAAGATGCAGCGTTCCAAATTCTAACCAAAGGAAGGCCCTAAGATTAAACCAATGGGCAAGCAGGAGATGGCAAAGAAAAGTCCCTCCAGTTGTGTAAATGTTGGGTGTCTGTTTAGTTGTGACGCATTTTGGCAGCTTTGTGGCATGCAGAACTGGATCCCAAAACTTCCAGGAGAAAACAACCCACCTGCAATCCTTAGACGAACAGGGACACTGGCTGTCATTCATGAGTACAATGTCAGTTTGGTGTAGTGGCTAAGAGCGGCAGGACTGTACTCTGGAGAGCCAGGTCTGAGTCCCCACTCCTCCTCTGCTCGAAGCCACCTGGGTGACCTTGGCTCAGTCACAGCTTCCTGGAGCTCTCTCAGCCCCATTCACCTCACAGGGTGTTTTGTTGTGGGGATAATAATAACATACTTTGTAAATTGCTCTGAGTAGGTGTTAAGTTGTCCTGTAGGGCGGTATATAAATCGAACATTGTTGTTGTTGTTGTTGTTGTTGTTATATTCCCATGAATCAATCTTTGAAAAGGGGGCCCAAGAAACAAATAAACGGGAGAGATGGGCAGGCCTAACCAAAAACCCGATGGCTGTGCAACTAGTTGGAATCTGAAAAGTTTTTATCATACTTGAAGTCCTCCTTGAATCCCAGTGACAAGGATGGGTTAATATTTTATTTATTTATTTATTTTATTTATGTTATTTATAGTCTGCCTTTCTCACTGAGACTCCTGGTAGATTACACAGTGTGAATCAATAACATCGATTTAAAAAACATTTCAATAATCAAAGTAATTGGGTATATAAATGCAAATTTGCAAAGATTTAAAACCAGCAGAATCAAATATAGAGTTGAAAAAAATTCTGAAATACAGCATAGGTAATTCTATGATCGACATATTAAACAGCATGGAATTACCCAGTAGGGTCATACTCGAAGCAACAGATACTACATAATAGCACCTAGTAGTAAAGTCTATGATCTCTTCACTGATGCCTAGAGTGGATCCAGGTGGCCGACTGGCTGTGTCAAGGCTGGGGACCGTCTTCCAGGCTAGACCGAGTTGGAGGAAGGCCTTTCTTGCGGTGGCATTTATTTGCTTCTCTAGCATTACTGCTGGATCCAGTGTAGCCCCTAGGTGCTTAACTGAGTTTGCAAGGGCCAGGCAAACCCCATTGAAAGTGGGGAATCCTTCAAGGTCTCTGCCTTCCCAACAAACATGAATTCCATCTTGTCTGGGTTCAGTTTCAATTTGTTTGCTTTCAGCTATTTGACTACAGCTGGTCCAAGGCACATCCCTTGAAACCCACTTCTGCCTCCAAACGCCTCAACAAGATGGCATGGGCTACTATACCAAAGACTGTAGGTAGATCCAGGAGGAACAATAACAAAACACAGTCTTTACTTATATCCAGATGGAGATTGTTCACTAACGCTACTAGAGCGGTCTCTGTTCCATGGCCTGGCCTGAATCCAGACTGAAAAGGGACCAGAGTTACCCAAGAAGACCTGGGGCTGGCCTGCTGCTTCCCTCTCAATCATTTTGCCCAGGAAGGACAGATTAGAGACTGAGTGGTCGTCGGACTACGTCGTTTTTGTCTAGGGATGGCTTTTTAAGTAGTGGCTGTATAACCACCTGTTTGAATGTCCAGGAAAGGTGCTTTGAGTTAGCGATTGATTTACAATAGACCTCAATGGCTCCTTTATGTGGTCCTTGATTTTAACAGCTTTCACGACTAAAACCTTTTGAGTTCATTCCATGATGATCGAAGTGTATTCATTGCAAAAAACTGCGAAGGTGTCACAGTTAACAGTTCCTGAGCCAGTAAAGATTCAGCTTTAGTAATCAGAAGATGTTGAGATACTTTAAACAATTCAGATAGTCTTGAACTAGCTGATGCAATGGTTGCGGAGGAGTAGTGTTTCTTTGCTGCTACTTCCTAGGTCTTCCAATGGGCTCTCTAGCAAACTGAACTCTATCAGATTCAGAAGAAGATTTCTGCCAGTGCATTTTTAGATTTCTTCCAGTCCTCTCTAGGTCACCCAGCTCCGTGGTCAACTAGGACCAATCTTGTCAATGGCTTTGAGAAGCTTCACATTCTACGCTCCCACCACAGCCTCAACAGAGAGTGTGTTTGGAAGCATTTTGGAACCCAGGGGAATCATGAGCCTTGGACCCTTTTACTGGGTCCCCCCAAGAGTTTGTGCATCTGGCCACACCCAAGTTCTCTGAAATAGGAAGGGAAATCCTTCAGCCAGGGACTCCCCCTTCCGGGCTTCCCAATGTGGGGTGTGTTGGCCTTGAACACCCAGCCAGTTAGGGGTCCCTTTGGCGTCTCTGTTCTGAAGTGGAGAACTCACAATGGAACTGAGCTGCATACTTTTAGCCGTATTTGTTTCCCTGCATGCCTCTTTGTGCAATGTGCTTCCTTTTTGTACAGGGCATCCTTTCTGTGTGAGCTCTAAGCAGGTGCGGCAGGAGGCCAGAGATACAGCCCAGGGCAAGGCGCCCTCTCATCGGAGAGATGGGGGCTTTGCTGGGGTTCATGTGGAGCCTTGGAGGCTGCGATGGGCTGCAGGCTTGCTCAGCCTTCTTCAGGGACAGGCCGTAGCACGGCAGGCCAAATCGCTTTGTGTCTTCATTGGAATCAGCTCCTTTTCACAGGCCCTGATTAATTTACGAAATTTACTAGCGGACTTTTGTGGCAGATAAAACAGTTTGCTTATTTCACACTCGTGTGGCCACCGGCTAGGAACTGTTTGTTCAGTTTCAAATTCTTTAATTAGAATCAACGTAAAGCAGATTGAAAACATCCCAAGAAGGGAATCGCTTGATTTGCCGGAGGATATTGCTGAAGATGTGCCAAAGCGGTTAAAAAATGTGTGTCGCCACTTGAATGTTGCAGCTGTAACTGTGAGGGTATGAGTTGGGGTAGGTGGAGCTGCTTGTGGAACCTACCCCAAGTGGCCAATTTTGGACAAGGGCAAGATCTGTGCTGGACAGACCTGGACTGTGTCGCACAATTTGCTTTTGTGAGCTATGTGATGTACCTGTTTACATACATGACTCTTTATCATGTGTACCAGTTACTGAGATGCATTAAACTTTCACATAATGCACAGCTGGGCTGCTGAACTCAGACCTCCCTAAAGGGGCCTGCCACACCCTTCTTTGCTAAGTTTAAGCATCGGCTCAGACATTTCTGCTGACAAAGGCTGTAACTCTAAATTTTGCTCCTGTATTATTGCAGTTTTCCATTTTATTGATGATTCTTCTTTGAATCATTATTACGTTATGTTGGATTTTTCTAGAAAAGCATTCATAATCTTTTATGGATATATTTATTTTATGTTTTTATTTACAATATTTATGTTCCCTCTTCAGCAGGAATAAACATAGTTCATATTAAAAGATTAGAAACTGTAAAATACAATATTTAAAAATCAGAAAGAAACTGAAAAACGGTTAGCCTGATAGCAGGATAACTGACAGAACAAATGCCAGCTTTCCTACGCTGCTGTTGGACAGAACCCGTGTAAAACATACAGATTTCACGTGATCCAAATGGGATGATGGGATCATGTTTTGCTTATTCAGGAAGTTTCTTCCTGCAGCTTCAAAACTAGTCTGACTTGTGGGGGCTGCTGCATGGGAAAGATAAATTCAGAGCGCCCCCCCCCCCGGCAACGTTCTCTAGGATTCCTTCTTGTCCCTCAAGCACCCTCCGCTGGTGGAGGAACGCTTGTGCTCCCCTCTTGCCCGCTCAGGTCACCTGCTCTGCCCTCTCGCTCTGGAGCTGCGACCTCTTTGGTGTTTGCTTTGAGTGGATCGCTGGCACACCTCTAGGGGCCGCGCCCCTTCTGCTGCTGGGTGCATACACAACGCAGAGTCTCGGCTCCTTTTGTTGAGCTGATTAGAGGCCCCCTCCAACAAACATCAAAGCTTCAATTAACACGCCCGCTTGCAACCCTCTTGCAGAACTCTGATAAGAATAGAATTTTCGCCTGGAAAATGGATTTTTATTTAGCCGTGTGTACGTTTCAGTAAATGACCTACTCGGTACGGCTGCAGAGAGACTCTGGGGACAATTAGGGTGCTCGTCGGGAACTGGTTATCTGAAGGAAACAGGCACACTCCTATTTAGCTGTCTCATATCCTGATGGGAGGGGAAACCAAATTAAAAAACAGTCTCTCCTTTCACCACCGTTTGAATCTGAAGGAAGACTCTCTCTCTCTCTCTCCTGGGGACTTTCTTCAAAAGGTTTTCCCTTCCTGCGACCTCAGGAGTCATGTGTGAGGCCCTGATGGACAGCAAGCAAAGCCGGGGCTGGAGCAGGAGGCAGGGACCGACCAGCCAGGCCTGCCGCGGATAAGAAGGGCAGGCAGAAGCTCCTCTGTGGTCTGCTGCTCAGCTATTGCTGCCTGGTCCTGTGGGGCTGCCAGCACCCCTGGGCCTGGCCTTGGCCTGCTCCTGGCCACCCACAGCCCGCCAGAGCAGTGGCCAAGAGGGAGGAGAAAGGGCCAGCCCCCCCGCCCCCGCAGGAAGAGGGAGCAGCCCTTGATTCCTTTGAGGAGCCGCCTCTCTCTGCCTTTCACATGCCTGTAGCTGGAAGGCCCGGAGCACTTATGGGCTACGCATGGATGAACTGCAAAGGAGAAGCCCTTTTACTAGCCCAGTGGGGCCCCTCCCCACTCACCTGGCCTCGAACTGAGGATCTCTGGACCAATAAGGCAAGAACTGCATCACACCTCTCAGACACTGAACCTCCCCCCCCTCCTGCCTATTGTCCCCAAAGGCAAGGATGCCTGAAAAAAAGCAAGAAGCTGGGAGGGAGGGGTGGCTGTGAATTTCCTGCATTGGGCAGGGGGTTGGACTAGATGACCCTTGGGGTGCCTTCCTGCTCTGTGTTTCTATATTTCTCCTGGATATTTTGCTTCGTTGCAAATTACAGCATCCGCAGTGGATCTGGGGAGCAGATGGCCATCGCATCCTTACGGGGACCACAGAGAGAGGGAAAATGGGAGTCGTACGTCTGCCGGACTCCGGTGTCACAGCCTGAGCCCAAGTGGAATGCTACCGAGTATTGGTGTGGCAACGCCCAGGAAATCGGGCAGAGCAGCACAGGCAAGCAGGGGCAGAGCATCTCTTCCAATCTCGCCCTGTCCCCAGTGTTCTCCTGCTCTGGAAATGGTGGCTTTCGATTGGAAAGCAGAACCGTGGAGCCCTCGCTCTAGTTGCTACAGCTAATTGTTAAAGGGTCAGAAATAAGAACCCATCATGAAGACGGAAGGGAGTGACAAGGAATTCCAGGGGAAGGGAGACCCCATTCTGCTCCCCTTCCTTCTTGCCACCTTCCATGCCTCCACCTTTCCCCTTGTTCTTACCACTGCCACGTCCCTCTCTTTGCCATAGTCTTTGAGCACCATTGGGAGTTGCAACGGTCACCAGATTGCACCTGAACGCCAGTGGGGTGCTTCTTGTGACACCTGAACATAAGTGCTAGGGAGAGGGTTACGCCAAAAGGAGATTTTTTTAAAAAAGAGGTGCTGTGGGGCATAAGGTCTTATGATATGTATGGTCTTATGATAGAAACAGTACCAAATGGAGAGGATAGAAATCTGTAGCATCCAAATGGAATATTAAATACACACAGTTTCCAGCTGTTTACATCAACTGCAAAAAATCTGGTTGCTAAAAAATTGGGCCTTTGCAAATGGGGCCGGTATCTCCTTTCTAGCTGGCAATTTGATGTCCTCTTTTTTGACCACCTTATGGAGGTCTCGTGGACCAAGCATATGTGCAACTGGCCATTATGCTTCTCCACAAGTCTGTTGGTTCTTTTTGACTTCAAGCTCAGCACTGCGTTTACCCCAGAGGACAAAGGCAGCCTCCTGCACAGGTGAATAATAGGAGGAATCTGGTCAGAGCCATTAGCTGGCAAACAGCCCAGGCCTGTCAAGTGCCCATGGTTACGATGATCTTGTAATGCAGACCACCTGTTTAGCCCAAGTTAGTGTCCACGAGCTCTGAGGCACAGTAAGGGTGTCACATCCTTGGTACAACAGTGAACAAGAGCGTCTAAGGATAGTTTTTGCCCCGGCGCTAGCAAGATGGCTTCCCCAAACTGGGATATTGTTCCACGGTAACCAGAACCTTTGAACTTGCTGATCCCACTTCTGGCCTAACTGGCAAATATTTATAATTCTGTTCACATAATGGCTTGGATTCTGTGAACGAGTTCTGTGTGTGCTAGGCTGTCTCTGCTGCAGGGTGTTCTTCGCCTTACACTTTGGGCAAAGCTCACTGAGATCCACTGGTCCTGTGCAAACAGAAGTGACAGCGCAAGAGGAGGCGTGCCTTCTGTGTGGCTGAGGCTACCGAGCATGCACGGAACTACTTTTCAGGATCCAAGTCCTTGTAACCCATTTTCCTTGCTAGTCATCTATGACTGCACTGTTAGTTTCATATATTCTCACCTTCTGCAAAACCAAAATTATAATAGATATCCAAAGACTCTGCTCCAGCAACACGAACAAAATAGAGGGTTTGATTTTATCCATTCCTCCTCTGCTGATACAGCCGCTGACAGAGTCCAAACTTTGGTTTAACTTTTCTCCAATTATCTGAAATGTCCCCTGATAACTAGAGGCTTGATGATGCGTGACGCACTCCCCCCGTTTACTGAGGTCTCTGCTATTCCACAGTGTTTGCATTGGTTGACTTGCTTTCTTTGGAGTGGCTCTCGTGTCCCCCTGCTTTTCTGATTCCAGCTGTATGGCAAGGAAATGGCCTTCAGTTTAATCCAGTGCACCTTGCCCCACGTCCACTTTGGACTCTGAGTAATATTTCTAGGTTTGCAGAAGGAGACTGTAGTATCCTTTGTGGTGGGGTTGCCTGACTCACCTTGTTGCAGACCCCCCCCCCTTCCATTCTGCTCTGCAGCCAGCATGGAGGTGCCTCTGAGTACTTCAGCAAGAAGTCTCCTTCCCATTTCCAGCGGAGAGAGAAGACCTGCAGATGGAGACGCTGCTGCCCACCCACACACACACCCACACACACCCTGGGAGGCAGCAACCAACATCACAAACAAGACCTCCACGAGGTCCATCCCTGACAGACCTGGAGGGGGAAACAGAAATGATTTCTCCAGGGCTCCTTTACAGGTGTCCACCCCCCAAGACGATGACCGCTGTGAGGAATGGCTTCAGCCAACCCGAACGTTAGCAGCTTCTAAAACATCTCGTGCAGCAGCCTCTACGGCTTGTTCTAGAATGAACCAAAGTAATGGGATCTTAGGCAAGACCAGTCTTTGAAGATTCTCTAACACTATAAAACACAAGGGACCGTCTCTGCATCGTGCAGAATTGTTGCAAAGGTGTGGGGAATGTAGTCTGCCTGCCATATTGCTGAGCTGATCTCTGATGGCCCCGAGTGAAAACATTTCAACTTGTGTTCAGGCTGAACTGTAGTGGGGGGGAATGGACCTGCCGATAAACGACGGCTGCTTTAGGGATACGGAAGGCTTCCCCTGCACGCTGCATATGCCAAACTGCCCCAAGAGGAAAACAGCATTCCGCAGATTTCCCTCTTGCCCTTCAGCCTCCACCGGCCGCCGAGGCTCATTACAGCCCGTCCTGTTTAGCTGAACGTGGCCCTACCGGGCCTGCCAGATTCCCTTTGGCCTTGATGGCGACGGCGGCTGCAGTGTGCAGAGGGGAAGGGCTGTAAATGCTACAAAGCAGTCGGTGGGGGATTGAGAGAAAACCCTCTCCGCCTATTCATCAAAGCACCTGCCTCTCTCGCTCCAAGGCCAGGCAAAACAATAACAAACGCACAGCCCCGCAAGTTAATACGGAGCCAGACAAGCGTTTTAATAACTGGAGAGGTTAGGAAAAACCTTCTCCTAGCTTCATCACAACCTCTCGCCAGCAGCCTGGGAGACCCAAAGTACCATGACTGTGTATTGATTCAATTATTCTCTACAATGTAATACTCTGCATCTGTGTGATAGCAACAAACAGAGTTGAAAGACATACAAAAATAAATGATCTGAAAGTTAATATGGCTGAATGAACAGCGCTGAATAAGAGGAGAGTGTGGTTTGGTTTTACATTGTAAAATCAATAGCGTGCAGAACAATGTCCTAACTTTCTCCAGGGAGCCTGGAAGGGACCCGGCTGAATCGATCACTATGCAAATTAATTGAATTCATGGAATCCACATTGTCGAGTAATTGATGCTTCTTATAATTACCTCCGAGTTATGAGCTTTTAGGGGGATTGCATTGATTCCTGCAAACAGACACCAAGGGAGAAGAGCATTCCTGGAACTACGGGAAGATGGTACAGCCAGCCAAGGACTTAATACGCAGAGGGGCCTCTGAACTTCTGCACTAGCCTGCTGTTTTCGAAAGACAGGGACCCTGCAAAGTAGCTTGTCCTCACCATCTGCTTTCTGGAGGACAGGAAGAGTAAGTTTAGAGGTTGAGCAACCCATCCGGGAAGATCTAGTACACTTAGAAGAAACCTGCCCTTTACCTAGATCCTGTTCAATTTAGCGTGCACTGAGAGAAGGCAGTGGGTTTCCTGACTCCCTCGGGGGCCATGAGACAGAGGGCTTAGGAGGGAAGTCTGCCGAACTTCCAGGGCAGAAGAATCTTCATTGATGGTGGCGGCAGCAGCCGGGAAATGAGCTCAAGTCCCCCTGAAAGTCAAGCTTGCTGTGGTGGACACGGGTCACTTAAAATGTGGCTGAGGAATGGCTCTGGTGGGGCACACAAACGGGCAGTTAGAAGCCAGGATGGGGATGGATGAATCCCAGGTGTGGTCAGCACAGAAACAACTGATCAAATGGGTTACAAGAAACCTGGCATTGTTTGATCTTGGTTGCTAGTCAAAAGAGAGAAGCAGAGAGCTGGAATAAGGTGACAAGGTGACGCTGGGAGAGCAATTTTGGGGACCCCCGGATACTTTTTTTTTTTTTTTGAGGGAGAATGGCTTGGGACGTGTTGCATACATCCGGGGGCGTCTTGTGTAGGCAACCTCGAAGTGAAAAGCGACACCTCTTTGTGGAACAAAGCCGAACTGTGCAAATGCAGGGAAATGTTTTCTGACCAGTTCTGTTGGACATATTCATAAACAAAATTATGAACCATGGAGGTAGTTTATTGCGGACACCAAAGTATCTAGGATTGCAAAATCTCAAGAAGATCCAGCAACCAGCCAATGAATCGGGGCCAAATTCAGGATTTTGAGGGGTCTCCAGGCAGGCCATCAAGGGGCCTTTTAAACCAATGAATGGCAGAGGGTGCGGGAGACACACACCGCAGGAGCAGGAGACAAGCCAGCCAGCCAAGCCAAATCTCACCAGCAACATTATTTTGGAGGTTTATAGGTGACTTTGGCATATGTTTGTTTATTAAAACTATGAGCAATAACATAGATAGGTCCTCAACTTGATAGCCCAGGCAAGCCTGATGTCTTCTGATGATCTCAGAAGCTAAGCAGGGTCAACCTTGGTTACTAATTGGATGGGGGACCTCCAAGGAAGACCAGGGTTGCAGAGGCAGGCAATGGCAAACCACTTCTGTTAGTCTCTTGCCTTGAAAACCCCACTAGGGGTTGCCATAATTCAGCTATGACTTGAGAGCCAGTTTGGTGTAGTGGTTAAGAGTGCAGGACTCTAATCTGGAGAACCAGCTGGGTGACCGTGGGCTAGTCACAGCTCTCTCAGAGCTCTCTCAGCCCCACCCACCTCACAGGGTGTTTTGTTGTGGGGATAATAATAACATACTTTGTAAACCACTCTGAGTGGGTGTTAAGTCATCCTGAAGGGCGGTCTATAAATCAAATGTTGTTTGTTGTTGTTGTTGTTATTATGGCAGTCTCCACCACCACCAACACAGATTGAACTAATTTTATCAATGTCACCTTAGATGGCTCTTTTTGTTCAATGCTTCCGTGACCAGGCTCTTTCAATTGGTTTGTTTTGTTTTCATTGACATGTTTTTACTTATCTATTTTTATTTATTCATTCTACGGATATGGTTGTTTTATTGACTTGTGTTATTAATAATAATAACATTCAATTTATATACCGTGCTTCAGGACAACTTAACAACTTATTATCTTGATTGGTTTGGCTTTAGTGTTTTTGCTGTGAGCTGTCTCCAGTAGGTCTGGAGAGATGGCCTACAAATTTACAAAATTAATAACAAATAAATAAATAAGAGAGACTCCAACACGGTGGACTGCTTTTGAGGATAGCTTTGAGGATGGGTGCTGTGCCTCTGCTGATGATGCCCAGCTCTATATTTCTTTGTCCAACGCATCGAGCGCTGCTGTAGCCGTCTCAAGCCAGTGCCTGACTGCTGTGGTTAACTGCCTCAGGGAGGAGCTTGGGGGTTATTCTGGATCTAGCATTGTTGCTGGGACAGTAAATTAATCCAGCCATTTTGCCAGAAGAATGCCACAGCTTGATTCCTATTGGGTATGCAGATGACACCCATTCTGCAGTCGCTTCACTGGTTCCCAGTTAACTCCTGGGTTCAGTTAAAGGTGCTGAGTATTACCTACAAAACTCTCCAAAGCCTATGACCTGCATGTTTGTAAGACAGCCTCTCCCAGTGTGCTCTGCTGAGACAGCTTCACTCATCTGAGCAAAAGCTTCTAAAGATGCCACCCTGCCAAGGGGCAAGATTGCCCAGGTAAGTAAACAGCAACAACTCCCAAAGGCCAGAAAGAGCTGAAGCAGCAAGAGTCAGATCTCTCAGGTACTTCAGAAATTCACTTCTCCTGCCCAAGCTGCTGGCTGCCTCCTAAAGCAGATACAGCTGAAGAACAGCAAAGCACCTGGCGCTCATCCTTAGACATGAGATTTTTGCCATGCTGAAAGCAGTTGAATTTTTTTCCTCTTTTTGACTGGTTAAGAGCCCCCCGCAAAAGCCCCAGTCAAAAAGTGGTTAGAATAGTGACTAAGCACCAATGTGGCCCACTGGTGCCAAACTGGGCCATCTGCTTGTGATGGACAGATCCAGTTCTGCCTCTCCCAGCGAACAGCCAATGGGAGCTGATGGAATGTTCGGGGAAGCTGGCAGTTGAAAGTTGTTAAATTCAGTTCGGCAGAAGGAGATTTGAGAGCTGCGTCTGAAGAGATGGATTTTTGGCCTGTGAGGCCATAGCCTGGGTTAGAGGGCTGGCTTCTGTGAAATATTTCTTGGTTACCATTCACAGCAGGAATTGTCTGGGATCAACAGTTCATTTACTAAACACACTGTATCTTAATGCTAAATTCACTCCTGTAACATTTAAGCTGTAAATACTTTTCCCTGCCCCATTTAAACACCAATATATATCATGAATCATTTGGTGGCAGCATATCGACTTTCCTGCTCCAAAATCCTTGGGCATTAACTGGGTAAAGAGAGGCGAATTCAGGGAACTGGATGCCCAGTCTGGTGAAGAGGAGAGAAGGGACCTGCCGTGCACTAGGGCCAAGGATCTCTATCTGATAAACAGAGATTAGGTCTGAACTGCTGGTGTAGCCCCAAACCTGTAAATGGAGGGTTACTGGTGGCAATGGGTAAGGGGCTTATGCTGCTATGGCTGCTTCGAACTGGGTCAGCTGTGGGACTTGGTAGGCTTCCTACACCCTCCAGGCCCGATATGCCTATGATCCCAGCACAATGTTGTGCCACCGGAAACTCTGGTGTAGCTCCCATAAACCCCATAGGGGCCATGCAAGGGGAAAAACCAACTGCCCATTGCATCCCACCTCCAGGCACTGGCGCAGTAGAGGAAGCTACGTCTGCAGCTAGTCACAGTCATTTCTGGCAGCTCTGATAGCCATTCGCAGATCTCTCAAGCTCTCTATAAACCCCAGGTAGGCCAACCATAGATTGGACAACGGTGCAGTATGAGGATGATGACTGTGGACCGTGTTGTGTGCGCTTAGAACAGAGCTTTGCAATTCGGTGATGAAAATTGCACATGAAGGTCACCTAGTGCCGTAGGCTGGGCACTTAGCACAACTGGGGGTTGGTAACTAGGGTTGGTCCCCAGCCTCTGCCTCTTCCTTACCTAAGCTGTCTTCGACATGCCGTTCACACCTGGAGGCGATGGGTGTGTGTGTGTGTGGCTCAAAGGGGAGGCCGAGGGATGCTCTGGCAAGGGAAGGGGAAGTGTCTCTAGGCCCCATGCTCCTTCACATCATTACTGGCATCTAACAAGCCACGAAGCTTGTTTGGGGTGGGGCAGGCAGGGATGGTTGACGTCCAAAGGTCATCAGGAGACTGAATAGGAGGGAAGGATGGAAATGCGTCTCCTGAGTGAAGGAGGGAGATTGCCAGCCCAAGCGATGGCTGCGTGGGGCAATTCTTCAGCATCAGTGGTCATGATGAGGCCTGACAGGGCAAAATTTCCACTGTGGTGGGAGTTCAGCTGTCCTGCCTTGAGGTATTGGAGCAGGGGCCTTAGCTATGTAGCACCACCCCTTTGTCTTTCCATTGTACTGTGCCCATCTCTGTGCCCGGTTCTGCTAAATAGGTGTGGATGGCAGGGCTGCCAGGGGATGCTTAACAACACCCACCCTGTGCATCGAGTCGGGTGAGTGGTTAGAGAAATGCCCCTATATGTGGGGCTGTGGGTTCTAGTTCCTATTGCTGGGCAAAAGAGGAACTTTCTTACCAGCATGCCTCTTCCTGGGAACTGAACCCATGCCTTCCATTTGCCCTCAGGGTCAGCTCTTGGGGCTGCCCGGATGACAGGATTGGCTTTGGTGCAGTTCCCATTGCAGGGCTTACCTGCCATCTGCTAGCTTTTGGGGGCAGGATATGGTGATGTTATGGCACATGGTGCATGTGATGTCACTTCCCGGGAAGTACCCAGATGTGATGCCGCAACATTGCAACAATTCTCTAGGAATTTCCCAGATCACTATTGTTGGGAAGCCCCTTACAGATGGTTTACAGCATCTGCCTGGATACACACTAGGGTTGCCATCCTCCAGGTGGAACCTGGAGATCTCCAGATGACAGAAATCAGTTCCCTTGGAGCAAATGGTTGCTTTGGAGGGTGGACTCTATGGTGTTACACCCTGCGGAGCTCCCTGCCCTCCCCAGGCCCCACCCTGCAAATATCCAGGAATTTCCCCTCCTCGAATAAGAATCCTAATTACCCCCCCCCCCCACGCACACACACTCATTGCTGGGCCTGTTTTCATTCTTGGCAGGTCATGTAAACAAGAAAGGTTTTATCCAAAGGGATAAATAGCCTTACACAGCACATTATTTAAGGAAAAGGGATTGGCAATGGCGCTCTGGCAGGCTAATTAGATTAAGTTGATGAGCTCATCACTAATGTGGGTAATTAAGAGCAAGAGCTAATTGTGGATTGCTCAGTACCTTCCATTAACTTTGCTGCCTCTCCCCAAACATGGGCAATGGTTGGAAGGCCTTTGGGGCAGGCACTCATTAGAAGGAGGAGGCAGGCGGAGCCCCTTCCCCTCTGCTCCTTATTGAGGATGGTGCTGGTGAGGACTGTGGCTCAGTGGCAGAGAATCTCCTTGGGGTGCAGAAGGTCCCATGTTCGATCCCAGCATCTCTGCTGAAAGGATCAGATAACAGGAGATGTGAAAGACGCCTGCTGCCAATCTGAGTAGTGTCAGAACTGTGGCTAGATAAAATCCTTACTCCAGTCTGCCTTCTGCAATTAGACAAAAGTCCATTGTTTCCAAAAAGCATTTACTGAAGAAAAAGATTATTATAGTCCACTGGCCTGAATGCAATATCCAGGTTGGTACATATGCATTGTTACCAATGACAAGCAAAGCATACGGTACAGAGTAACAGTTCCCACTTGGCCCAGCCTCCCCCCACAGTTCTCAAAACATTGTCTTTGAGGCTTGGGAAGTTGGAGTCTCTCAAGGCCGGTCCGGGGTGGAACGTCGGTAGACCAAACAATCTCTCTCTGTGAGAAATCTGCCTGGGAACCTGGGCACCTGCAGAGGAAGCACTTAAACACTAGAAGCATGAGAAAATGGAGTTGGTACAGCACATAAGACTCTGAACCTGACAAGTAGACAATACACAGCTCATGAGAGGGAAGGCAGGAAGAATTACATTGGTGTGCTCAGTTCTTGTGGCCCCTTCTTACATGCCCAAAGTAAGGCCGATCACCACTTTGGGATCAGGAAGCAATTTTCCCCAGGCCAGTTTGGCTAGGGATCCTAATGGTGTTTTGCCATCTTCTGGGCATGGAGCAGGGGTCACTGGGGTGTGGGGAGGGGAGATAGATGTGAATCCCCTGCATTATGCAGGGGGATGGACTAGATGACCCTATAGGACCCTTCTAACTCTATGATTCTAATACTGACCTTCATGGATTAATGGTCTGTTTGGTATAAGGCAGCTTCACGTGTGTTCTCCATTCAAATGGTGACAATGAAGACATTCTACAGTCTGTGAAGCTGAGCTTTTTTACTGTGGGATCCTGGGAACTGTAGTTTGGCAAGGGCTCTCTAACAGAAGCCATAGAATGCTCATGGGACATTTACTTGGAACAAACCCATGATTGGTTGACTGTTGGGTTTCAGGTCAAGATGTTGCTCCACCGAAGAACCTGCTGCCAAATCAGCTGGACAGCTGCAACTCACCATAACTTGGGTCTAGGTTCTCTCTTACTGGCTTTATTGCCAATCGTAATTTTATTAATGCCCTGGAGGTTTTTTTTTTTTTAATTAATGCAAACAATACATCCTTATTCACTGAGATGTACAGATTTGTATAACAGTTTGAACATTATTTAAAAGGGAGGCCTAGGGTGGCATATAACTAATACCAGAATATAACATAAATTCTGAAACAATCTATATGACTTAGCCCACAAACTGCTTGCCAAAGAGAATGACTTTGCATCAGTCATTCAAGCTGCTGAACAGCCCCCTGAATGAACTCCGTAAGAGGACTAGTGCAGGGCCTCTATCTTATACACCAAAGAAAGATCCGGAGCCCGACAGCTGTGGCAGGAGGAGAGGAAGACAGCACAGCCTTTGGGGGGCGCTTGGGCCACCAGGTGAGTCTCACCTGCAACATTTGATGGCATTTCCATCCTTCAACTGCACTGCTCTTCCATGTGTTCTTATCCTTCACTGAGATCCTTAGGGCAGAATC
Source organism: Eublepharis macularius (assembly GCF_028583425.1). Classification (NCBI taxonomy): domain Eukaryota; kingdom Metazoa; phylum Chordata; class Lepidosauria; order Squamata; family Eublepharidae; genus Eublepharis; species Eublepharis macularius. Next base: position 1,370,026 of record NC_072803.1, read on the forward strand.
TGGGTGGTCAATAGTCTTTGCCTGCCTATTTTACTGTCTGGAAATTTGCCTAGAGGAGACAGGGGAAGGGAGCAGCTATTTATTAAACTAGAAAACCTTGAACAGGTACCAAAGCTAAGAGGCCAACTTCGATGAACTCAGAGGCTTGATGAGAGTCATTCCGTGGGGGAGTGTGCTGAAAGGGAAAGGAGCGAGTGAAGGGTGGGCTCTTCTCAAACACGAGCTTTTGCAAGCTCAAGCCCTCACTATCCCAGCAAGACGGAAACATGGTAAGGGCTCCAAGAAACCGATGTGGATGTACAGAGAGCTCCAGGATAAGCTAAGGGAGAAAAAGGAAATGTTCAGGAAATGGAGAGAAGGACAGACCTCTAAAGAGGAGTGTATGAGGGTTACTAGGTACTGCAGATCAGCCATCATAGAGGCCAAAGCTCAGTACGAGCTGGGTCTGGCCAGGAGGGCTCGCTACCATAAGAAAAACTTCTACAGATACATGAGAAGCAAACGCAAGGTAAAAGAGGCAATTGGACCTCTGTTGGGAGTAGATGGAGAAACTCTGATGCAGGACAGAGAAAAAGCAGACAGGCTTAATGACTTTTTTGCCTCTGTTTTCTCCCTGAAGAACTCAGGCACATCTCGAGATAGTAGAAAATGTGGCAGGACACCTGAGTGGCTAATTGACATTGACAGAGAGGTTGTGGAGAGACATCTGGCTGCACTGGATGAATACAAATACCCAGGGCCGGATGGGGTGCACCCAAGAGTGCTGAAAGAACTTTCCAGAGAACTTGCAGAACCCCTGTCCATCATCTTCATGGCCTCCTGGAGGACTGGGGATGTGCCACAAGATTGGAGAAGAGCGAATGTTATCCCAATCTTTAAGAAAGGGAAGAAGGATGACCCGGGAAACTACAGGCCGGTCAGTCTGACTTCTGTTGCTGGGAAGATATTAGAACAGATTTTAAAGGGATCCATCTGTAAGCATCTGAAGGACCGCTTAGTGATCCAGGGAAGTCAACATGGTTTTGGTTGTTGTGGGTTTTCCAGGCTGTATTGCCGTGGTCTTGGCCTTGTAGTTCCTGACGTTTTGCCAGCAGCTGTGGCTGGCATCTTCAGAGGTGTAGCATCAAAAGACAGAGATCTCTCAGTGTCACAGTGTCACTGAGAGATCTCTGTCTTTTGGTGCTACACCTCTGAAGATGCCAGCCACAGCTGCTGGCGAAACGTCAGGAACTACAAGGCCAAGACCACGGCAATACAGCCCGGAAAACCCACAACAACCATCGTTCTCCGGCCGTGAAAGCCTTCGACAATACATCCAACATGGTTTTGTCCCTGACAGATCTTGCCAGACCAACCTGGTTTCCTTCTTTGATCGAGTGACCAGCTTACTGGATCGTGGGAACTCTGTTGACATGATTTATCTGGATTTCAGTAAAGCTTTTGATAAGGTCCCCCATGACATTCTGATGGGCAAACTGGAAGACTGTGGACTGGATTATAGGACAGTTCAGTGGATAGAGAACTGGTTTAGAGGACCGCACTCAAAGAGTGGTGGTCAACGGCATTTCATCAGATTGGAGGGAGGTATCCAGTGGGGTGCCGCAGGGCTCAGTTTTGGGCCCGGTACTTTTCAATATTTTTATCAATGATCTGGATGAAGGAGTGGATGGGCTGCTCATTAAATTTGCTGATGATACCAAATTGGGAGGAGTAGCAAACACCCAAGAAGATAGAATTAAAATTCAACAAGACCTGAATACTCTGGAGAAGTGGGCAGCTGTGAATAGGATGCAATTCAACAAAGACAAGGGCACAGTATTACATCTGGGCCACAAAAATGGGAAGCACAAATACTGGATGGGAGATACACTTCTGGGCAGTAGTATACGTGAAAAGGATCTTGGGGTAAGAGTGGACTGTAAACTAAACATGAGCAGTCAGTGTGATGTGGTGGCAAAAAAGGCTAATTCAATCTTGGGTTGTATCCAAGGGGCCACAGCGTCGAAATCGCAGGAGGTCATAGCCCCTCTCTATACTGCCTTGATCAGGCCACACCTGGAGTATTGTGTGCAGTTCTGGAGGCCTCACTTCAAAAAGGATGTGGACAAAATTGAGAGGGTGCAGAGGAGAACGACAAGGATGATCAGGGGTCTGGAGACTGAGCATTTATTTTGGAGAAGAGGAGGTTGAGGGGGGACGTGATTGCTCTCTTTAAATATTTGAAAGGCTGTCATTTGGAGGAGGGCAAGGAGCTGTTCCAGTTGGCAGCAGAGGGTAGGACCTGAAGCAATGGGCTTAAATTACATGCACAAAGGTACCGGCTGAATGTTAGGAAAAACTTTTCCACAGTCAGAGTAGTTCAAAAATGGATTCAGCTGCCTAGGGAGGTGGTGAGCTCCCCCTCACTGGCAGTTTTCAAGAAGGGGCTGGATGAATATTTGTCAGAGATGCTTTAGGCTGATCCTGCACTGGGCAGGGGGTTGGACTAGATGGTCTGTATGGCCCCTTCCAACTCTATGATTCTATGATTCTAGGTAAATTGAGCTTTTAATCAAAAGACTTGTCCCTGAAACAGAAAGGAAGTCAGTCTTCTTCAGCCTGGAGTTCTCTCCAAGGAGCGGCATTTCTTATTCGGTACCAGACTGGGTTTTGAGTTGCAACCTGGGAAGGAAATAGGAAGAAAAGGAGCAAGAAGGATGGCACAGAAGAGATGCAGATGGAAGAAGAGTCCCAGAGTTTTGGAGGAAATTGCTTCTTTGGGGGACATCACAGGTCTAAGGGCATAGCTGGGGTTGCCTGAATCAGTTGCAGAGCAGCAGAGATACGGGGCCTGAAGAAGTCACAGCATCAGCTCTGCCTCCAGCCCTGGTGAGAGGGCAGAATTTGGATGCCACTCAAAGTGGCAGATGGGGAGATGGCCAGCTGTGACTTGCAGTACATCATCCACTAGGACTTCCTCCTGTGCAGGACCCACTAAAGGTAATGGGAGCTGCCCAAGAGCTCAACAGCAGGTAAAGAACTTCCCACAGCTTACCCGTGGTAATGAGTGGGAGGGGCTGCATTGCTTCCTGAGCCACCAGAATGTCTGGAGCCAGACCTTGGAGCCCAGACAGCCAAGCCAAGCCATGCCCAACACAACCTTGACCGCATCTGCGTGACAGTATGTTCCTCCCACTCTGCATCTGTGTGCCTTAGTCCTCCCTCCCTCTCTCTCTCCTTCTTCCAATGGCTGCCCTGCTACTGCACCTGGCTAAACTCCCTGGCCTTTTCCTCTTGGCTTCTGTTTCGGGGGTCTTCTACGCCTTCGTTTTGTTTTGCTGGAGGTTTTGACTCTCTCCTTTGCGGCCTCTCAATTTGTTTTTCTCTTTGTCTGTCAATGTTTTTGCCTGCTCCTTCTGCCGCAGTTTCTTGTGCTTGGTTTCCTTTCTGTCTCCAAGGTTACATAAGAAAATCTGTTTCCCAGCCCCTCTGCTGTGCACAGCTCATTTGCCCCATCGGACTCTTGTTCAACCCTTGAATTTTGCAGCCAGGCCCTTCTAGCTTCTCCTTCGGCTTCAGATTCAGAAGCACCAATATTTGCATTGTAAATGGTGAAGTGAATCAGACACGGGGCACAAGCCAATGGCAAGTTTTCTTGCATGAGCTTTATTGAAACAAATGGGAGCAGCACGAGCTTCGAGCTCGTCAGTTGCTAGACAGATCGGTCTTAGAGGCAGCCCTGCCTATAGAATGCTCCCATGGAGAATCCGGGGGAGGGAAAAGGCGGCCCCAGGCTGGCCTCAGCACCAAGGAGCGGAACTGAACTATGTGCAAATCTCAGCCATGTCTAAAATGGGCAGCTCGTCCCCATATTATGCCTCCTTCCTGTGGCATGGTTTGCACATGGTGTGCAGTGGTTTGGCATGAAATCATGTACTTAACTTAGGGTTGCCATCCTCCAGGTGAGGCCTTCTGGAATAAAAACTCCAGAATACAAAGATCAGTTCTCCTGGAAGAAATGGCAGCTTTGGAGGGTAGACTCTCTGGCGTCACATCCCTGCCGAGCTCCTCCCTTTCCAAACCCCGCCCTCCCCAGGCACAATCCCAAAATCTGTGGGAATTTCCGAAGCTAGAGTTGGCAACCCTAACATAAATGCAGGTTTCAGCATTTGGCTAAATGGGGGTGCTGGTGGCCTCATTCAGTTTAACCCTGCATGGTACATGTTCTGCTTTGGTTACGGCTTAAACAAGTACATATTGATTGACTGAGATTACCTGTCTAAAGCTTGAATGGAATAGTGGATCAGATAGGTGGGGGGGCCTATTTAAACGATGGGGCTCAGAGCGATGGACAATGCATTTGCTTGGAGGCTCTTGGTTCTGGCTGAAACAGAAAAGGGACAAGGGAATCCCAGAGAGGAGCTGTCCCTCTTGCAGCAAGAGCTGCCTGCCTTACTCCCAAGGTGGATGCAGGCCCTCGCTGTGACCCCTCTTTTGGGGAGGGGAGAGCAGATAGTTCCCTAACTTTGGAGGCACTTGATTAGGCAGTCGACAGATGGCAGTGCAGCACTGGCTCCATGTCAGGGGACTTCGATCACGAAGGATGTGATATGCAGGACTGCAAGGAGGGAGGGACGCTCCTTCCATCGGCACCCCTGAACTGTCTGGAGCACCCACAGGTGGACTACTGGGTACTCCTGGAAGCACACAGCGGGAGGAGTGCAGAGAAGGGCAAGCCAACATCAAGGCATTCTTTCACAAACATGGTCAGGTGTTCGGGCTGTTGCAGCCTCTTTCTTTCTCTGTGGAAGAAAGATGTGCAGATGGGAGGCCTGGCTTAGAAACTCTTTTTCCATTATGTAGACAAATTTGACTGTGCCAGAACCTTAGGAGTCCGGTTCTCCCTGGGTCGTGGAATGCTTTAAAGGTAAAAATCCCAGCCCCTTGAATTGCGCCCAGAAGCCAAACAGTAGCAGCTACGGTTACCAACCTCCAGGTGGGGCCTAGAGATCCCCTGGAATAACAAACAACAACGGCATTTATATACCACTCTTCTAGACAGATTAGTGCCTCACTTAGAGCAGTGAGCAGAGTCAGTGCTATTATTATCCCCACAATCCAATTGGTTGCTGGGCTGAGAGGAGCGGCTCACCCAAGGCCACCGGCTGAGCTCATGGCAGGAGTGGGTTTCAAACCAGTAAAGTGTTGATTTCCAGCCCAACCAGCAGTATGCTACAGCAGCTCAACTGATCTCCAGGCTGCAGAGATCTGTTCCCCTAGAGAAAACTGCTGCATCGGAGGGTAAACTCTGTGGCATTCTACTCTGCTGAGGTCCCTCCCCTCCCTAAGCCCCTCTCTCCCCATGATCTAGCCCCAAATCTCCAGGCATTTCCCAACCCAGAGAGGGCAACCCTAAGAGCAGGCCATACTGGTGACAAAAACCCTGATGGGATGCATTCTGCCCTCTGCAGCCCCAGCAGGTTGTTGCCATCTGCCCTGGCTTTTGAACGGTTTCCAAGGGCAGCCCCACATCAAGGGCACTGCAGCTGTCAGTCACAGTGGTGAGTGTCATAGGTATGAAGGGTGCTGAGTGCCAAATCCCAAAGACCCAGAAGAAGCCTCATGTGGATGAAATGCAGCTGACAAAGGACTTCCATGCCACAGAGGCCACGTGTCCTCTGAAAAGCAGCTCCCAGGGATCCCGGGCTGTGACCTTGATTCACAGACAGCCACGGCCAGTGGTGGACGGGTCTGCCCCGCCCTGATCACAACCACGAGCTCTGCAGACTGCCCTCCTCTCCCCCCTGTATGGATCACCCATCAAAATGAACCAGGTGGCTTCTGTGATGGAAATGGGCCCAGAGAACGCGTCCAAATGGACCCGGGAGTGCTGGGAGTCGAGCCATCGCCACCTGCCGGAGCATCAGGCCCTCAAGGAGGGTGGGACTGGGAACGCGGACCACAAGACAGAGAATGTGCATGTAACTCTGTGCTCTTTAAAGCAAGGGGCGAGAGAGAGCAGGACCGGGAGAAATCCAGGCAGGAGAAGCCCGGCTGTCTCATCGCCCCATCCTCTGCGGAATGCGAAGGACTCTGGTGGGATCTGTTAGCTGCTTTTGAGGCCTCCGTCCTCCATGACGAGAGCTCCCTAAGCTCTGTGTTGGGACCGAGAGGCTGAGGGCTCCAGCCAGTCTACCGCAGGGGTTCCAGAAGGCGGAGGTGCTGACAGCCGGTAGCTCTGGCCCCTGGCAGTTGTGCTCAAAGGTCCCCAGGTCTCTCTTTGGTCCCCCCTTAGACTCTAATGCCTGCACAAAACAGTTGTCCTCCTCGGGGGGTTAAGTGCCACCAGCATGTTGACCAGACCCAGCTCGATTTCTTCTGTTCACCCAAATCAGGTGGAGCGGGGGAGGTGCTCAAGAGCTGCTGGGCCACTCCTGGGATGCCTTCCTTCCTTCCTTCCTTCCTTCCTTCCTTCCTTCCTTCCTTCCTTCCTTCCTTCCTTCCTTCCTTCCTTCCTTCCTTCCTTCCTTCCTTCCTTCCTTCCTTCCTTCCTTCCTTCCTTCCATGAGATAGGTTCATCATACCATTCCCAAAGGCTCAGGTCAGATAATTAGGGTTGCCCCAGCCTCTAGGTAGTAGCTGGAGATCTCCTGGAATTACAACGGATCTCCAGGTCACAGAGATCAGTTCCCCTGGAGAAAATGGTTGCACTGAACGGTGAACTCTATGGCATTATACCCTGCTGAGGCCCCCCCTCTCCCCAAACCCAGCTGTCTCTATGCTCCATACCCAAAATCTCCAGGAATTTCCCAACTTGGAGTTGGCAACCCTACAGGTAATCACCATTCACGATATCTTAGAATAGATGTCATAACACTTACAATTTGCACACAGAAATGAAAACGCAACCCAATTTTTCATATAAATTCAAAACCATACTTGCTACCAATGTATACAAACAGTTTGCAAACTTTTGATTGACCCGCGGTCCAGTTTGATTTTACTAAATGGTCACCTGTAACGGCAGGGGTCTTCGGGCCTTCCAAAGGACCGCCAACGAGAGGGGCTGGAGCACCTCTTCAGGCCCGCTGGGGCAGCACTTGAGAAAACTCCATTCCTAACAGATGCCAACTGGACTTCTGGACAAGATGGCATTGCTAACTGATGTTGATGGTCAGCTGCACGGGCTTTCGTCAGGATCGCTCTCTCCTTTGAGTAGGCATGCGAGTTACCAAACTGGAACTCTGCCCAGAGAAGATGGGGGGGGGGGGACTGTTAACTTGGTGACTCTTTGGGCGAGGAGGGTGGAGTGTTGCCTGCTGTCAAGTAGTGGGTCTGCAGCTGAGGGGTGTTTCAGATCCCGCCTTGTCTGTTTGTGATGCCCAACAATGGGCTTTTGTGGTTAAAAACACTTTAGGTCAGCTTCCCCAACTGTGCTCTTTCGTGGAAAGAAAAGATTGCAGTGCAGTCACCCAGGCCCTTTTTTTCCATTGAGGTTCCACTGCTGTAACAGGGCTGCCTTTGAAGTCCTCTGACAAAATTCCACTAATCCAAAATGCTGCGGCATAGATGTTAACAAGGGTGGCCTGCAGCAGGCCCATTACCTTTGTGTCAGAGGAACAGTCCACAGTGCTGTTTTTCATCTGGGTTCGGGGTGGCAGAAGGGTCGTTTTCTTCCAAATGATCCTGCCCATCGAGATCTTCTTTGGAGGTCCTTCTCTGGCAGGAGTGAAAGTAACCTAGTACAGGTCACTGCAGAGAGCCAGTAAAAAACTCACTGAAGTGAGGCCATCTGCTTTCGGCCTTGAGCCCCCTGAGAGAGACAGTTACCGGCAAGAAGCTGAGGCTACTTTCACCCCCTTGCTTGGATACGTCTGTGTATGTATCGGAGGCAGTTGGGGCCGGGGCCTTCTCAGTGGTGGCTCCACTTCTTTGGCATTCTCTCCCCCTCGAGGTATGTTTGGTGCTCAGACACCAGGGAAAGGTTTTGTTATTCCGTTGTGCTCCTCCTGACTGAGGAATTATGGTATTTGTTTTCTCTGTGCGTTATCCTCTGGATTGTTCAGTTCCCTCATGGTCGTTTTTTAAGACCAAAATGGCTGCTATATATTCCTGCGGTTTTAATTTATTTGAATAACTACTTATTTTAATGCATTTTTCTACAGCTGTTTTTAACATATTTGTCAGCTGCTTTGAGTGCTATGAACACAAATGTCCTAATGCAAACCAACCAGCTGCAGGAACACTGAGGCAGGATCAGGCCCTCTTGTCTGTCTTAAGTTTGTTTGCCTTCCTCCATCTGTCTGTCTGCCCTGGCTGGGGGCTATTGCTAATCAAATCCATTCATGGCCAGAGGTCTCTGTACGGGAGAACAGAACCTCCTCTGGGGAGGGCAGATGGGTCAGCAGAGCTTTGATGCTGGGGCAAAGCATCCCTTTCGGACCTCCGCTTACGCCCTCCCTTGGGGTTTCTGTCTGACCACTGTGGGAGACAAGAGTCCTAAGCTAGGTGGTCTTTTGTCCTGGCCCGGCCGGTCTGCTGGCCGTCTCCATATCTTGGCACCGTAAGCTGGCCAGACCAAAGGAGGTGCCCCATTATAACTGTTGGCATATGAAAGATCCCCCCCCCCAGTATAATGGCCCCTATAAAGATGGAGCAGAAAGGAGTTCATATTTATGGCCTACTTCTTAGGGGGACATTTCCACAATTAAGCAACCCCCTCCCCCCACCTCTCTGAGATATTCCAGCAAAGGCGTGCTTGTGACGGGGGCCCCAAGCAGACATCTGCTTCTCCTACCCAGAAGCTTTGGCTTGAATCCTTGTCACACTGTTTGCGGCCCATTGAATTTCACTAATCAACTAAATTGAACTAAATCACTGCAGAGAGGGGCGAAGCCCTTTGTAGACATTTGTTCTGTGAACAGGCAAGTGACTCAGTGGCTGGTGTAGCTCAGAACACGCGAGAAAGGTAATTGCATGGGGTCTTAATGAAGCGCCGGCAAACCTCTTGGCAAGTGAGTTAGGAAGGGACCCTGTGGCCTGTGGAATGTCCCCCCTCGACTTCCTGGACCGTCAGCGTCCTTCCAGAGAAGAGGCAGAAGGCAGGCTCAGCGTTCCGAGAAGCAAGGGGTGTCCTCTGGAAGCGCCTGGCACGCCTGGCCTTTCCCACAGGATCTAGTTGCATGTCTCTGTGGGGCGGGTTTGCTCCTGCTCATACATTCACTTGTCATGCCCAGGTATGTGGGGGAAATGAGGTTGTCATGGTGACTGGCATTTGACAAGGGGAAGCCGGCAGTGTCGAGCTGCCTGTGTGTTTTGTTCCAGTGGATAGATGGAGAGACGGATGGGTGAGTGCACGCCGGAACAGTCCACTGCCGCCCCTTTGCTTCCCCTCTCCTCACTGTATTTGGTTAGGCCCTGTGAGCTGATGCTAACAAAACCTGTCAGACGCCAATGTGTTGATGATCAGGAAGCTGGTTATTAAGTATGATAACAGTGGCTTGGTTTTTAGCTGGCCTGCTGGTAAGAGCCTAAGTGGTAAGGGACTAGAGAGGCCAGGCTGCCGGACTGCATTTTAAGTGCCCTGCCCTGCCTGGGTTTCTGCATGCTCCACAGATGGCTTCTCTGAGGGAGCAGCTCAGGATGCCCAAATAGTTGGCAGCAACGCTTCCACAAATGTAGATGGGGCAGCAGCTGCATGCTATGCAGCAGAAAAGTCCAAAATAACCAGGAGGCACCTTGCCAGGGGTTGCTGGCAGCCAAGTTGTTGGCAGGGGTGGGGGGGGGCAATTTGGCTGGATGGAAATCCAAGGCTTGGAGTAAGCTGACGCTCCTGGCTGGGATGCTCCACTCAGGGTCTGGCATGGTCCTGCTGCATAAGGCTTCAAGTGGTTTTTGATTTACTCTGCTGGATAAAAACTTCCATTGGCCAGAATGCCCATTTGTTTAACAAACGCTGCTCTTCAAGCTCAATAGCAACTCCAAGTTCACATAAAAACTGGGCGGGAAACTCATGTGATTTAAGTCTTGTGTGTGAATGGGCTGTTTGGTCGTAGGTTTGCGCCCCAACTTATGTCCTTTAGGTCCTTAAACTTTTCTGTCCTAAAATCCCCAAAAAAGCCAGCTTGTAAGGTCTGCATCTGGATAATCCTAGAGATGTAAAGGTTGGGTTTTCACTGTTAAAAGGTTTAGCAATCCGGCCTGTTGTGATTCTAGAGCAAGAGTCTCTGTCCAACAATACTTTTTCTTTTGTTTACTTAAATAATATATTTTTTCTACTTTCGGCATTATTTCCCCCCTTCTTTTTAGATGACAAAAATCAAAGACACATGTGCTATGGTAGCATAGAGTGTAGCATTTTGCAACTCTTTTTCAAGTAGATGGTATACTTGCAATTTTTCATATAGAAAATTAAGATATAAATGATTTTGTGTTGTTCAATTAATAAAAGAAATTTAGGTTTGATAAGAAAGTACTGCATATATTTCAAGTTGCCTCCAAATTTCCATTTTCCCCATGCCTTCAAAACTTCCAGAAATTTACTTCCAGAAATTTTACAGGATCTAAGATCCTGGTCTGTATCCCAAAAGCAGGGAGGAAATAGCTGCGCTCTACTGGGGTCCCAAAACCAAGACTCCAAACAGAAGATTTATCTGTCCTTGTTCCTCAATCTCTTTCGAAGAAGATAATATTTGGAATAAATAGGAACTTTTTCGCAGATCCGATTCTCCCTATCTCAAGCAAACACACTTCACCCCCCTCTCAAAGCCACAGGATAGTTTCCGAGGAAAGATCAACACAAAGGCACGGCATTTCCTCCTACGGCTTTTGCCATTTTTGCTGGCATTTCTCAAAGCAGACTGATGGGCTATGAACTTAAAAAAGAGGAGCAATTTCTCTGTGTTTCCTTTCCCTCGTTTCTCATCTGCCGTGTGGGGAGGGAGCAGAGAACCCAAATCACAGCAAAGATGTGCAATAGGGGGAGTAGGTGGGTGGGCAGGCGAGTTGCAGAGCAGATGGGGCCCAGCTGAGGCCACCGAGCACCGTTTTACAATGCTCAATAAAGCAGATCAATAGTGGAAGCACAAGAACTGAACCTGTGGGCAGTGAAATGCTCTCCTGAGAATGCCCCTTCCAGTTGGTCTGACTTGTATTACATATTATTTTTATATATGGGCTAAAATATTTGGTGGTTGTCTGCTTGTAATGTTCACGTACTGCTCAGGGAAAAGAAGTCAGCAATAGAATGATCACAAGCAGTACAGGGGGAGAAAGTCAGTTTTGTTGGGAAAACTTCATACAGGACTTAGGTTAATTTGAGTCACTTGCTGATTTTGATTTAACCCGCTACATTTACTTTTCTTTCAAGCCATTAGTACTGAAAGGCCAACGTTTTCAACACTCCTGGTTGAACCAGTGTAGTATCATTGCTCTCTGATGCCATCAGATCTCGGCACCTGATAGAGGTGGGGCAATCTGAGGGCGGGGTGTGTGTGTGTGTGTCTTTTTGTCTTGTGTCCTTAATGCCAGGCTTAAGAATCAGGAGGCAGCATTGCTTTCAACAGAGGCACAGATTCCATCAGTCCCATTCCTTTCCTCTCTCTTGCTGTAGTTATAACTTCCTTCCTCCCCAACACCAAACCCTGGAGTGGACCGGAGCAGTCTGAAACACTGGCCTGGATTAAAGGAACACAGTTGTCAAAAACCCAACAGTTTGATGCTAACGAGAACAGATATGAAGGTAAACCCTTTTCCAATGGTGGGGTGGAGTCTTGCAACACATATAGCACTATGCAAGACAAGAGTGCCTCTGAGCAGGTGCAATGGCTGTTTGGAGTCATTGCAAAGCACCCTTCCCGCCGCATCTGCCAAGGGCAGAGAATATATCTTCCCAGTTGCTTTGAGCCCCACCACTCCTTAACTCCTGACAATATATTGACATTCCTCCTCCTTGTTCCAGAGCACAACAGAAGGTGCATAGAAGACAGCCCAGGGAAGGAAAGCTGCTCCCAGGCGGCTTTCCACTGGTCAGCCACGTGGGAGTGAGATGATAATGGACCAGTGGCATCATATTGACAGGTGGAAAGGCACCAATGGGATTCTTTCCCAAATGCAGCTCTCTGCACCTGGGCCTCCGATTCATCTGACTGGGGCTGTTCAAAGCAATAATTCTTGCCTGGACAGCTGATTCTCTCCCCGCCTCGAGTGGGAACGGAAGCATTGCTATTAAGTAGGTTCCATCTGTTAGTTGCAGAAAGTAATAAACACTGAGCACTCTGAATGATTTAATGCCCCCGTTTAATTAATGCTAAATGTTTTTGTTTGCATGGGCTTATCCATAAGGCCCAGCGGTTTGGTCGCTGAGGACTTTAAAGTGACCTGCCTTTCAGATGCTTTGGCCTTGGCATACCGTCCTGACCTCTCCCCTTCCCTAACCCAAGACTGATGCCCTCCTCTGAAGGGTTGTTTCTCTTGGGGGAGAGAACACGGCACCCGTCTTTGCTGCGTGGCAGTCTCTTGGTTGGTTCTTTGGAGCGAATGGGTATCTTCCGGGTGCAGCAGCCGGAGCCCAGGCAGCACCAGTGCAGTTCCACAGCATCAGTTCTGTGGCATGCCACCCCAGCGCTGCACAGTCTGGAGTCCTGCCCTCCAACACTCAGTTAGTCAAGCCCAGCCTGACCTAGCACATATTTTCAGTCCCCGTCCCTTGCAAGTGTGGTGGGATGCCCAGGTGTTTTCAGAGCAAAGGTTTCTTGGGGGGGGGGGCAACAAAGATGGTGAGGGGCCTGGAGACCAAGCCTTCTGAGGACAAATCGAAGGAGTTGGGTATGTTTAGCCTGAGATGTGACGATAGCCTTCTTCCAGTATTTGAAGGGCTGTCACTTAGAGGATGGAGCAAAGTTGTTTTCTGTTGCCCCAGCGGGTTGGACTAGAAACAACGGGTTAAGATTAAGGCAAGAGTTTGGGCTAAACATAAGGAAGAACTTCCTGACAGAGTGGTACAGGCTTCCTTGGGAGGTGGTGGGCTCTCCTTCCTTGGGGGTACTTAAGAAGAGGCTAGATGGCCACCTGACAGCACTGATGCTGATTCTCTGACTCAGAATGAATGGATGCAGATCCGCAGGGGGGGGGGGGGGCACGAAGGGAGGAGCCAATGCCGGGCCCTTGTGGCCCTTTCTTACATGCCCACAACCACCACTTTGGGGTCAGGAAGGAATTTCCCTCCAGATAGGCCAGGGATTCTGGAGAGTTTTTTGCCTCTGTTTTAAACCTTTGCATACAGAAGGCCCCGCGTGCTGCCCCTGAAAGGCTTTGAGGTAACCCGTGCTGGCAAGTGCCTTCTTTGCAGACCACATCAAACGGGATGGACAAAAGGCCGGACTCGGGGCAAAGTAGCTTCATGACGGCAGGCTATGGCGAGGGAGGGCTGCAACAAAGCTGGTGGGGGCCTGAAGGGGCTGCTGGACTCAGGTCTTGCTCTTGGTCGGCGTGGCTTTCTTGAGATGACCAGGAGCCAGGGAGACTTGCCGCACTGCCGCTCTCGGCCCTCCTCAGACCCTTGGAGAAGCTCAGCCATTCTTCGGCTGGGATCCTTAGAGCGGCACTCCCCACGGCAGCCATTCCTGGGCTCTCCTCCTCCCCCCCCCCCAGACCTGCCTTTGCTTCATCTTTTGTCATTTGCTGTAAAATCATTAGGACACACCTTTGACGTGGCCAGTAAGGGGAAAGCACCATTAAATCGCTGAGTTCCCTGCCAGTAGGGGCCAGGGCAGCTAGGCAGGCAAGAGTTGGAGGTGTGATGAATTCTCAGAACTCCTTGGAGGCTGGCAAGGGACAAAACCGACGCTGCTCTTGCTCTGTGTGTATCAATGTGCTGATTTTATTGAGTGGGGCAAGTGGAACACGCAGAGATGGCGGGCGCGCACTGGCCATGGTGGAAAAGGGCCCACATGCTTCCCGGTAAGCACATTATTGTTCCAGCGGCCCAGCAATGAATGGATGGTCCTCTGCCCGAGGAATGGGCTCAGTGCAGCAAGTCAGACTGTCACAAGCCCTGCAAGTTGGGATGCCCACCTGGGATGAGTGGGTGAGTGAAGGACATGAAGCCGGGAAGAAACCCTTTCTGGCCCAAGCAAGGCCTCAGGAGGGAGGTGGCAGGAGGGACTCGGGTTCCTCGGGAGGCGATCTTTCCCTCTGTTTTGCCCTCTCTTTTAGCAACCAGGAGCCACTGAGCCGGACCGATGCCTGGGTGGGACAATCTGCCCAGCCTTGTTGCTGACCTGAAGTTTTCCCATCACCGATTCCTTTATTGCCACGAAGAAGGCAAAACATGTGGTGACTGTGATACAGAGCAGAAGGAAGGCCGCTTCCCACAAGCCCTCTTCACAAGGGTGTGTGTGTGTGTGTGTGTGTGTGTGTTACTCCCCACTCCCATGTAGGGTTGCCAACCCCCAGGTGGGGCCTGGAATTCTCCTGGAACTGCAGCTGATCTCCAGACAACAGAGGCCAGTTCCTCTGGAGGATATGGAAGCTGCTGAGGGCGGACCCCACGCAACTACGTTGCCGCTGAGCTCCACCTCCCAAACATTGCCCCCAAATCTCCAGGAATTTCCCAAGCCGTAGCTGGCAACTCTTCCATAGCATCTCACAATTGCTGGCTGAGGCGCTCTGCTCTAGACTAGTCGGCTGCAGCTGGGCTTTAGGGATTCCTGGGTTCTCGCCTGAAGGGAGAGCAGAATGTGGATCTCTCCCACTAGCCGTGACACTTTTTAGGTCTAAAGAGGCAGGTGGGCAGATCTTCTTCCGAACATGCGAGGGTAGGGGGCCTCCTGAGCCTGGCAAATTACCAGACAATCCACTTAGGAAAGATTCTCTTTCCATAATCTTCCATCTGACTCCCAAGATTTCCCTTTTTATATAACCACACAAAGTGAGAGAGATAAAATATGTTCTACTATGATATGTTCCAAGACAGAGACCCCCTCCCTGACAATTATAGACGCAAATGCAAAAATAAAAAAGGGGAGAAAAAAGGGAAAAGTACAGCAGGCATCACATCTGTGCAGTTCAAACGTGACAGCAAACCTTTGTGTGGGGGTGGGTGGGTGGGGGATCCTTTGACTCCCAGATTCCCTCCCTCCTCCCTTTGTGAGCAGCTCAGTAATGAAAGGTTGGCTTCATGGTGAACCACAGTTTGTTGGTATGTCTGAACCACAAACGATGGTTTAATGTCTCTGGTCTGAAGTAGGATTCCAAATTCCATTCCAGGATCAAACCCTGGGTTAGAGGGAAGAAGCCAAACCTTCATTTGTGGATCAAGTGTGGTTTACTGCAAAGCCTTTAATTACAGAGCCACAGGTGAAGGGAGGGGGGGAGGAGGATGTGTTTGTGCAACATCTGTTTGGCTTGTTCATGAAACAACTAGAGATGCCAACTCCAGCCTGGAAAATTCTTGGAGATTTGGTGCCTGGAGGGGAGAATTTGGGGAGGTATTTCATCTAGAATATGCGGTATACCATAATGTTTGCCCTTTGAAGCTGCCTTTTCCTCTAAGGCAAGTGATTTCTATGGTCTGGAGATCTGCTGTAATTCCTGGTGAGCTTCAGGCCCCACCTGGATACTGGCAACCCTAGAAACAACAAACCACGCTGTTCTCTTGAAACTTGTTTCAAAATGTCAAAAAACGCTCTCCATTTCTGCACAGACCAGTTTTGTGCATTACGCCTTTCCCGAACATGTACCTAATGTGTTATTTTGGACATAATCGCAATATGCTATATTCTGTAAAACCACATTGATAAAGGAGGTGGAAAAGATTTCTTCCAGGAGGCTATTACAGTTTTTGCAGCAGTCCATAAATTAACTTCCACTTCCCTGTCAGTTTTGTTCACAACTCAGTGCAGGTAAGAATACTCTTACTTGCTCCTCACCTCCCCAAGTGGTGGGAAGTTCCAAGGGCTGTGCTTTCTGGGTTTAGTTTCCTTTGACTAGAGAGCACTGGAGACTTCTGCTATTGTAATATTTGCTTTACTTATTAAGGTGCTTTCAGAGCGTATTGTGTGAAAAGGGTCACTCCTAAGAAGCAGATTCCGAGAAGATCCACATGGTACGCCTCACGTCCAAGGGTGCATCCCCGTTCCAGCAAGAAACTTCCAGCTCTCCCCCCTAACCCGTTTCTCCCCGTGCAGTTTCACCTCCCAAGCGTCTCTGTGCCCCAGCCACGAGTTCAGCAGGGCACCACCTTCTGAAGACGGCCTCCAGGAAGGACACAAGGAGCAGAGGGTCTCAGGTTAACTCTTGAACAACTCATGAAGGGCAGATCAACTGAAGGATCAGCCAATCAGTTCTCTCAAAAGTTCCATTGATGTTAGAAAAGAACAGGGAGTCCTTTTCTGTTACATGGCGACAGCAGCAAGAGTGTTATACGCCGCAAAGTGGAAAACAGATATATGTCCTGATGTGTCAGAGTGGATAGATAAGATTTATGAATATGCATCAATGGCCAAATTAACTATCTACATAGCAGACCAATAGCTGAATGTTGGGGGAAATTGATTTTTTTTTACTACTTAGGCAGAAATTAACATTAATTAAGGTAACTTAGTGTAAAGATAAGAAGATAAAACATAGGGAAATGATTAATCAAAGAAGTTATTATAATTTATATAAGGAACCAAGGAGGGGGAAGGAGAGTCATTATATAATTACATTTAGTTATGGCAAATTTTAAATGTATTTTTCTATTAGTTTAATGTAATCTTAAACGCAGTGCTTGTATACATCTTAAATTAATTCTAAATGTACTGTTTGTATAAGTCTCAATCCAATTTCAAATGTAGTGTTTCTATAACCTTTTATAATGCAATTTCTCTTTTCCTATCTTTTCTTTTAAATAAAATTTCTATTTTAAAAAAGGCTCCATTGAACACTTGTGGCTGGGCGGCAGTCTTTGGAGTACTTGGAAGGGTTCTTTCCGTCCAGCACAGCCTCCAAGCGTCCATCCTGATTGGCCAAGACCACCTAGCAGCCCCACACAGCCTCTCCGGCAAGGGATGTCCCGCTTGACCCAGGGAGGAACTGCGGGTCCGGCACTACTTTTCTCTTCGTAAACTGCTGGCGACTTCTCTTCTGAAGAGGGAGGGAGGGTTCATGGAGAGGAGGGTGACCCCCACAGAGCAGACTTACAGTGGAGACTGTAAGCGATTCAATAAGCAGAGGCCCAAAATTATATCATCCCAAGTAATATAATAAACCCTCATTTACTCCCATTTATCTCCTGGAGTTTTTTCCTTGAAAGCTGTAATCTTGCATCTTCTACAGTGATGGATTAGCACAAGGGAGACTCCGCTGGGGAATAGAAATCCACAACGTGTCGGTTTTGACGCGTTATTATTCAGTTTTATCTGGTGCTGCTCATCCCCAGCCCATTACTCATGTTCACCAGGGTTTGTTTTGATTTTTTTTCTTGTTTTTTTGCAGAAGAAGGAAGGTGCTAACAAATTGTCTCTCCCTCCACCCTTTATAAGGCAATCAGGCATGGGGTGGGGACGGGGTAGAGGAGGGAGGGTTCTCCCGTGCAGAAGGGACGGTGTTCCTTTGGGGGCAGGAGTCTGGGGGAGTTCATGGGAGGAACGGGAACTGCCCCACCTGGCTCAGAGCTAAAGCAGCAGGGGGTATCAAAAGAGACTCCTCTGCCACGTTGGCACAAGTTGATCCTGTCTGGCAAACTCCTGCAACAATTTGATGCTGCACAGAGGCAGGACTTGCATCCCCTCACAGAATGGTTTTGTTTTTTGGGGGGGGGGAATACAGCAGCAGTCAGAGTAGCCGGTGGCTGTCCAGCCTGTTTCTCTATCTCATACAGAAATTGCCAGGTCTGGCAGCGACTAAGGAAGGCCCCCCCCCTCCGCACTGCAAGCTGGCCAAGTGCTGCCCACCCACCACCCACCACCCACCACTGGGGCGGGGCTGTGATTCAGTGGGGAAGCATCTGCTTGGAACGCAGAAGGTAAAGAACTACCAAGCTTCTGTACACACTCTCCTGTAAATCAATTAATACATAAGTCAGAGACAATAAAAAATACCACCACATACATATGCCAGTACATGGAAAAATGCGTACGGACCGGTCCTGGCTCCAAAAGACATGCAGCCCCAAGTGGAGCAAGAAGGCCCAGCAGCATGTTGATAGGGAGTGCCTAATGACCTCAGTAAGGACAGCGCTGATGCCTGTGGCTAAGCATAAACGCTCGTCAATTAAAGGCATATACCTCATTACAAAAAGTCAAAAGGAGGTCCCGGGCTCAGACCCCAGCACCTCCGGTTAAGCGATCAGGTAGCAGGAGATGTGAAAGGCCCGAGAGCCCGGACAGCCCGCGCCAGTCAGAGGGGACAATGCTGACCTTGAGGGACTGAGGGTCTGATTCAGGTCAAGGCAGCTTCATGACGGTTCATCTTTTGAATCTCCCAATGATGCCCTTTAAGCTTCGCTTCAGCCAATCCTTACTGGAGAGGCACAGGGGCTCAAGCCCTCCTAGCCACCATTCTCTGTCACTGCCACTTGGCCCTCGCTCCCGTCTGTGCTCACGCAGCTCTGCTGGAGTGGCTTTCTGCAGCTGCCCATGGTTCCACTTTTGGTCCTTGCCAGGCCTAAGCTTTGGGTTCACCAGCAAATTCTGGCAAGCCTGGCTTTGAGTGAAACCTTGCCCCAGTGTGAGCCTTGGTACAGTTCAGGGGGGAGAGCCAAGGGCAGGCGGCAATGGCCTCGGGTAGGGAGGACCATGTGTGAGTCAGCACCCCCTCAAGGGCTCATCATCAGCCCCTGGTGGAAGCTGAATGTTCCAGGGCAGCCGATGGTTCAAATACGCAAGCCTTTGCTATCCTCTCCCCCGCCGCTTTCCAAAGCTCGCTTCATCTAAACTTTACACGGTGGTTGCAATTAGCCAAACAACAAACTCCCTGTTTGACTACCTCTGTCTAAATTTGCTTAGCTCAAGCTGGAATCAGTGGTAAGCAAATGATTTTCTGTTTATATTCCACCCTAATGAAGAGCCAGCAAGCATCGCCCATTAATAACGCAAGAGATGATGGTGTTTGCATAAGGGCTGTATGCGGCGTATGTGTCGCCCTCATCAAGGCAGGGCCTTGCATACTGTCAGCTCCCCACAAATGCCAGTTTTCTTCTCTCCAGTTACTCTCTGCTCTTCTTTGCCTCCTAGAGGAGGATAAACTGTCTGAAGTGGGGATTTTGCTCAGTTCTGTTTAAGGATGTGTGTTGCATGCACAACTCCCAGTTGTTACAGTCGTGCAGGAGAATTGTCCGCCGGACTGTGCACTCAGAGATCTTCTCAACAGTCAAGCCAATGACCCCGTCAGTTGTTCCACCAAATAAACTGAGAATAACTTGTGGCTTCTAAAAACAAAACCACCTCCCCCTCCCAATGAAGTGTGGATTTTCAGGAAAAAGAGGGTGTCTGTCTGTCTGTCTGACTTGAATTGCTTCCTGGGAAAGGATTTGAGCAAAACCCTTTTGTCTGCAGAAGCTGGCTTCACTCACCTGAGCCAATGGTCTTGGCCTTTTTTGCACAGGTGATTTTTGTAACTTCTGGCCCCATACCTCTTTACCAAGAAAATTTGGAAGAGAATCCTTGAAATGCTGCATTGAAATCTGAAGGGGGAGTTAAGCATCCAGAATTTGGAAGAAAACCTAAAGAGGTATGGGGCCAAAAGCGACAGAAATTGCCCACGCAAAGAAGGCCCTTGTGGGGCTCCCGGGGGGAGGGGGTCAAGTGTCTTGGGAGCTGACAGGGACGTTCCTCCTTTCAAATGGCTCTGGTTTCGTCAACTCAAGAGGACGTCTCCAGCAGCTGGAGCACCAACGTGGGCCTCAGTTGGCCGCCCTCTGCTCTGACTGTTGCCCATTTCCCTGGGAATAGTTCAGGCTAACTCAGCCTTCTGCTGCATCCTGAAACCGCTGAGCAAGAGCCCAAATTATGCCCTTTTCAATGCCTGGCTCCTTCTCTCTGCGGCTTGATGATCCAAGCAGATTACAGGCCTTTGGCCTGGCCTTGCTTGCCTCTTTTCTGCCCTGTGGCAGTGTGTTATGTGCATATTTTGCAAAGCTGTCTGTCTGTCTGTGGGAGGGCACACCTGTTCACAGGGCAGATCACAAAGGGGGGGGGGGGGAGCACCGGCACATACTGGGGGAATTTCAGAAGAAAATCAGCCTACACTTTATAGATTACAGCAAAGCTTTTGACTCTGTGGATCATGAAAAGCTATGGACAGTGTGAAAAGAAATGGGGGTGCCACAACATCTGATTGTTTTGATGCGCAATCAGTACTCTGGACAAGAGGCTACTGTCAGGACAGAATATGGGGAAACAGAATGGTTTCCAATTGGCAAAGGTGTCAGACAAGGATGTATATTATTTCCCTATCTGTTCAACCTCTATGCAGAGCACATCATGAAGAAAGCTGGCTTAGATTTAGAAAGTGGAGTGAAAATTTGAGATATGCAGATGACACCACATTACTGGCAGAAAACAGCAAAGAATTGAAATGACTACCAATGAAGGTTAAAGGAGAAAGTGCCAAAGCAGGATTACAGCTGAACATTAAGAAGACAAAAGTAATGACTACTGAGGAATTAGACAATTTTAAAGCTGACAATGAGGAAATTGAAATTATTCCAAGATTTTCTATTTCTTGACACTATCATATCCAAAAGGGAGCCTGCAACCAAGAAATCAGAAGGAGATTGAGACGCGGAAGGGCAGCCATGAAGGAACCAGAGAAGATCCTTGAGGAGGAGGAGGAGGTTTCTCTGGGGACCAAGATAATCCAAACGAGGGTATTCCCCATTACCGTGTGTGAATATGAAAGCTGGACAGTGAATGAAGAAAGCTGACAGGAAGAAAATGGATTCATTTGAAACGTGGTGCTGGAGAAAAATCAAAAAGAGTCCAGTAGCACCTTTAAGACTAACCAATTTTATTTTAGCATAAGCTTTCGAGAGCATCTGTGGTGCTGGAGGAGAGTTTTGTGGGTACCATGGGCAGCCAGAAAGACCAGTAAGTGGGCATTAGATCAAATCAAGCCTGAATTCTCCCTAGAAGCCAAAATGACAAAACTGAGGCTATCGTACTTTGGTCACATCACGAGAAGACAAGATTCTCTGGGAAAGTCAATAATGCTGGGAAAAGTGGAAGGCAATAAGAAAAGAGGAAGACCTAAAACGAGATGGGCCTGACTCAGTAAAAGAAGCCACGTCCTCCAGTTTGCAGGATCTGAGCAAGTCTGTTAATGATAGGGTGTTCAGGAAGTCTTTCACTGATAGGGTTGCCATAGGTTGGAGGCGACTTGATGGCACACAATACGCACACACACATCCCAAGACAGCGCAGTGTAATTTTGAATGCAAGGGGCTGATCCCGCCTCCCCACACCCGGTTCCTCCATGGGGAATTGCACTCCCTGCGGGCAGCTTTCCCTTTGAAAAAAACCTGATGGGCTTTTTTTACATATGTATTTGTGGATCTGCAGTTACTTGAGACACCTCCACTCCCCAGGAACAAAGAACTGTGATTTGCTTAAAGATGAAAATGTTTTTGATGTGTGTATTTTTTGGAGGGGGGGGGGAGACAGGTGTGAATTTTTTGGGGGGGGGTTGCTATCGAAGTGCTGCTTTGAAAGCCACTCCTCATATGCACCCCACCCCCCATTGCCTCTGGTAGAAGGAGACTCTGGGAGGCCCGGGGAGGCGTGCGTGTACAGCTGGGTACACTCTTGCCAAGAACGACTCAGACTTCTAATTAAGATTGAAGAACTCACCGGCGGCTTCGGAATGCTTCTCCCTTAAGTTTAATTTGATTAGCCTCTTTCTCCCCCTCAGGACACTTTAATCTCTGGGTTAGCCAGGGGGGCCTTTGAACCTGGATGCTTTGCCGCCGGTGCCCTTCCGAGCTGCTGCCCTTGAAAGGAGGAGGGCTGTGCCAGGTTCAAGTCCTGCCCTGGTCCCTGGTTGTTCTATGCCTCCTCCCCCCCAACAGTATCTTCCTCTGGGCAATTAGCTCAGGGGCCCAACACCCACCTTGTTGGCTGCCAGAGACTGCCAAGTTCCACCTCAGTTTATTTCATGAGGGAGGGGACCAAGGGGCGCTTGTGGCGCAGCTGCAGCAAAAAGAACGGCCTCTGGTGTTTCAGCTTTGCTGTCCATAAGCCAGAAAGGATACGACATTTCGCACCAAGCTCTCGGTGTTGCAAGGTCTTATTAAGTATCAAGTGTGAAGAAGCACGCTGTGTAAGCTGAGCGCTCATGCACTGGTCATAAGAAAGGTATGATTTATTGATTGTCCCTGGGAGGTGTTTTTCCTCCATGTGAGGCCTGTGGAGTTTGATCATGCGCACTCAATGGGGGAGGAAAAGCTATTTTGCACATGTTCAGGCTTACCCGCTCCTTCATTATTGTATCCGATTCCTGCTAGAGTTTGGAGCTGGGCCGGGCTTCCAGGACGGAGCCTGCTTGTTCCAAGGGAAGAGAACCCGCTGCCTGATTCTGGCCAGAAGTCTTGCGGGGCTGTCCTGGGCCATCGATCTTCTTCCTGGCTGCAATGAGGGTGGTGGGTGGGCTGGAGGGCTGTTCGCTGGCACACCCACCCCCTTGGGGGGAGATGAGGGGATGATGGATGGTGCCTTCCTGCCTCCCCGTCCCACCTGAAGAGAGCCCATCACTTTGATGGATCTGCCTCGTTTGCATCCAAATGTGCTGGCTGTGTAGGCGGCCTGGTTGTGGGACAGGCAGCTGCAAAACCATTTGGGCACGCAAGGGGGGCAGGTTGCTTGTGAGGAGGTGGGATGGGGGGGGAGACATGGCTCTGGCAAGAGGCTGGGGGGCTCAGGCCGCCTGGCTGGAGATTCTGCTCTCTTACGGGCAAGCTCTGCCCCCTAGGCCCGAACTGGTGGGGTGGGGGTGGGAGACCCTCTGCATTTGCTCAGGCGCCCCCTTGTCCTTCTCAGGACTTTCAGTTCTTCAGGGCACAGGCTCATTTATACTATTATCACCCCACCCCACCAATCTTGTGCCACGTTTTGAGACATGCTTTTAATTTGCTCATTTCGTTGCTACCTTCTTCCTTCCTTCCCCTTGGAGACTTGGTGCAAACTGCGGCTTCCTTCGGGTCCAGCCACAAGGGGGGGGGGCGGCGGCGGATAGCTTCGGGCTGGCGAAACGCTCCGTGCCCGGGAGGGACGGGACGGGACGGGACGGGACGGGACCCCCCCCCCCCGGGCCTTGCCACCTCCTCCAGCCCCCGCCCCGGCCGCCTGCTGCGGACAGAGGCGCTGGGCGCGCTCCGGGCTCTCCCTCGGCCCCTCGCCAGTGCGCCAGCCGGACTCCGGGCAAGCCGGCCGGGCGGTGCTGCGGCGGGCGCGGGCAGGGCGGCTTCCCAACCGGCTCGACGCCGCCCCGCGCCCGGTGCCCGCCTCCTGCCGCCCGCCTCCTTTTAATTAAGCGCTAAAGATCGCTCTTAATTAAGGTGCTGATGCCTCGAATGCGGAGCGGCGGGGCCGGCGCCTTGTTCGGCTAATGTCGACCAGCAGCGAGCCGCGCGCCGCCTGCGTGGCCCCCGCCAGTAATTCCCTTGCAAATCCCCTCCGATCCGGCGCCGACGCTAATCCCGTCCCTCCCCCGGAACGTTCCGGAGCGCCGCGCGGCTCCCGCCCGCCCGCCGGGACTGCGCGACGCGGCGCCGAGCAGCGGGCGCCTCTCGTGCTGGCGGCGGGTCGGGGCCTCGGCCTGCGGCTTCCCCGCCCTGGCTGCAGCCCGGCTCGGCCAAGCGCCCCTCGAGCCAGGGAGCCGCAAAGCCTGTCCCGAAGGAAACCCACCAACGCCCGCGCAGGGGGCCGGAATCTCGGCGCCCCCTCCCGGATGCCCGGCTGGGCTGAGAGGGGTCCGAAAGGAGTGACCCGGCTAGGCTGCCGGAGCAAACTCACAGAAGCCTCCAGCAGCGCCTGGGTAGGGAGAGGACCCTCTTCAGCCCGCCCGGGGGCTTCCTTCTGCCTCCCCCTGGGCAGAGAGGCGTGAGGGCTCCCCTGCGGCGCCTTCCCCTGGCTCCTTGCCCAGCCCCCCCGCCCGAATGTTGGGTCCCCACCCAGTCCCGCTCCCGGCAGCCCAGCATGCGCCCAGCCTGACAGCTCAGCCGGTGCTGCTTGGTTTGGTGCTTGGCAGGGAGAGGAATGGACCATTAGGCAGTAACGGGGCCACTGCCCATTCCTGGCCCGTCTCTTTCCTTCCTCGCCTGCACTCAGAGCCAAGCTACAAGTGACGCCTGACACAGGTTGGAGGCTTGTCAGCTTCCCTCAAGTTTTGATGAGAAATGTAGGCGTCCTGGTCTTGCAGCTTGGCTCTCCATTACAGCTGCAAGACCAGGATGCCTACATTTCCCATCAAAACTTGAGGGAAGCTGACAAGCATCCAACCTGTGTCAGGCGTCACTTGTAACTTGGCTCTCGGGGCCTCCAACTCTTTTGCAAGGCCTTGCAGTCAGACTTCTCTCAAGGACCCTTTTCGCCATAACCCCAACAACGCTTTCCAGTGAAATGCCCACTCAGTCTGCAGCAAGGGTGGAAAAGGTAGTTCGAGGAGAGGAAAGGAAAAGGACTCCACTGGGATTTTATACTCTGGTGTGGTTGCACTTAAGAGTCCTGCGTGGGGTTCTGGTTGGCACAAAGAAGATACCATAGAAATGGAAGTGGTGCAGTTGAAGGCGACCCAAATGATTATGAGATGGCTGTTCCCTGTGAAAAGCTCCTGTGTTTGGAGCATTTCAGTTCAGAAAAAAAGATAGTTTTAGGAGGGGGGAGGGGTTATAAAATTGTAGTTTAAGTCTCTCTACACAAGACATCTTACATGGGGACTCTCAAGTGTAGGGAGACACCACCTTAGCTGGGGAAGTGCCATTTAAAAAGAGCCTTTGGCGCTTGTCAATTTCACTCTCTACAGGAGGGTAGTTTCAAAAGACAGGCGGCTGAGATGGCTCCTCAGAGGGTTTGTTAGTTTCATCTTCACCTCCCCGAAGGCTCTGTCAATTTCACTTCCCTGAAGATGAAATTGTCAAACCCGCTGAGGAGCGATCTCCACTGGCTCTGTCTTTTTAAACTACTCTTCCTGGCTAACATTGCCCCTTCCTATACCGGAGTCTCCTTGTGTAAGAGGCCTCGTGTAGAGAGACTAACATTAGAGTGCAGGCGAGTGCCATGAAGCTGATAGGCAGCCGACTCGCGATAGACAAAGGAAATACTTTTTCACGCAATTCAGAATTACTTGATGGGATTCAGTGCCACAAATGCTCAAGTTACTTTGAAAGGGGGCTGGGCAAAATCATGGGGGGGGGAGGCCCAACAGCCCCCTGTTCAGAGATGGGGCGAGGTGGAGGGGGGCAACGGGGAAGGCTTTGGCTTAAAAGTCTGCTTGGGGGCTTCCCAGAGGCATCTGGTTGGCTAAGGTGGGAAAAGGATGCCAGAGTGGTCAGGAATGCAGGGCTGCTCTTCTGCTCCTCGGCCCGGCCCCAGGACCGTTGCAATGTACAGCGTGAGCCATGCCCCAGGATTCTTGGCCATGTCGCAGAGGATGCTGGTGGCATGATGTGACCACCTGCAAAGCTTATTTCGGCTTGCCTGTGCAGACAGGCCAGTCCTGGAGCTCTCAGAAACCAGTCGACAAAATCCACAAAGAGGAGTGTGGCGTGAGCACCTAGTGGAACGCTGCTGGTGGGAGGAGGATCCAGAGACGGTCAGGGGGAGGTTGTCTTCGAGGACCTTGTCCAGCCTTGGGCAAAGGAGATGCTCTGTTTGAGCTCACGTTTCCCAGAAGCCTTTGCCTTTGGCGTCTGTTCAAGCCTTAGGAAGCCCAACACAAAGGCTGGCTTTTGATCTGGTCAGGAGCTCCAGGCAATGCTTTTTACCAACAAACTTATAAAGTAACTCTGAATTCTCCAAAGCTTTGTGTGCATTGATGGCCCGATGTAAACAATAAATCATTTTATTTATCTGAATGATTTTTATCTTCCCTTTTGGCTTATGTAGACCCCACGACAGCTAACAAAAATTCCAAAATCTACATAGCACCAAGAGCTAAAGCAAACAAACTCCAATCCAAGAATATAATAAGCAAAATACTCTCACACATGTCAGTCTCAGAGCAGCGAGAGCCCAAAGCAGCTGATACGGAAGAGGCCTGGGCAGCCTCATCCGAGGAATGGGAAGACAGCAGCTCCTCGAAGAAATAAGTCCAAGGTGTGAAAGTACAGAATGATTTTAAAAAACACCGCAGAAATAAGATATGTCAAAAACTGGGAAGCAGGTGGCCTGCAAGTACTCTGGTTCCAGACCATGTGGATAGCCATAAATTATTAACAGAGTATTATAATAATAATAACAGTAAAGGAGGCATCTGTCGCATTTGCTGCCTAGCCTTGGCTTCCCGCCCCTTCCCAGATTCATGGCAGTCTCCTGGCCCTGGCATATGAACCTTTCTGTCTCCTGCCACACTGTATGGTATGCCAGTTTGGTACCTGTTTATCTGGCCTCGTAATTCCAGGGTTGTTGTTTGGGCTTGGGGAAAGTGCTATGAAATGGAAGGAAGCGCCTTGCCATTTGAGATCCCTGCCTCTCCCCCCAACTACCCCACTCCCTGGGAAGGGGCCTGGCAGGCAAGCACCCGCAGTAGTAGGGCAGCACCTTCTGAGTCTCTGCTTCTTGCTTAGCTTCTTGGGGGGGGGCAAATGGCACACCGTTAGATTTGTAAGGAGCCCCCGCTTTCTCCGCAGGAAGGTCTGCAGGGCCCCATTTGGCTCTGGACTGTGTGTGTGTGGGGGGGGGGGAAGGAGAGGTCCCTGCCCCCCCCGCCATTTTCCTGAGCCCAAAACATGGAGGGGGGGAGTTACTTGCCCCCCTTTGGAGCCTTGTCCTGCTCGAATGCTCTCCTTCTTCCTGGGGGGCAGCATTTCCCCCGTTGTTGAAACCTCCCCCGCCTCAGAGAGCTGTAGTCAGGGAGGCAGCAGCTTGGCCGTCCTCCTAAGACAGCCTCCAGCCCACTCCATCAATGCTTCACCCCTGCTTGGTGCCCCCTTTATAAAAAAGCCATTTTGCTCCAAGCTAACACAGTCAGGCCTCATTGTTTCCAATATCGCTGAGCAATTTCTGAGCTAAAGGAGTGTTGGATTGTAGTGCAGAGACAGGGGCAAACACGCAGGGTCACCTGGCACAGCTTAGGCAGGCAAGGGCTGGGAGGAGAGGAAGGGGGCCCTTGGGAGAGCCAGAGGCCCTCTGATGAGCAGCAGGGGCCGGGCCGGGCCGGGGCGGGGGAGCCCACACACCTTTGCTGTGCTTCCAAGTTTTCCGGTGGTGGAAAACCCAAACGACACCCTTTCTCCTGGTTCAGGGGGAACTCTTCCTACGTACGCTCCATGGAAATGAACAAAAAATGGGACAAGGACCAGGTGGCCTCCCAGGGGGCTTGTGCGTTTGTGGAAGGGGGTCCACCCCTGGTGGATGCTCTTCCTCTGGGGATTCCGTCCAGCCAGGGCTACCTGCCCCCCCCCCTCAGCTCATTTGGAGGATGTGTTGGCTCAGCCAAGGTCCCACTTGCCCAGCCCAGCCCCAGCACTGGAAGGGTGGAGGGTGGAGGGTACTGGAATGGGGTCAGGGAGGGTTCAAGCCAGTCTCTGTCTCCAAGCCTAACCTCTCTCAGGAGGTTGTTGTGAGAAGACAATAGGGTTGTTTGGAGGATGGAGGAACAAAGATATAATAAATAATACTTTGGGTGGAACTGCCGTGCCTGATGTATTCCCACACCCAGGTCATATTGGCTGGGGCAAAAGGGAATGCTCAGAAAGGCTCTTTGTCTTGATTGGGTCCCAAAAAGATGCTTCTGCCGGCAGCAGCATAGTGGTTAAGTAGCTGGGCTGTGAGTCAGCATTCTGCTGGTTTGACTCCCATGACTGCCGTGAGCTCAGCAGGTGGACTTGGGTGAGCCACTCCTCTCAGCCCAGCTCCCCAGCTTTGATCTTCACTCTGAGTGGGGCACTAATCTCTCTAGAAGAGCAGTATATAAGTGCAGTTATTATAAAGGAGCTGCTGTAGCACAGTGGTTGAGTGGTTGGGCTGTGAATCAGCACTCTGCTAGTTCGAATCCCATTACGGCCATGAGCTCATCAGGTGGCCTTGAGGAAGCCGTCCCACCTGCATTGTAGGGGGGTCATAACACTGACTTGGCTGACTGTTCTGAATGGGGCACTAATCTGTCCCGAAAGGTGGTATATAAGCACACTGTTATTATTGTAAGGATTCCCCCCCAGCCATGCCAGGGATAAATGTCGTAGGGGCTGCGATGCAGGTGTTCTCTTCCTTCCAGCACACGGGGTGGTTCACAAACACACAAGGCTGATGTGAAAGAACCCACTTCCCAATCTGATCAGGCAAGGAAGAAAAGGCATTCCCCTCCAACGGAAGGCTGGCAATGCCGGCTGGCTCCATAAGCAGCCTGGAGCTATAGCTTTCAGTACGGTGCTCAAAGGATTCTTTTAAAGTCAGGCTTTTATTCCTTAAACAGGCAGCTAAACAATCAATCGATCCCCGCCCCTGCCTGATACAGCTTAAGCCCCACAAACCTCTTTTTTGAAACAAAGCAACAGTGGGAAGATGGCCTAGAGTTAAAGTACGAAGAAGACATAATGCCCAAATCCTCCTGATCAGAAAGCCGGAGCGTTTTGAAGTGCAATGATCATTCGGTGAGGAAAGTGGTGGCAGTTGGAGTCGTGAACTGCCACCTCCAGACCCACCCCCTGCGTTTGGCTGTACTAGGGGCTCCTCTTGCAAGGGGAAGTCCAGTAAACTGACCTCGAGGAGGGCCAAGCGAGGTGCTTCAAGAGATGCTGTAGCTCAAGCACGGAACATCTGCCCCCCCCCGGGTCCCTGCCAGCATATCCAAACCAGCAGCTTGGCTTGGACCAGCCAGTGGAGGGTATGGACTCTGGACGGGATGCCAGGCCCTGGCGGAGCCCATGTGATGCATCAGCTCCCCCCACCCCATTGCCAGACCTGCCCCAGGCAGTCCGCTGAGTGCCTTGAGCAGAAACTGCTTTGCAAGTTCAAGGCAAAGCATGATGGGGGCGGGGATCCCAGGCTGTCTGACAGCTGCACAGTCCCAGCTGCCCCCTGAACATCATTTGTGATGGTTCCTGTGTTGCAGAATCATGGCTGCTTCATTCGCCCCCACCCCTGTAAAGTTGCCGCCCCTCGTAGAGGCAGCTGGGTTGGTCCTACAGGACTGCTGGTTTTGAAGACTTCAGTTCTTCACAGAAAAAAAAAGCCTTTGTGGATGAGTTAGTTTCATTCGTTGTTTTGGCAAAGCAAACCACCCAGCAGTCACCTTATACCAAGCTTGTCTTCCTCAGCCACTCCGGCCAAGCGGAGACCCTCAGAGGCCCGTGTGTGGCACAGCACTCCCGCAAGTGCCGGCCTCTTCTCACCTGCAGCAGGGAAGCCCACTTGCCTAGGCAGAAGGGGGAACTTTGTTCCACCTCTCTTGGTCAAAGATTCAGAAGAGGCCAAAACCCACAGACGGAGAACCCGCAGGGCTGCCACCCGCCGGGCTCGAAAGGACAGCTGAACCTCCAGGTCACAGAGATCTGTTCCCTCGGGAAAATGGCTGCGTTGGAGGGTGGGCGCTTCGGTATCACATCCTGCAGAGGTACCACCACCCCTTGCCCAAACCCTTCCCTCCTCAAGGTCTCCGTCAAATCTTCAAGAATTTTCCAAACTGGATTTGGCAACCCTAAGAACTCTACTCTTGCTTCCTCAAAAGAAATGTAATGAGGAAGTTCTTTAATTGCTAGCCCGCTCAGCAGTGCTCAGTTGCCCCCCCCACTCGACTCAGGGTTGAACTTGGTTGTGCTAAGCTAATAGAAATTCAAGACCTCATTTCCAAACTTTAGCAGGCCACGAGGCAGGTCCACAGATCCTTGGGCAGGGAACTCTGGTGGGACTGGATTATGGCCCCTTTTTCCAGATGGGAAGCTGAGTGTGGTAGCCTTGAGGCCCAAGCCCATCTTATGCATACACCATGTAAATTAGATGTCCTTTTTTCCTGAAAGGTGTCATCTTAGTGCTTTATGCTTGTTTTTCAAATTTTTGCTTTCACGGGCATGTCCTAACTTTTGTTCATTATTGTACTTTGCTCAGCAAATGCCCTAGCTATTGATTATATTGGATTTTCACTTGTGCTGTGTAATCCAACTTGGATCTCAGTGAGAAAGGCATAATACCAATAACAATAACAATACCAATAACATGCATGGTTCAGACTGAGTGAAACCTCTCAGAGCTCGGCCTGTATGCTGCAGTTTGGTTGCCCTCTCCCAGCCTGGGCACCTCAGGTTGCCCTCTCTCAGCCTGGGCACCTCAGGTTGCCTTCTCTCAGCCTGGGCACCTCAGGTTGCCTTCTCTAAGCCTGGGCACCTCAGGTTGCCCTCTCCCAGCCTGGGCACCTCAGGTTGCCCTCTCTCAGCCTGGGCACCTCAGGTTGCCTTCTCTCAGCCTGGGCACCTCAGGTTGCCTTCTCTAAGCCTGGGCACCTCTGGTTGCCCTCTCTCAGCCTGGGCACCTCAGGTTGCCCTCTCTCAGCTTGAGCACCTCAGGTTGCCCTCTCTCAGCCTGGGCACCTCAGGTTGCCCTCTCTCAGCCTGGGCACCAGCCCGTCCATCATATTCATTGAGGGTGGCTGAGAAAGGAATGAGACCCAACCCTGCAAAGCATTTTTGCAAGCAAGCACAGGCTCTACACGTTATGAAATAATAATGAGACCCTGGCAGGAATTCGCAAGCCCAGACAGACAAATGCCATAAATAGCCACATTACCGGAACATCAGGTCCCCCAGTAAACAATGCCATTCCCTCAAATAATCCCCCCGGACTAGGGAAGTCACACCCGAGTCGGAGCTAACTCCCACTGCCACTTCTGATACATGTTTGTTTGAGTCTAACAGCTGCCAGCCCAGCAGCCTGTGTTGTGCATTCAGGCAGTAAATAATTCAGGCCAAGAGGATACCAAGGCTGATCTGTTTGTCTTAGGAAATGCTGCAAGGAGCCATACTGGTCCATGAAAATCCAGGAACAAGAACCAAATATGTGGAAGACCTCTTCTTTCTTTTTTTGTGCCATGAAGTCATAGCTGAGTTATGGCAACCCCATAGGCTTTTCAAGGGTTTGCCATTGCGTGCCCCTGCATAGCAACCCTCGCCTTTCTCGGTTGTCTTCCATCCAAATATTGACCAGGAGGCTAACCATACTTAGCTCCTGAAATCTGACCAGATTGGGCTACCCGGATCATTCAGGTAAGACCTTTTGTTAGAGCAAACCAAGCCCAAATACCTGATACACCTGACACATGCTGGGTCATCATGGATGTGCTACCGGACTCTTCGTCAGACGTCCATCAGGAGAACTCACTCTGCACAGTGCTCGTTCATTCATGTACGTCTCTCTGCAAGTCAAGTAGCACGCTTATGACCAGCATGTGTCGGCTGTATTGTATATTTTGGCCCTGAGAGGAGTGTTGCTGGAATTCTTACACTCATAGAATCATAGAGCTGGAAGGGACTCAAGGATCATCTAGTCCAACCCCCTGCACAATGCAGGAGATCTGTAGCCCCCTCCCCCCACTCCCCCAGTGATTCTTGCTCGATGCCCAGAGGAAGGCAAAGAACCACTGGGATCCTTGGCCAATCTGGCTTGGAGGCAAATTCCTTCTGGACCCCAAAGCAGCAATCAGCATCACCCTGGGCACATAAGAAAGGACCACAAGAGCTGAGCACCGGCTCCTCCCCTCTTGCCCTCCCTCTCAAGAGGATGCTGTTCAAGGGATGTTGAGGTGGCAACGAGTGAGGCAAGGTGTATTCTATGCCACAGTGTGGGATCCGCCTGGAAATTCACCTGGCTCTTTGCTTCATTGTCATCCTTAAAAATATCACTTGGCCAGCCCCTTCTTTTCAAAGCCTGGCTCAAGTGGGGCATGTCCGGGGTGCAGTTGTGCCACTTGGAGTTGCTTCAAGTGCAGTGCGCCCTGGCAAAGTTCTGCCTCTGCATGCACCCCTCTCTCAAGCTTCTTCTGGTGCCAAAATAAAGCTGCCCTTGAGCAAGGAGCCCTTGTAGCTTAATGTCCACCCACACAGCAGGCAGCAGGAGCAGGCAGCGGGAATCTAGATGGTGGAGCTCTGGCTTGCTTCGGTGGCTGGGGAGGCCCCTCTTTCCTGCACCTTGCCAGCAAAGCTCTTTCTCCATCAGTGGAGCCCTTTCATGATGACCCGGCTTTTGTCTTTATCAGCTTATTTCACACATAATCATCGGATAATGAAAGAAGGATATAATGGCAGAGGGTGAGTGGGCGGCCGTCCGCCAGGCAGCCGAAGGCTGATTTTGGTTTCACTCCATGGACCTGTCAGTCCCCCTCCCCCTCCCCGCCCCAAAGGCTGGAAGCTGCTTCTCCATATGGCTTTCTGGTCAATACACATGTGGGACTGAAGGGCCGAGGGCAGCGGGGCGGGAGGGGATGAAGCTCATGTATTCGCACCACCTCCACCTTGTTATTCCACCTGCCGAAATGCTTGCATGAGATCATTCTTGTGTGGAGTGCAGTTCTCAGCAGGTTTGCTCAGGAGTAAGCCTGACTCAGTATAGGAAATATGTTTAAAATTTCAGCCTTTGTGAAACAGTAATATGCACACTGGCAGGGGATAGTTATTTAATTTTTAAACATCTTTATGTCACTTTTTTTTGCAAGCTGGGGATCCCATGGAACTCAAACCAGAGTCTAAAAAGTTAGGAAAATATAACAAAGTCTAAATCATAGCACATTTAAAACAGCAGCACAAGATGAAAAGACCTAGGAGACGAGTTAAGACATAGAACGACAGAGGTCAAAATCTGTCAAGACCAGCACCACTGAATTCTGGACCAATGACTTTTCCAAGGACACTTGAAGGGCAGCCCCGTGTACGACACAGTCCAGTATCTTACCTCCAAGTTACTAAAGCATGGACAAGATTCCCTTTTCTCTGGAAGGGTACAGGTGGTGTCCCAGCGGAAGCTGATAGAGAGCTCTGTGTTGGGACCTGCCTGGATCAGGCTCACGGTGGAATGCGCCTCCTCTTTCTCAGGGAAGGATTTCCCACCATAGTCTCCTCACAGGGAGACCCACACCCACCATACAACAACAGAGCAGCTAGGGACCTAGCAAAAGTGGAGAATCGGGACCCCCTAAGTAGTCCGGACCCCCTCCCCAGGTCTATCGTGGCAGGCACCCCAGAAATGAAGATGCTTGAGGCCAACAGAGGCCACCAGTCCTGTTCAGGAGGAGAGGAGGGCATGGCACTCTTCCTCTGGCCTCCTTCGGCCTTCCTTGGGTTGGGTGCTGGTTGGGTCAGCCTGGCACCAGCCTCATCAGCCAATGTGCCAGGAGCTCTGCCCATATCTGTGAACTGCCTGTAGCCCTTTGGGCAGCCTGCCCATAGTCGCTGCCAGCAATGCAATTGCTTTTTGAAACCTAGCTGTCAATCAACAGGCTCCCAGTGTTTCTAGAAGAGGGAATGTTGTTTTACAGAGTGAGATGCGGTTGCTTCCGCACATGCTGCAAGACCCTCCAAGGGGAACCCAACCGTGTGTGCTGGTGTATTCCCTATGAGCAAATTGGCATAGCCCAGTAGGGTGGAGTAGTAGCTAGAGCCAGGCAGCTGAGGAAGAATAGTGTCTAAAAGTGGTAAATGTGTATTATATTTAGTTGGTATTATTACTGGGATCATATTATTCTTATAGGCTGTAGTTCCCCAAGAAGAGAACAGAAGCCTGGGTTCCAGCCACTTCATAACTGGAAGGATTGTGGCAAAGGACTCTTGTCACTTAGCAGGATCCAACGAGCTGAACTTGCTTACCTTGAGGGATTTCAAAGACACGGTTGGCTGCAAGTTTCTGTTTTTATTGCACGTAGGAATTTGGTTAAAGAAAGGAAAACAATAGTTGTATTGTTCTAATTGTTAAAAAGGTTTGGAAAAGAATTTTTTTTCTTAACTTACATTTGTATGAACGTTTGTTTCCTAAATTAGCCCTATAGAACCCATACAATAGAGGTTACACTGGCTTAGAAGAAAGCCCCCAAACTCCCAGTGGCTAAGAGAGTGCTCTGGACTTGGGTGGAATATCCACACAGACATGATTTCATCTGGGGAGGCACTTTCTGTCCGTTGTAGGAGGCTTTGGTGAATTTCTTCCAGTCTGGGATCTCATCTACCTGGAAAACCAAAAGAAAGAAAATTAGTAAAGATTTATTTTAAAACAGATCTCTTTTCAGATTTGTGTTTGTAGAATTGCAGCCGTGATGAGCTTTCAAACCCCCCCTCCCATTTCCTAACCCAAAGACAAGAATCCCAAGGTCGGCATATCAGTTTTTACTTTCTTCAGTCCAGACGGGCTTTACAGTTCAGCAACAGCTCAGGTGTTCCACCAGTCAGTGAATGGCCTCTTCTTGCCCAAGTCCATTTTTGGCCCTGGACAAGGGCTCAGCCAAGGTCATCTTGGATGAACCTTCTCTCTGTGTGTTGTGAGCACCGAATAGGAAACGCCTCCCTCTCCCTGGAGCTCTAGGAAGTGTTTGCAACATTTATTTATTTACCTTCAATTTCTATTCCGCCCTCCCCATACTGGCAGGCTCAGGGTGGATTACATTCTATAAAACAGCATATTAATAACAAAGATTAAAATTTTTAAAATTGAACAACAATATAAAAACAGTACAATAGAAGTATTTACCATACAACAGCTGAGATGCTTGGAATGTTTGTATGTGGTGCCTCTCCTCACGGTGGCCTTTCCTCTCCAGGGGGGACACATCCTCACCCCCACCCCACCAATACCCATGGGAGGGTGGTCTGGAAGGGGACCGGCTCACCACAGGCTGGACTGAACTGCCTGCCCTCATGAGACTGACGGATGTACACGTGTCGCTGCTGCCGGCTGTGGATATGTTGGACCACTGACTGAATGCCTTCAGACAAACACCTTTGGAGGGATTTCCAAGGTCTTACAATGGCCAAAATAAACATGGGTTTTGAAAAATAAACCCTTGGTTTGGAACACAACCCAAGAAGATGGTCCGGACGACTGGCAAGCAACTTGGGCCTATCCAAAACCTGTATTCAATCAGCATCTGCATTTGTATAGAATCTGAAATGCGTTATGTTTGGGAGGACTATAGCACAGCCTCTGTATGCTGAAGCCCCTGTGGTTAGGAATGGGGGTGGGGGGGTGCTGCTGCTCATGCAAGCTTCTCCCGGCTTCCGGCCTTGGTCTTCTTTGCAGCAATGGCGCTTCTGCCCTGGATCCCACGGCTTCCCTGCATTTTTAGCTACGTCGGGCAACTGTGATGGGAGGGGGCGTCAGACCTTCAGGATGGAATCTAGACTGCAGCCTTAGCGGCCGATGGACAGAGGTGTGCAATTCCTTCAACAGCACACCCAGGTTTCTTTTCAACCTTAACAACGTGTCACCACATTTCACAATGAATTTAGCTGTCATTCATGTTTCATTAGGGTAAGTGCCTTAGAAACAGATTAGAGACTCAGCTAATTTACTCATTAGTAAAAGGAAATTAGCCATTTGAGATCTACTCTAATACAATTAGCTGGGTGACAAATGCTTTGTTGCTGTGTTTATTAGATTACCACACTTGCTGCATTTTAGAGGCATCAACAGACCTCCGGAAGCAGTCCCGGGGCTTCTCTGGTCCTCTTTCTAGATTTATTTCTGGAACCCTCTCCCTTCCCAGGGCAAATTAAGGAAGGCAGAAAGCAGCAATGATTTCCAGTGCCTGCCCAGGTACACTCAATAGGTACAAACCCAGGTTTTGT
Source organism: Eublepharis macularius (assembly GCF_028583425.1). NCBI lineage: Eukaryota > Metazoa > Chordata > Lepidosauria > Squamata > Eublepharidae > Eublepharis > Eublepharis macularius. Next base: position 1,405,958 of record NC_072803.1, read on the forward strand.
CATTGGGACTGGTCTGCTTGACTCGAACGTGATTCTTGCCTCAGAAAACTTGCCCGGAGCTCGTGCAGACGGCGCGCCTCGTGCCACCACGTTCAGCTTACTGGGGCTCCATGCGCAGGTTTCTTGGCACTGAAGTTAGTATCCTCTGGAGCCGGGACTAACCTTATCGCACTGTCCTTTACACTTTCCTGGAAGTGGTATGTTTCATCACCCCATACTGGTAATGTGGTCGGGAATGAGTAGAATTCCCTTTTTGTTCTGTGTCTTTGCTGAACGTGGTGGTTCACTCCTCCGTAGTTCTGATTTAACTAGGAGCAGGGCTCATTTCGAGGGGGAACGTGCAGGAACGCAGTTCCAGCAGTTCCCCAAAGAGGTCACATGTCAGGTGGCCCCGCCCACCTGACTCTTGGCCATTTTGGACCCATTTCGGCCTGGATTGGGGCCGAAATAGCCTGGATCGGGCCTCTGACAGGTGGTGGATCACTCTCCCGCTCATTAGTGGCCTGATCCTGACCATTTTGGGCCTCTTTTCAGCCATTTTCAGCCCCTTTTTGCCATTTTGGGCCCAATTTTGGCCCTGAATGGCCAGGATTGGGTCCAAAACAGCCAGGATAGGTGATGTCAGAGGCTGTGGCACATGCAAATCAGTTATCCTAATGACACACTTCCGGTGCTGGCAAGGGGAATGGCATATGCTAATGAGCTATGCTAATGAGTTCCTCCAGCTCTTTTTCTACTAAATGACCCCTGACTAGGAGAGATTCTAAAATTTATTTTGGAATTGGAGAACGTGTAGTTTGCAGTACCTTTCAGCTCCTTCCATTCCCTTGTAGGCTTAACCCACCAATGTCACTGATGCAGGCATGGATGACGATAAAAAACTGCAAACCGCCCCCCCCCCACCCCTGTTGCTACTGTATATATGATAGTATTTTGATTCTTCTTGCGCAGGATTTTACCAATGTGTGTTTGTGCTCATGTGTATTTATGGAATACCACGCAAGAAAAAAATTCTGTGCAATGTTGCCAAAGACCACTTTTTGCAGTGAGAAAATGTTGTAAGAGAACAGAAGGAACTGATAGCTCTGGCATGCGCAGAAAGCTGTATGGGAATTTGGGAATGCAAAAAAGTATTCCTCATTTATTTATTTTACAAAACTTCTGCTCTCATAAGGGTTACCAAGGCATCTAAGAAATTAAAATGTATATAATAAAACCACATCTTAATAACCATCAAAAACAGCATCATTAAAAATAAATACTTAAAATCAGAGAAAAAATACATACTGATTCACTGGTTCCACTTTGGAAACATGGCCAGATTTTCTAGCACTCCAAAATTCAGGGAGAAATCTAGATGGAGAGACTTTTGGAAGCAGCTGTGGATGTGCTGACCAAAGGTAGACAAAGATAGATGGAAATGGGCTAGATGAATGAGCGTCTAAGACAGCTCCATATGTTTAAACCCATAGAAGCACAGGGGCATAAAAAGTTAACTACAGAACAATCACAAGGAGAACGACACCCTTCTGAGTCCATCAGCAATGGGGCCCAGAAAAGTGGACCTCTGCTTAGACCTCCATGCTTAGGCATCTTGATCTGTTTTGTAGGCACTTTTCTGATGCTAATCCTTCCTCTCAGGTCCCCTCCAAGGAACTGCGAAGAAGCCGTGCACGCCTGCAATGCAAGATTAGAACCTTTTTGCTTGTAAAAGTGGGAATTTCGAGTGACTTGACAGACGTGCTTGGTGCCCCAAAAGAATGATAGAAAAATGAATGTCGTTTTGAAGGAAGTGGCAACATGCAATTAAAAGGATGTAGGAGTCACCCCCTTTAAACAGATTATTTTTCTTGAACATAACCTACCAGTAGAGACTGCTGCACGAGAGTCACTGAAAGAGCACAGTGGAGTTCCCAGCATGGGGTGCTTCCTCCAGGGAATTTCCTTGTAGACTGTGTGACTCTTCCTTCTAAGGGACACTCACTGAGGGCTTCAAGGTGAGATGAATGGCCCATGCCTTGAGCTGCATCCCAGGGGACTTTTATGTACCATGTAATTGCTCACCGCTGCATCGAAGGCAGAATTTCAAAAGTCACTCTGGCTGCCTTTCTGCTGTGTGGCCCTAAGGACTGTCCGTCTTGCTCTTCTGCAAAAAGATACCTCTGTGTCTGTGTTCCCATTTTGGGATAGAGAAGCAAGTAAGAATTATGAACAAACCGGAGCTGAATGTAACTGCCATCGTAGAACACTCTTCAAAAAGCTGCTGAAACAGCAGAATAGCTAGCACCCTTTTGAGCATTTCTGTTGCCTGTGGATTCCTCCGTACAAGCCTTGGGGTCCCTTTGGATCCTCCCGCCCAGGAAGTGGTTGATACGTTGGTGCCTTCTATCCGCTTGGATCTACATCATAAAGGACAGTTGGAAGAAAGAAAAAACACACAGACTGGTACATTTACTTTGGACTATTGTAGAGAAAAAACTTACCTTGGACTCCAAGACTCTTACATTGTGTTTGGAAGTAAAAAGGTGCTTCCAAACAAGAATTGTAGCTCACATATCAGGTTTGAGTTCTGGAGGTGAACCTATTTGTCTTATGCAAACATTGTTAATGAACTCTGAAGTTGTTAAGCACCTAGCACTTTAATATAAATAATTCTTTGAGATTGATTTAGGTTGCACGGTGCACTTTCATAACATAAGAGTGGGCAATTGGTTATTGCTGTAGGTACTTCTCTCAGTTGCGTACTACGCGGGGCCCCTTGTGTTTTTTGCCTTGGCCAGGAGCTGGCCGGGGTGTCACTGGGCCCCTTCCGTGCAGGAGGCTTGATGGAGGTCGCCAGCACCAGAGGTTGGGGCATTGGCTGCCTTCTGCATGCGGCGGCTCCGGGGATATTCCAGCCTGCTTTCCCTTGCAGGCTGAGCTGGATTCTCGTGCGTTCTCCTCCTCTGCTTGTCTCCACTCGGAACGGCCAGGCAGACCGGGACTGCGTCTGCTCCACTTCCCTGCTCCATTCTGTCCTGGAACAAATCACAGTCTTGGAGAACAGCCGATGTGTTTATCCCAAGGGATATGACTCTGAATATTAGGATGTCAAACCCAAGCACATTTGCAATACGTTACTGTCAAAGAGGAAATAAAAAGGGAGTTTGGCTTATTTAATTTAGTGCAAGAGTCTGTTCGGGAGAGAGTGAAAAAAAGAAAAAATTGGGAGAAGGCAGGAGCGAAAAAGAGAGACAGATGGGGACGCTGCTGTTTCCCTGGCAGACAGCAGAGGCCATTGGTGCTTAAAGATGTAAGCAAAGGAGACGTGCCTGGTGCATGAAGGAGAGAGCCATGGCTCCCTTGTTCCTTCCTTCCCACCCACTGCTCCTGAACACCTGGCAGGGGCTTTGCTGTGCATCTCAGGTGCTGAAGCAGGCACTGCCAGCAGCCTGGACTCTCCGGCAGGTTGGCAGGTGGGGCATTTCTTAGGGGGTGCTGTTTTGGTACGTGCCCAGTGAATTGGCACAGGATGATGCATACCTGCCCAGATGGGATGTCGTACCGCAGTCACGGCCTTGCTTACGTCTAAGAAGCTGCCTTATACAGAATCAAGCCATTGGGCCATCTGTTCCAGGATCTCAGGCAGAACAAGACCTTCCCCGGCACCTCCTGGAGATCTTCCATGTGTGCAAATGGTGCGCTCTACTGCCACTGGGCCTTCCCCCATAATCTAAGTCTTCTTAGCATGGCGGCTGCTCAAGGACCATGGTGGAGAATGCACATAGCGTTTCAGGCTCAGCTTCCAGCATCTGTTGCCAAAGGATCTCTGCCAGGGAGCCTCTCAGTTGCTGGTTATTGTTGACCAAGTGCTGCGTTAGATGGGTCTCGATCCAATCCAACAAGGCAAGTCTTACTGCATAGTTGTAGGGCTGGGAACGGAGGAGATGTTGGACAGCCACTGCCAGGCACAGTGGGGAGAGATGAGCCAATGAACTGGCAGCCTGACTTCCACTCTAAACTGTCTCCTCACCTGTGCCGCCTCCATTCTTGCAATGTGTGTGGGGTGTCTAAAATGACCCCAGGTATATGGGTGTGTGTGTGACATTTGTGACCAGCTTTCTTTTTGCTCCCACTAAGTTTAGGAGCGTGCATTCTGCAGGAGCCTTGCTTCTCTGCAGGGGCTCCTGAGGGGCAGGCGAAGGCTTGCTCTGATGCTGGCCATTTCCTCGGTGATCACAAAGCGGGAGCAGGAAGGTTGTTGTGGGTTTTCCGGACTGTATTGCCGTGGTCTTGGCATTGTAGTTCCTGACGTTTCACCAGCAGCTGTGGCTGGCATCTTCAGAGGTGTAGCACCAAAAGACAGAGATCTCTCAGTGTCACAGTGTGGAAAAGATGTTGGCAGGTCATTTTTATCTACTCAGGAGGGGTGGGGTTGAGCTGAGTCATCCTGTAAGAGTTTTCCCAGGGTGTGGAATGCTAATGGCGGGAGGCTTCACTGTATCCTGAGGAGGTTCTTTTGCATATGGATTGGTGCTTGATGTGCTAATCTTATCTGCAGGGCTATTGTCGGGTATAGAGTGTTTTGTTAACCTGGTGTTTTTCAGAACTGGAAACCATGCTCTGTTCATTCTTAACGTCAGGAACTACAAGGCCAAGACCATGGCAATACAGCCCGGAAAACCCACAACAACCATTGTTCTCTGGCCGTGAAAGCCTTCGACAATACATCGGGAGCAGGAAGTGTATTGCAGCTCCTGTTTACTCCCACAGGCTCCTCAGAGACCTTCTACCTCTGCTGAGCACTGAACGACTTCCTGGTGGAAAGGCTGGTCCTCTTCCTGCTCCCTGACTGAATTCGCTGTTTTAAAACGCACCACACCTTGAGGGCAGCTTGTGCCAAGGCGTGCACTGGGCAGGGCGCTTGGGCCCTCGTTTGCTCTGAGGCAAGGGAAAACTGTACTTTAATATTTCGTAAAGGCTTTTTTGAAGGCAAAAACCTCTTGACCCCCTTGGGAAGCGTCTGAGTTTGCTGCATGCCAATTAAAAAACATAAAAGTGCTCTTACAACTCTACAAAGGCACAGGTCCCCAGTCGACAGGCAGGAGGAGCAAGTGAAGCTCTGTGTCCTTTGGCAAATCATGTGCTGTTTCAGGCACCTCAGCGGAGACAGAGAGAGCACCAGTGCCTGACAGAGAGAGCTGTGGCTCTCGGAAGCTTGTGCTACAATGAAGTTGGTTAGTCTTAAGGGTGCTGCTGGACTCTTTACTAGACAGCACTGACAGGAGTCCGAAGCCATGCCTCTTTCTGCTTGTGGCTGCTGAGAGGGCAGCCCAAAAGGATCCCCTTTTGCCTCCTTTGGGATCTGTTTGCATTGGCTTCTTGGCTCGCTGCTGGGAGAGAGCATGTCCCTGAATGTAAACCTGCAAAGGTCACGTGGCGGAGGAGGCACGGAGAGAGCCCCTTATTCGCCTCGCTGGCCGTCTCGCCTTCGAACACAACTCTCCAGTTCACCAGCGATGCCCTTTCCTTCCCAGGGCCCTCAGCTGTTGCCAGGAGCTGTACGCCCCAGAGCTGATTCTACGGTAGTGATGTGCAAGGGGTGGCATGTGCCCCTGGGGGCAATCTACAAATTGTGGAGGGCGTTTAGAATGTGGGGGGGCAAATGGGGGGCATTTGAAACTAGGATTTTAGGCAGCACCTCTTCCGCACTTGCAATGGGTTCGGACAATTCAGTACATTACTGTCTCTACTGAAAAAACCTTGAGGAACCTGCCTTTCTGCCGGAAAACTGGTACCCAAGGCAGGCAACAGCAATACAGCCAATAAATCATAAAAATATCAAAGAATATTTGGATTTGCTGGGATCAGTGTGGGCAGCAACACAGTCTCTTTGGGGCAACTGCTGTACCGAAGCTGTGCCCTTGGTGCCACCCTAAGCGTGCCGAGAAGATGTTGAGACTGTTCTCATGTCAGGGCATGTGGAAGTTGCTTCACGACTTCTGATCCTTCTAGGCTGTAAATGTTGGGTTGTTGCAGTCTGTGCGCTGTGGGTGATCAATGATGTGCAATTATTTCCTTTTGTAAATGGACCGTACCAGAAATGGGCCACAGGAGAACCTTCAACACAAAGCTCTTTTCTCCCCAATGGACACTCATTCTCCCCTCCTTCATTTTATTCCCACAACAACCCTGTGAGGTGGATTAGGCTGAGAGCCAGTTTGGTGTAGTGGTTAAGAGTGGCAGGACTCTAATCTGGAGAGCCAGGTTCGATTTCCCAGTCCTCCGCTTGAAGCCAGCTGGGTGACTTTGGGTCAGCTGCAGCTCTCTCAGAGCTCTCTCAGCCCCACCCACCTCACAGGGGGATTGTTGTTGTGGGGATAATAATAACATACTTTGTAAACTGCTCTGAGTGGGTGTTAAGTTGTTCTGAAGGGCGGTATATAAATCGAACGTTGTTACTACTACTACTACTACTACTACTACTACTACTACTACTACTACTACTACTACTATTATTAGAGTGTGCAACCGGCCCAGGCTGATCCAAGCTCACCCAAGCAATCTTCTGTGGCAGAGCATGGATTTGAACTTGGGTCCACCCCTGCAAGCCGTACCCCATGCCGAATCAGTTGGTTGACTAGGATGTGTTCCTGAATGGTCTGCAATGGGAGGGTTGTCGGGGGCAGGGGGGCGCTGCCCTTCCAGCATGGTGCCCCGCCCCGTTTCCTCTGCGCATAGCTTTATTGGGCCTGCATTGTGAGGGCTGATCTGTGGGGAACTGGTGGGGATGTGCTCTTGCTTTTGGAAAAGGGGTCAGGCTAGGGGGTGCTGCTGAGTTGGATGCCCCAGACGGATTCCACTAGTGGAAGCGTCCCCTGCAGCTGCAGGAGCTGCTTCCCAGCTCAAGGTGCCCTTCTGAGTCAGGGGAAGGAAAACACCCTCTTGAGCAGACCTGCTCTGTGGGTCCCAGTTCATCCAGGCTCTTCCGATCCCACCTGCGGTTCTGAAGAAGGGAACCCTTGGCTCAGCGTGAAGCCCCGTTCCTGACCCCAGCATGGGCCACGGCTGCTGCTAATTCTGGCTTTCTAATACAGTGAAACAACCTCAAAGCACCTCAGCAAAAGCAGACACCCACCGCTGCACCGCTTAAGGTGGTTCTCCTGGCATCCAGTGGAGCCCGTCCCTTTGGAGCAGCAGCTCCCACCTTGTGGAACAGGCTCCCCAAACAGCTGAGAGGGACACGGGGTCTTTGGGAGTTTTAGGATGGGCTGTAAAGTCATTTTATTTGTGAGGGCTGTGCCTGGGTCTAAACTGTAGGCATTGGGGGAGGGAAGAAAGAGGGTCAATGGGGTTTTAGTGTATGTTTTGGAAGAATTATGCAATTTTAAAGTTGACAATGAGGAAATTGAAATTGTTCAAGATTTTCTATCCCTTGGCTCAATTCTCAACGAAAAGGGAGAGTGCAGTACAGAAATCAGAAGAAGATTGAGACTTGGAAGAGCAGCTGTGAAGGAGCTAGATAAGATCTTTAAAGATAAAGATGTCTCCTTGGGAACCAAGATCGAGATAATCCAAATGATGGTATTCCCCATTACTATGTATGGATGTGAAAGCTGGATGGTGAAGAAAACGGACAGGAAGAAAATGGATTCATTTGAAATGTGGTGCTGGAGGAGAGTTTTGTGGATACCATGGATGGCCAAAAAGACAAATAAGCAGGTACTAGAGCAAATCAAGCCGGAATTCTCCCTAGAAGCTAAAATGATGAAACTGAGGGTAGGTCACATCATGAGAAGACAAGATTCTCTGGAAAAGTTGATAATGCTAGGAAAAGTGGAAGACCTAAAACGAGATGGCTTGACTCAATAAAAGAAGCCACGTCCTCCAGTTTACAGAATCTGAGAAAGTCTGTTAATTATAGGACATTTGGGAGGTCTTTCCTTCATAGGGTCGCCATAGGTCGGAGGCGCCTTGACAGCCCATAACACACAGAGTGTATATTTTCAATCCTGGAACAGTGAGTTGCCTTGAGTTACTTACAAGGGACAGGTGGAGGATTAACATTTCTGTAAAATAAATAAATATTGGACAGGCAGAGCTGTTTAAGTCAGGTAGGTGGATGCCTGACATTTTCCAGGGTCACCAGCATCTACTCCCCCCCCGCCGTTGAAACCAGAATTTTCCTGTTCTAAAAAGAAGCTTCTGTCTTTCAAGTGGAAGTCGTCATCATGTCCTAAATGAAGACGGCAACTTTCAAACCAACCAGAGATGGGGCGAATTGCTGCACGGATCCTCTCCGGCCTCGCCCTACTAAACCACGGAATAAGCAATCCTTCTTTTACATAGCAATGGCATGAGTAGGGCAGGGTGGCTGCCGAGGCCCTCCCCCTCCAAGGAAGCCGCGTGAGCCGCTGAGTGCCAAACACGAGCACCTGTTTTCATCGGAGGGCTGCTCGGTCTTCTACCCCTGCGCCTCTTCAGCAGAGAGTCATTGTTCTCAGAGGCTCTCTTTGGATTATGCATTCTCAATCCATGGATTCAAGGGACATTTCTGATGCTTTGGGGGGATAGAGTTGCTCTGAGGAGCCATCAAGGGAAAAGGAGGAAGCCCGAGAACAGGAAAAGCCAGCCCGCGTCATTTAGGCGCAGCAAACAGCTGGGCTTGATAGACACAAAAATCAATCAGGCAGCAGGACTGGAGTTATTGATGGTGAGTGAAGGGCTACTTTCTCGCCATGGCAACCATACAGGCCTGACCTGCTTGATGCCGTCTCAGACTTGTTTCCTTCCTTCTCTCACTTTCAGGGTCACTTTCTGGGCAACAGGAAGCCTCTCTGTTCAGGATGTTCCCGTGAAAGTGTAGTCAGGCCAGGGCAATGCCCGTGTCTGGGGGGACAGACTAGACTGTGGGCTCCTCACTGTGTGTATGTGGTCCTTGCGCACTGGGCCCCAGGCACACCATCCTGTGTGGATGCTTAACCATCTACAGCGGCCTTGTCTCCCAGCCCATCTCACTGAGCTGCGGTGGACAATGGCAGTGGGGGACAGGAGATCTCCTGCCATAAGCAGGCACCTGGTAAGCATGACCACATTTAAAATAGTTTACCTTCCACCAAATGTCCTCTGGAAGACAGCGGTGTTTGTCGCCTTCCTCAGTCTGGCAACTGAAAGTACCCATTGCTCCACTGGTAGTCTACTGTAGAGGAATGGACTGACTGAGAGAATGTCCTTAACCTGGCTGTTGTCAAATAGACACTGCTAAGTAAGGGTACCACCAGAAGAAGGTTGTCTGAGGCACACAACTGGCTTATGAGAGTATACTGGGAGATAAGGGTGCCAGTTGTCCTCTTATAATTGGCAAGCTTCTGCACATGCTCCCTGAGTCCCACCAGTGCTCAATGAAGTGGCAGGAGAAAAATGGAGGGGAGGTGTCACTTGATGCGACATCATCACTCCCAGCTGCAAACCTAGAAGTGACGTCACTGCATTGAGTGACACTCTAGAAATCTCCCAGTCTCTGTACTATTTACTATAGAGACTAGGAAAAGTCCTAGACCATTGCTTAACATAGCGATGTCACTTCCACGTCTTCTCCAGAGGTGATATAGCTGTATTGCACAGTGTCTTTCCCTCTACGACCCACCACCAAAGGTCTCCCAGGTGGTGGTGGTGGAGGCGGCTTCTAGATATGTGCCCCCAGTCATCCTACCTGGAGATGTGGTTTGAGAGCTATTTTGATGGCTCAGACCAGCACTTTGAATTGGGCCCAGAAGCTTAAATTGACACCCCATGCTGTTGACACAGCCATGTCATTATATGTTCCAAGAGGCTGACCCCAGATAGGAATCTTGCAGCTGCATTCCGCATCAATTGAAGCTTCCTACATGTCTTCAAAGGCAGCCCCACATAGGTTGCATACAGCACTCCAACCTGAAGGTTACAGTAGCCTGCATCAGCATGGCTGGGTCCGCTGAGTCTAAATGATGGGCTGGCCATCTTGGGAGACAGACGCCATGGAGCGAAGGTGTCCCCATCAACAGCGCCACCCTGCAAATCCAATGGCAAGGCTGCCTCCAGGGGCATCTCCAGGTACTTCACTCGATCAAATAACGTTCAAGGCTATGTCTGGTTTCTAAAAACTAAAGTATAGCACCATACCACACTAAAAAGGTAATCCTGCACCAACAAAACAACAGGTTGAACCTAGTTAGCTATAGAGAGGCCAATAACGTTTTAAACCTGTTGTACTCACCTTCATTATGTCTTCCTAACAACCTTGTGAAGCCTGGGGCCAAAGCATTTCTTGGATCACATACTGCATATTGTTTCGTGTGTGTGCGTGTGTGCACGTGCGCGTGTGTGAAAAGTCCTTGGGATGGCTCTGCCCTCTCCCCAAAGTGCCAAGAACTGATGTGTGGCTATCACTCCTCTTGAAATGCACAGGTTCCCTTGGGAATAGCTCCAAGGGCAGCAAGGAGGAGGAAGGGGCTGGGAGCAAAGGTGCCCTGCCCCCTACTGACAGAGGCTGCCCTCTGGATACTCCTTTGCGAGGCCATCAGTCCCTAGCCTGTTGTGTGTCCTCTGGCAGAGGCAGAGTGCCAGAGAGAGTCATTGTGCACTGGCATACCCCCTGCTCTGATGCCAAGATGTTGCAGGAGGTAATAGATTTCGACACGTTTCATTGAAATATAACAAAATATTTGCATGGAGTTATTAGATAAATGGGAGCTGACTGGCGTCAGCCGTGCTCATTTGCCAAATGTGAGATGAAAATTCATTTAGAATGAAAGAAAGGGGAAGCTTAAGTTTATGGGAATGGATTGACTGCAGATCGTATCCAGTAACTGCTAGCAAATATATTGCAGTCACTGGATCCATTCTGCCGCTGGGCTGGAGTGGGAGGAGGGTGAGCCCCCCCCCCACACACATGTGGGCTCAGGGCTAGAATCCACTAATTGCTAATCAGCTGGCATGATCTCTGCCTTTGACAGCACCTTCATCTTTGCTGAAGGACAGGAGGCATCCGCAGAGTTACCTGCCTCCCATCCAGCAGCAGGCAGGGAAACACCACCCTCTTCGTTAATGATCTGATTGTGCGCACTGCATTCTACTGCACAGACGTCTCCAGGCAAGGGACTGGGTTGCTGATGGGCTCAGTACAGCCCCTCACAGATTATTTGATAGATTTTCCTTGGCTACTCACCCCGTCTCTAAGACTTGGGGCAGCTCAGAGGTTTAAAATGATGCATAGCCAGATAAATCATATCAGAAGCAGCACAAACAGTCCAAAAATGTCAAACCCATCAAAGCTTAACTGTAGCTTCAGGACCATTTGTTGTTAAATAAGGGACATTCTTTGAACATAAGAGACATCCATTAAGTTGAGTAATATCTGGTAACATGACATATAAGTAAAGACCTGCAATCAAAGGCAGTTATTTAAAACGATCTGAAATCCAGTCCTTATCTCACAACTGATCTTGCAAACGCCTTGGCTTATAGTTTCCTACCCCTCATAGAGGCCCAACAGAACCTTTTATGTCCCTCACGGAACCTGCACTGTTTGCTGACATTCTGTGGCTGATGGCGTTAGACCGAACGTGTTTGTGAACATTCTGTGACATCACAACACATCAGCTATCGATGACGGGAGGAAGGGGGAAGGAGAAGGGGATGGCTAGCAACAGGTGGCAAGCGATGTGCAATTTTTGGCCCAGATGGATGATTTTTTTAATCCATCCTCAATAACCATCTGGAGTTCAGTGGAATAGTAGCAACGGAAAGGAAGGCTGAGAGCTGGTAAATGCCTGAATTTATTGTCCATCTCCTTATATAAAGGCAGAGTGATGCTAAGCAACTAAAAACCTGCATTGCAGATGAGAGGCAGGGAAATTAATAATGCAGCCGTAATAGTCCTAACGAGCAGCTGTGCACAGGCTAATTAGCTCCGGGCCCCCTTCGCCTTCCCCTCCAACTTCTGCTTGTGATCATGTGTGCAGAGTGGCTTTAATGAGCAAGATCCGCAACTAGGAAGCAGCCCTAAGGCTTTCAGGTGAGAAAGGGGCTTCTGTCTACCTGAGGAGGGTGCTGTGGTATTTGCCTTGACAATAACAACTACTGTGTGTGTGTGGGGGGGGGGGCTGGGAGTGTAATGGAGCAGTGGCTGGGCTTGGAAAGCAGGCTGTCTGTCAAATGAGGCCGCAAGGTACCTGCCAAGAGGCAGAGCAGAGGAGAGGAAAGTGCATATGCTTCAGCGTTGCAAATGGACTGGGCTCGGCATTTTCTTTTCCTTCTAATTCACACATAAGGAGACCGGCCCAGCAACTGGGGCTTGCACACCATCTCTGTGCTGCAGAAGGCCAGTATGGTGGCCTGCAACCCCAGAGCCCCTTGCAATGTCCCAAAGAAGGTTGACTGGCCAATTCTTGGGCTGGTCAGGTCTGAATTGAGCAAGTCATAAGATCAGCCCTGAAAGGACGCTTCTGCGTTATGCTGGAGTGGCTGCTCAGGGGCGCTGAGAAGGCTATGGACAGAGAAGCAGAAAGCGGGTTAGATGCAACTCAAGAGCTCATTTTTGGTGATTGCCTTCCTATGGCATTCGTCTGCTGTGTGCGCCACCATGTTCTGGATTACTCTGGTCAGGCCTGGTTTAGATATAGGTGTGCAATTAAGAAGCCCTGAGCATCTACTTAGCTTTCCTGTATCAAATCATTTACCTCCTGGCTACCTAAAGCAGATAATGTTTTAGGTTCGTTACCAGGTATTGTACACAAGTAATACAATTATGGAATCTCTGCTTCCTTTTTATTCTTTTGTTATTACAACTTGCCTACTTAGTATTCTTAATAACAATTCAATCAACAGAAAATCACCCCATCCATTATAACTACATCGATCATTAAATGAGAGCAATTACATGAGTCCAAAGAAGTATCTTACTCAAAGATATGAAGGTCACAGGCAAGGAGCTCCTCCAAAGAAGAAGCTCGCAATCAGTTTAGCGTGTTGTATTTATAGCGTTTCAGAACATTTTCTTAACAATAGGCACTTCAGAGACTCAAATTCTTGGCTAACTTATTATCATTATGTTTTCAGACACCAAACAAGATTATCTACTTGAAACAACTTCTTGAAACATATAACAATTGCTAGTTCATTCTTGCTACTTTTTGTATTAACAAAGTCTATGTAGAATTAGTGATTACAAGTTTCTCAAACATCTGAATATCTTCGGCTCTCCATCAGCCCACCTATAATATTGCCAGCTTCTATCAAGTTAGAAACTCCTGCCATTCTCAGATACTCCCTGCACCTGGGCCTTGGTACACTGTACGCATCAGTATGGGTTAGATGGCTATTCTAATCTACACATGGCAATACAACTGTGTGACTCTATTGTCTTATGCCCCTCTCCAAGGTTATTTTATGCTAGGCCTCTGGACTCCCTTTGTGTCCTGTCTAGTTATGGGGCTGGGCTAGCCCTGGTTCTGTGCGCATAGGTGTCTTGAATAACTTTCCTGGTCATATCCAGCAATCGTTCCCCTACAGTTCTAGTTATATCCAGGACAGCCGGTCCATGCTCAGACTGCCTGTGTTAACCACAGACAACCTCTACCTATTTTGTGTGGCCCCTGACACACAGCTCGGAGCACAGCCCAGCCATATCTCACTCTGCAGTTGCTAAGGTGCATCTTGGAGTCATGGTGGGGCGATGGGGCACCCTCTTGGCTCTGCCATCAGTGAAGGGCAGGCTGTTGTGGAGGAAAGGAATGTACAGCACAGCAGGCAGGAAGGGGCCCTTCTGTCTATCTGGTACGTTTGAATCCCACCCTCCTTCCAAAGAACTATGGGGAATGTTTGTGTTTCCCCCCTTTCGTGCTAACAGCAGCCCTGTAAATTGGTTAGGCCGAGAGAGAGTCATTGGCCCAAGTTCATCCACTGAGAGCCAAAACAGACGAGACGTCTGACACGTGGAAGACACACCTGGGTTTCCTGCAAAGTTCCATGGGAAGCGTAGTGAGAAAACCTCTTCCAGGGAGAAGAGGGAGAGAATCCCTCTTCTCCCTGGCGCAGGTTCTTTCTCTAGGCATCTTGTCTAGCCTACTCGGCTCCCTCTTGTCACCGCCAGCACCCCTTGCTCCGCTAAGAGCACTCGGCAGCCAGAGGGAGCCGAGTCTGCAGGCGGCAGCCAGAGGGACCCGATGGCACTGATGGTGGTCAGAGGGAGCTGGCAGTGGTGATTGGATCCTTGTCCCTCTCTCCCCCACCAGTGCGCTCCCCTGGCTCCCCTAAATGCACTCGGCAGCCGGAGGGAGCCGAGTGTGCTGGCAGGGCAAGAGGGACAAGGAGCTGATTGTCGCTGCTAGCTCCCTCTGACTGCTGCCCGCAGGCTCGGCTTCCTCCCTCTGGCTGCGGAATGCTTTGGGGGGAGCAAGGGAAGGTGGTCGCAACGAGAGGGAGCCAAGTGGACTAGAAGAGATGCCTAGAGAAAGAACCTCTGCCAGGGAGAAAAACCTCTCCCTCTTCTCCCTGGCAGAGGTTCTTTCTCACTACAGTCCCTGTGGAACCTTGCGGAAAACTGATACGCGTCCTTCACATGTCAGGCATCTCGTCTGTTTTGGCTATAAGTTTCATGGCTAAGTAGGGATTTGAACCCAGATCTGACAGGTCTTTGTCTTTTTTTTTAAAATATTTTTTTTTATTTTTCATAACTACAAAACACTACACAGCACTACACAAGACTATCACAAGGAAAGGGGAGAGGGAAGGGACAAAGGGGGGTGGAAAAAGAAAAAAAGAAAAAGGGGGGGGAATGAACTACAAACACTAAACACTACACTTCAATGTTTCCCTTCATACTGTCATAATACAAAAATAGCTCCATAGGATAATGATGGAGTGGTTAATCATACAGAGAATAAACATTTCAAATTCTGATTAAACTTTCCTCCCCCTTCTAGGTCCCGGACGCAGTTCTCTCTGTGCAACCGCTGTTGCGGTGCTCTCCTCCTCCTCCCCCCCCTCCGGCTCCTCCTTTTCTTCGTTCTCGGTGCAGCAGAGTTCTGGGTTTTTATTCTCAAAATCCTTTAGTTGATCTTCTGATAATATCTTATAGGCCTGATCTTTATATCTGAACCATATTCCTTCCGGGAATAACCATTTGTACTTTATTCCATGGTCCCTCAGAAGAGCTGCAAACTTTTTATATTTAAAACGCCGTTTCCGGACTAGAAATGGAACGTCCTTCAAAATCTTGACTTTCAAACCCATAAAGTCCAAATCCACATTGTATGAGTTATATAGGAAGGTATCCCGAATCTTTTTAGATGAAAAGTCAATAATGATCTCACGAGGCAACTGTCGCTTTGTTGCATATTTTGAAGAAGCCCGACGGACCTCCAAAATGGCGCTTTTAACCTCTTCTTTAGTCGTCCTCGCGGGTATCGCCAATAGTTCCGAGACCACCTCCCACAGATCCTCTTTTTCCTCCTCTTTCACGTTTTGGAGACGCAAAATTGTCTGCGTTCGTTCCATCTGTAGCCCGATCAGCTGGTTCTCAACCAGCTTCAGCTCCTTTTTTGTAGCCTTCACAAGTGACGCACTTTCCAGAGCAGACTTCTCTGCCCCCCCCCCCGCTGCTGCCTTAATGGTTTTCACTTCGCTTTCAATTAAGCCCACCCTTTGATCAGTTTCGTTCAGCTTGTCAACAAAGGGTTTTATGGCTTCCACCACCGCCCTGCGCACCAACTCTTCGAGCGACTCCCCCTTCAAGGTAGCCGAGATTGACTTACCGAGAGCGGGACTTTGCTTCTTTGCTGCCATTTTGGAGGGGGGGGGCGCCAACAAAATTCTGGAACTCAACGAAGGGGAAGAACGAGTCTTCTTCAGATCAACCTCTCCTTCACAAATGCTTGTAGAACAGAAGGGATTCGCTTGTTTACGGGCTTCCGCCTGTTTCTTTTATTTGCCGTTTCTCGTTGCCCGGCGGCACTCGAGGCGCCGCGCACGTCTGCCGGCCTCCATAGGGACAAACGGGCAATTCCCCCCCCCGCATTGATTTCGGGGAGTTCTTCCCGCCGCGTCCCGGACCCTGGCTCCCTCCCTGGGAGTCCTGGGGGCTAATCCTTGCGGATCAGCCGCCCGGTCAGGGTGCCCGGTCGTTTCCTCCCGGACCAGCCGAGAGGAGCGTCCGGCATGGCTGAGAAAACGAAACCGAATCCCTGACAGGTCTTTGTCTGATGCTCTAACCATTTCACGCTGTTGCTCTCAATGTATAATGGAGAGGGATGAGGCACTTAGTCAATGATGGCTGATATGAGATGAGGACTAGGACAAGCATGTCCCTAGTGGAGGTTTTCTCCATTGGACTGCAGAAGACCTGGCTGTGGCCATGGGGAAGAAAGAAGAGAGGGGCTGCAAGAGCTTCCATCTAGAACCACAATGCCGCCGGGGACCCTGAGGCCTTCACTGGGACAGATGTGTCTGGAGCTTGGAGCCACTCAAACACGAGCACATCTGTGACAATAATTTTAATTTGCACATGGGCCCCTTCCTTTTCCGATACATCAGAAGACTCAATTGTTTGACAGTGATGTCCCCATTGGTAACTGCCAAACCATTTGCACCTGAAGTTAACCTGTTGTGATAAAAAGTTGATGATAGAAAAACAGACGCCACAGCCATAATCTCTTGATGCGGTGTTAACAAAAAACCTTACCCTGACAAAAGAAACGTTTCCTTGCCTGGCGGAAAGGTTGAGCTTTTCTGCACACACCCCTCTCCCCATATTGCAGGAAGCCTAAGGAAGCCGGCGCAGCCAGGCCTGCAATTTGGGGATAAGCCTCTCTGCCCCCCCCTGCCAAATATCAGCAGACTCCTCATTACTATTCTGAGCCACTGCAAGAGACGGTGAGGCGGCCTAAAGACAGCTTTGTGGAAACACAATTGAAATATCATTCTAAATGACCGGTGGAGAGTGAGTGACGTGCCCTTCTTAAGCGAAATAAAATTAAAGTCAACCCTTTTTCAAAAATACATGAGCAAAACATCCTTTTTATGTTTCCGTATGCAAATGCAGCTGTCCAGTGTCATTGAAATTAGTCACTGCTTTTCAAAGTTTCCTGATTTGGCTTTTAGCTGGAGAGTTGTGTGGCACAGTTCCGGAGGGGGCTTCCCCCTCACCAGATTTGTTCTTCTTTTAAAAAATCTTTGTTCAAATAAAAGCAACACTTGTGTTTGTTTGTGCTTCTGGTCATCCTCTGGACTGTGAGCACGAGATAACAGGATTAAATGGTGTGTGTGTGTGTAAGTGTGCACATGCACATGCACACATGGAAGGAAGAGGCATAGTTTTAGACTGATGCAAGTAATATGTACTTTTTTTACATGATGCATGATTGGCTTAGGGAACTCACTGGCTCAAGATGTGATAATAGCTAGCAGCTTGGATTGCTTTAGAAAAAAAGATTAGTTAGATTCATAGAGGAGAATCAGGAGTGTTCCAGCAGCTCAATGCACAGCCTCCATATTCAGGGACAGACTACCTTTGTTCTTGCTTGCTGCTCAGGTCATATACCCTTCCCCTTGCTATTTTGATTTTTAAGCCACTCACTCACTCACTCACTCACTCACTCACTCACTCACTCACTCACTCACTCACTCACTCACTCACTCACTCACTCACTCACTCACTCACTCACTCACTCACTCACTCACTCACTCACTCACTCACACACACACACACACACACACACACACACACACACACAGATCTGGCGGGGCTGAGAGAGCTCCAAGAAGCTGTGACTGACCCAAGGTCACACCGCTGGCTTCAAGGGGAGGAGTCAAACCTGGCTCTCCAGATCCGAGTCCTGCCGCTCTCAACCACTACACCGGACTGGCTCCCACCCTCCTCCCTTCCTCTCCTATTCCCTCTACCCAATCTCATGAAGGTAAAAAAACCTATTTTATTTCTGAAGAGGAATAAACAAAGCTCACCCATGGTAGCAGACTGCCACGCCAACCTGCCCTCCATCCCACTCCTGTTTCTGTTAGCTGAGTGCAAAATAGAGCAGTGAAGTTACGCTGTGCTGATTAAAGAGGCAAAAAGTTTTATTTGAGGAAGTACATACTTGATAGTTAAGAGAAAAGAGAGAGAGAGATAGGTTCCTTGCTATCTGACTACATCTCGTAGAGAGAGTGAAGTGAAGCAGGAGAGAGAAGAAGCAGGATATTGCCCTGTTTAGCCCAACAGGAGACAAGACAAGGAAATGACCCCCAGGAAACAAGAGAGGTGCTGCTCTCACTGTCCTAACTAAGTGATCCTTGCTGCCCCCTGCATGGTAGGCTCTTCTTCCCTTCTGGCTGCTGCAGTACACCAGACATTGCTATTTCCAACACCCCTTCTCAATGTCTAGTGTACAAAGTCCACAAAGTTCAGTCTTTCACATAGACTTTGAAACTTCTCTTTGGCAAGTGGCTTGGTGAGGACGTCTGCTATCATTTCTTCTGTGGGACAGTACTGTAGCTCAACAAGCCCTTCTTCTTTCATATTTCTCACAATGTGACTCTTTATGTCGATATGCTTGGTTCTTGATCCAATTCTTTCTGTTTTTGCAAGTTTTATGCAAGATTGATTATCTTCAAAAAGTTGTAGAGGTTTGGGTTCATCTATCTCAAAGTCTTCTAACAGTTGTAGAATCCACTTGAGTTCGCATGATTCAGCTGCTATGTATTCAGCTTCTGTAGTTGATGCTGCTACAAGGTCTTGCTTTCTGCTTGTCCAACTGATTGCTCCTCCACCATAAAAGAATACTCGTCCACTGGTAGACTTTCTGTCTGTAATGTCTTCTGCCTAGTCAGCATCCATGAATCCCACTAGTCTGGGATTGTCGCTTGTTGGTAGCTTGAGCTTTAGTTGTGCAGTACCTCTCAGGTATCTTGCCAGTCTTTTGACTGCTTGCCAGTCATTCACACTTGGTGATGCACTTTTCCTGCACAGTATTCCAACTGCTGCTGCTATGTCAGGTCTGGTTACTGTACTTATGTAGAGCAGTTTTCCAATTGCTTCTCTGTACACTTTGATGTTTCTCAGAGGTTCATTGTTTCCATCTTGCTTCAGGAAATCTGTTTCCATTGGAGTACATGTTGGTTTTCCATCTTTCATATCCATGTAGTCTAGGAAGTCCATGATCTTTTGCTTTTGATTGAGAAGATAGCTTCCATCTTCCTCTCGCTCTATCTGAACGCCGAGGTAAAAACTGACATTCCCAAGACGCTTTACCTCAACCTCTTGGTTCAGAAGTTGAATTATTTCATCACAATTTTGTTGATTTTCACAACAAAGGAGAAGATCATCTACATAAATTAGAATAAAAGTCCATTTGTTGTCTTTCTTTCTTGAGTACAGGCAGCATTCTGCCCCGCCTTGCTTGAATCTTTCTTTGATGAGCATTTGGTTCAATTTCTGGTTCCAGGCCCTTGCAGCCTGTTTCAGTCCATAAATGCTCTTCTGCAGTTTGCATACAAGTCCTCTGTCTTTGGACTGTTCAAATCCAGGAGGCTGTATCATATATACATCTTCTTTCAGCTCTCCATGTAGAAAAGCAGTTTTCACATCCAGATGCTCCACATGCATCTTCCTTGCGGCTGCTATGCTCAGTAGTGTTCTTACTGAAGTGTGTTTCACTACTGGCGCAAAGGTTTCATCATAGTCTTCTCCATACTTCTGGGAATATCCCTTTGCAACTAGTCTTGCTTTGTACTTCTGTACTTCTCCATCTGCATCAAGTTTGGTTTTGAAGATCCATTTGCATCCTACTCTCTTCTTTCCAGGTGGTAGTTCTGTGAGAATCCATGTCTTGTTCTGGATCAGAGAGTCAATTTCTTCTTTTGCAGCTTTTCTCCATTTCTCTGCTTCTCTTGCTGGCATTCCTTCTATGTCTTCCCAGCTAGAAGGTTCTGGTACAGCTTCTGTTTTTGCCAGGTAAGAGAATTTCATTGGTGGAACTCCTTTGTTTGTTCTGGCTGAGCGTCTGACACTTGGCTCTGCTTCCTCTTCTTATTCTGTGGGCTCTGCCGGTGTCTTAGTCAGGTCCCAGAGTTGCACAATCTTTGGCTGCTGTGCTGCATTAGCTTCTCTTGGTGTAGATTCTGTGGTGTCTGGCTTGCTTGCCTTCTCTCTTTCATCAATATATATGAAGTTGTGAATCTTCACCGTGTCTGTCTCTGGGTTGAGGATTTGGTATCCTTTGCATCCCAGTGCATATCCAACAAATATGCCTTCTTCTTTCTGAGATCCATCTTAGACCTCTTTTCCTTTGGAACACAAGTGTAGGCCTTTGATCCAAACACTCTCAGATGCCTTACATTGGGCTTGCGGTTGTACTACAGTTCAAATGGTGTGCTGTTTGCACCCTTTGTGGGCAGCATGTTCTGCAGATAGGCAGCAGTGTTGACAGCTTCTCCCTAATATTTTTGAGGTAGTCCTGCTTCTTAGAGCATACTTCTGCACATTTCTGTGAGAGAACGATTTTTCCTCTCCGCTATCCCATTGAGGTCGGGGGTGTAGGGCACGGTCAGGTGAGGCTCTATTCTTTCAGCTGCTAGGAAGCTTGTCATCTCCTTCCCCACGTACTCGCCTCCATTGTCTGTGTGGATAGCCATTGGTTTTCTCTGGAATCTGTTCTGCACCATTGCTAGGTACAGCTGGAATTTTTCCAGTACTTGGCTCTTCTCTTTGAGCAGGTAAGTTACAGTAAATCTTGAAAAATCATCAGTAAAAGTCAGAATGTACTTACTTCCACTGTGTGTTACTGTTCCCATTGGTCCACAAAGATCACTATGAATCAGCTCCGGTGGTCTCGTGGTTTGCTGCTCACTCTGCTTGGTGAAAGAAGGTCTTGTGCCTTTGGCTTGAATGCAGCAAACACATTTCTCTGCATCAGGACATTTTCTCATTTGCAAATCATTAGTCAGATTCTGCCTTTCAAGCTGATATATATAATCTATATTAGCATGTCCAAGCCTTCGATGAATAAGTTGAGAACAGTTCTTGTGACTGCATCCTTTAACTAGATTCACTGCCCTTTCAGAGCAATCAAGCATATACAGTCCGTCCTTTAATGTGCCTTGTGCAATTAATTCACCTTCATTGCTAATAAAACATTTCTCTCCTTTGAACACAGTTTTTATCCCCTTCTGAGCCATTGTTGAGTCAGAGAGGAGATTACTTTTCTGTTCAGGTATATAAAGACAGTCAACAATCTGCACTTCTCTAACTTGGCCACTGGGTAGTGCACAATATGCAGTTACATCGCCTCGTCCCTTTGGAGTCAGAGTTTCTCCGTTTGCAGTATACAATGTCTCACGATGTGTATTCAACTCATCAAATAACTCTTCATCTTTAGCTAAATGATGGCTGCAGCCAGAATCGACTGTCCATTGGAATACACTCTCATCTTTTGGGGCAACATTTAAACAGTTCTTATTTGATCTGCCGGCATTAGGTCAGCTATTAGCATTAGGTGAACCATTGACTTTATCTGCATTCCTAAAGCCTTTTGTCTCTGTCCCTCGTGGCTGGTAACTGCTGTTACTCTTTTGTGATTCAAAAAGTCGGCAGTTTCTTTTTAGATGGCCCTTCTTCCCACAGAAACTGCAGGAGAAATAATTTCTTGAACTAACTCTCAAGGCATGTTCATTGAACTGATCTTTATGAAATTGTCTATTAAGTCTTTCTTCTTGCAATCTTGCAAACACATAATTCAGGCTTAGGTTTTCCTGCATTTCTAAAACATGCACAATGCTTGCATAGGACTGAGGAAGGCTACTTAACAAAATTATTGCCAAATCCTCATCCTGGATCTCCTTTCCAAGGGATCTCAATTTCTGTGACAATTCCATAAAATTTGAAATATGGTCCCTTAGTTCTTGCTGAGGCTGCATTTGAATTTGATATAATTGTTTAATTAGCAAAATTTTTGTTTTAATTGATTCTTGCCTGTTAATTTTTGCAAGAGATTTCCACATTTCACCTGCTGTTGGCTCATGAATAACTCTTAACAACTGTTTATCACTTAAAGCATTAATGATAATGGATCTCACTTGGTTGTCGTCTTTTACCCATTTGGCTTCTTTCTGCGAGTCCCCGGTAGGCTTTGCAACTTTCACAGCATCCCACGCTTCAAGTTCAACGAGTCGGGCTTTCATCCTTTCCGACCAGATTTCATAGTTCTCATCACTTAATTGGTCGACATAGAACCCCTGCTGTGCTCCCCAGGAGTCCGCTATCTTTCCTCTATTGTTGGCCATCTATGCTTTAGCCTGCGTCTGTCTGAGCTCCGGCAGAGTTAATTGCTCTCTCTAATTACAGCACGTGTGAGTCCTGGGCCCATAACCCTGTTAGCTGAGTGCAAAATAGAGCAGTGAAGTTACGCTGTGCTGATTAAAGAGGCAAAAAGTTTATTTGAGGAAATACATACTTGATAGTTAAGAGAAGAGAGAGAGAGAGAGAGAGAGGTTCCTTGCTATCTGACTACATCTCGTAGAGAGAGTGAAGTGAAGCAGGAGAGAGAAGAAGCAGGATATTGCCCTGTTTAGCCCAATAGGAGACAAGACAAGGAAATGACCCCCAGGAAACAAGAGAGATGCTGCTCTCACTGTCCTAACTAAGTGATCCTTGCTGCTCCCTGCATAGAAGGCTCTTCTTCCTTCTTGCTGCTGCAGTACACCAGACATTGCTATTTTCAACAGATTCCACTCTGTCAGGGAAACTCAGCGGATGACCTTGGGCCACCCAGCCATTCTCTTTCAGCAAAAGTACCTTACAGGGTTGTTGTGAGGGGAAAATGAAGAAAGGAAGAACTGTATAGGCCAGAGGTAGGGCAGGATAAAAAAAGTTACAAGACAGAGAGACACAGAGAGATGAGCATCATACTGGCACGCCAGACCACGGGAGAAAGCCATCGCCTTTCTAGCCTGCTTGTGAACTCTCAGTCACATCTGGCTCATTCCAAAGGGTCCTTCTTGGAA
This sequence comes from Eublepharis macularius, assembly GCF_028583425.1. Taxonomy (NCBI): domain Eukaryota; kingdom Metazoa; phylum Chordata; class Lepidosauria; order Squamata; family Eublepharidae; genus Eublepharis; species Eublepharis macularius. Next base: position 1,428,971 of record NC_072803.1, read on the forward strand.
ATTCTTTCTCGGTTCCCCAACATCACTGTACATTCTTGGACAGAAAACTCATGCCAAGAGGAGGAAGACTAAGTCTCCCTGGGTTGCAGCACCAATGCCTTTCTGTGTGACTTGATAGCATTGTTATAAGCTTCAAGCAGAATGCAGCTTTGCCCACACATAAAGGAGGCTCTCTTTACAGCAAGATGTGGCAAGAAAGGGGGCAGGCATTGGCCGGGGGCTTCCCATGGCCCCTGAGCCACAAGGCTGTCATGTCGTGCAGGTGCTTTGGAGGCTTGTTTTCCAAGTCCACAATGGCCAGTGACTACTCAGGAGTTGCTTTGGGGCCTGCCACAGCAGCGCCTCCTAGGATGGAAACCTTATCACTGCGTAAAAGGTGTGGGATGCAAGCTTTTTAAACTCCGGTTTCTGGTTTAATTGCCAGCATCCTCGTTAGCATGTTCCCCCCCTTTCCCTGCCCTTGCCTCTCTAATGAGTGACTTCCATGCGATGTACAAGATGTAAGTATGGTACACAAGTTATTAATCTTCCACCAAAGCAATTACACCGACTCAACATTCCTTGCGGCCGGTGAGCTGGTTCTTTGCGTGGTCCCTTCTTATCAGGCTAGCAATTTCAGATCTACATTAAGTGTTCCGAAATCAATTTTCAGCTTATTTTGTGCTACAGAAATTTGCCACGCCTGGATCTGTGCTGCTAATTGAACAAGAGCAATTGATGTTTTAGTAGTAATTAAAGATGGCAATTATTACCAAATCTCCCTCTTGGCACCAGGCCTTTGCTATGGACCTGTCAAAATGACATGCAAGCCAAATCAATACTAATCCCTTTGGTGTTTTGGACCTCCTCTTTGGCAGCTTCCCCACCAGGTCAGGCACAAGAGCCAGGAAACGTCACTGGATGATGGCTGGGGTGCACCAGATTCTCTGCCCTGGCCCTAAGCCACTGCCCCAAGCGTTCACTACTTGGGCATCCCCCTTCAGTGCCCTCCCTGGTCGCCTGCCCAGGGTATTGGGTTGGGTGGGAGGACTGTTGCTGCCATCAAAGGGGAGCAGGCACCCAGGTGGCTGCATCCCTAGTATAGAATCCCTGTACAGCTCCAGAGGCAAAGAAGGAATGAAAGTCTGATGGGAAGCAAAGCCCCTGGGCGTCTGTGGACCGTGTCCCTAGCATCCTCTTGAGGTCTGGCTGCAAGCACACACTCCATTTCGAGGTCAGATGCACTCTTCTTCACTTCGACAAAGAATCCCACCCATGTGCTCTCCCCACCCCCTCTGCTTTGTTCCCATGGAAATGGATGGGGAGGGTGCGAGAGGCTTGCTCCCTGGGGCCATCACTGAAGAGCTATTAAAATGGAACAAAAATAACATAAAATAGCACATGAGCCAACCCCGGGAATCCATCTTCCCTCGGCAAAGACCAGCCGGAGCTGGTTCCCCCCACCTTTCTGCAGGGGGAAATGGAAATGTAATCAGATCAGTTTGTAGAGTGCAAAGAGAAAATCAGTTTTAATAAAGCCAAAAGGAAATGCAAAGCAGCTGCTTGAGATGGAAATTGTGTTAAATAGACACCTCTTTAGGAGGAAGCCGATCCAGGGATGTTTATCAAGGAGGCGCAGAGGAGCCGGTCTGTTTCTTTTCATTGGCCGTATCTCAAAGAGGGCTGGGAATTATCTTACGCAAAAGGGATGGAGAGAGAGCGCGGAAGAGCTGTGCCAGGTGGGCAGGGGCAGAGGCAGGCAGCAGGCAAGCGGTTCATTTGCTCTTGCCTTTGGAACCGAACAGTGGGGTCACTGTGAACAACGACAACATCCTCATTATCCGGGGCAAGTGTTGAGAAAGTTGCAGTGCAACACTATCTTCAGATTCCGACAACAATTCCGCCAGTGCAGAGGTGGCTTTTAAGTGGGTGCAAAAAGCCAGCGCCCTCCCCACCCCATTCTTTGCATGAGGGCACCCGTGAGCCCAATCAGCTTGTGCCTGGCAAGTTGTTAGTTCTTTAAAAAAATAATTGCAGGGGCCCTGCTTTGGACAATGGTTGCATTCCCGCCTGGAATAAGGCGGCACACCGAGGCCACTGAATTGCCTGTCGGAGAGGAGAATATCTTTCCTCCTGTTGCTTGCAGTCTGTGCGCTTCTTAATTATAACTTTGGGCAGGCTATTTGGGGTTATTGCTTTCATTTATTATGAAAAGACCAGCGCCTGTGTTTTGAAATAGCTATCTGGTGGAATCATGGTTGATAAGCAATACCAAGCTGTCTTTTTCAGGCAGTGAAAATTTATCTTTTTTTTTTTTTTAATGCAAGGCTCTGCTGGATGTTATAATTCTTCCTTTTCTTCTGAATGACGTTTGGCAGGCAAGTCTCCATTTCCCTCCTTTCAGTCATTTCAAAGCCGTTGCTGTGGGAAAGAAAGGGAGCAGAGGCCAGACAGACAAATGCACCTCCCGGAGATGTTTGTGCTGGGCTGGAGTCTTGCAGGATCCGCTGCTTAAATCAAGGCTGCCGTTCTGAGGCCGCCAAGTTCTTCCTTCGCTTGCTCTCGTCTTGACTTTGCTTTGTCTTAGCGGGATCTCTGATTCTCTTGGCCAGCGTGTTCTCTTTGGATACAACTCTTCCTTTCATCGCATGGTGCCCTCCCAGCTTCTGTCCCACGGCGGGATCCTCATCTCCAGTCTCCTCAGTCAGGAAAATCAAAAAGAGTCCAGTAGCACCTTTAAGACTAACCAATTTTATTGTAGCATGAGCTTTTGGGAACCACAGCTCTCTTCGTCAGATGCAACTTTATTGCAGCATAAGCTTTCGAGAACCACAGCTCTCTTCATCAGATGCAACTTTATTGTAGCATAAGCTTTCCAGAACCACAGCTCTCTTCGTCAGATGCATCTTTATTGTAGCATAAGCTTTCGAGAACCACAGCTCTCTTCATCAGATGCATCTTTACTGTAGCATAAGCTTTCGAGAACCACAGCTCTCTTCGTCAGATGCAACTTTATTGCAGCATAAGCTTTCGAGAACCACAGCTCTCTTCATCAGATGCATCTTTATTGTAGCATAAGCTTTCGAGAACCACAGCTCTCTTCGTCAGATGCATCTTTACTGTAGCATAAGCTTTCGAGAACCACAGCTCTCTTCGTCAGATGCAACTTTATTGCAGCATAAGCTTTCGAGAACCACAGCTCTCTTCGTCAGATGCAACTTTATTGTAGCATAAGCTTTCCAGAACCACAGCTCTCTTCGTCAGATGCATCTTTATTGTAGCATAAGCTTTCGAGAACCACAGCTCTCTTCGTCAGATGCAACTTTATTGTAGCATAAGCTTTCCAGAACCATAGCTCTCTTCATCTGATGCAAGTTCTCTTCGTCAGATGCCTGATACAGAGACTGGTCACAGTCAGGAAGTTTCCAACATCTTCAGACCTCTCAACCTTTGTCATGGCTCTGCATAGTTTTCTTTCACCATCACTCCATTGGTGCTCTACTGCTCTCTCTCTCTCTTCCATCTTTCTTTTCCCATAAAAAAGAGCCATCTGCAACAGCAAAAAGAAAAGGATGGTGGTCCTAAGGATGCTTAAAACAAATGTTTTAAACAAACAAACAAACATTTGTGGGGATGCTGTTGAGACAGAGGGCTGTGAGAGGAACAGATCGTGACTTGTGTTGACAGATATATAATGTAGGAAGGAAAGAAAGCTGTGGGTCATTATTAGCCAAGGGGTGGCTGGCAGCAGGTGGGTGCTTGTGCAAAGGCAATCCTTAATTTGCAAGTTAAATGCTCCAGGACAGAAGCTCATCCGGCAACACCAGTTAAGGCTTCTCACATTGCAGGACTGAGCCAGCCCCCCACTCAGGTGCTACTAGTCAGAGTGGACCATACGGGCCTCGATGGACCACTGGTCTGACTGGCTAGAAAGCATTTTCTTATACCTGCAGAGGATAGTGTGTACGTGCATGCACATAGAGAATTCTTCTTCTTCTTCTTCTTCTTCTTCTTCTTCTTCTTCTTCTTCTTCTTCTTCTTCTTCTTCTTCTTCTTCTTCTTCTTCTTCTTCTCTATCAGATACACAAAATGCAAAACCCCCACATCATAGACAAGTTCTGGATTCAGAGGGCTGATTGGTTCCTTTGGGGCCAGGGCTGTGAGCCTCGGGCTGCGCGCCCTTCAGCCCTCGCCCAAAGGCTTGCTCCTTTGCTACTCTCAGACATCATACCTGCAGATAGGAAGGAAAGGGCACATAAGAAGACCCTGGTAGATCAGACCAGTCGTCCATTTGTTACAGCACCCTGTTTTATACAGAGGCCAAGCAATTGCCTGGGAGGGCCCAGCAAACCGGTTGTTGAGGCCAAGGCCTCCCTTGATGTTGCCTCCTCACACTGGTTGACTGCCTCTGAATCTGGAGGTTCCCTTCACTCAGTTTGGCTAGGAGCCATCGATGGACCTCTACTCCAGGAATCTGCCCAACCCTCACCCTTTAAAGCTATTTTTGCTCAAGGCCATCACTAACTCGATTGGCAGTGAACCCCATAGTTGAATGACCTGCTGAGTAAAGAAGCATTTCCTTTTCTCTGCCCTGTGCCTGATGCCCCTAAACTTCCTTGGGTGCCCCTGAGTTCTGGTGTTATGTGAACGGGAGAAAAGGCCCCCTCTGTCTGGTTTCTCTGCCCCGTGCATAACTTTTTATAAACTTCAATCACCTCCGCCCCAGTCATCTGTTTTTCTAGAATGAAAAGTCCCAGACTCTGCAGCATTTCCTCAGAGGAAAGTGGTCCAGCCCCCTGTTCATCTTTACCTTTGCTCTCCTTTGCACTTTCCCAGCTCTGCAATATCCTGCTTGAGATGCACTCAGCTTGGATCTCAGATTCTCCTCCCTGTCAGGAAGAGAAATGCTTGGGGGCTTGAGTTTTTTCTTGTGTGGGGTGTGTATGGGGGGGCAGCTAGGGTAGACAATTTTTAGTGAAAAAACATGCTGGAGGGAAAAGGGTTAAAAAGCCCCCCCCATGGTTCTTTCTTTTGGGATGGCAGCCTCCAAAAGCTTGTCTGGTTGATGACCGCCTGTCTGCCTCCTGGTCCTTTGTCCCGTGGGCTGTTCTTGGCTTTTGCTGCCAGAAATGCCCAACAGTTGCCCGAAGCACGTCTTCCTGGTGCCCAAGCCCCAAGGAGGGAGGCCGGCCGAGAGGCCAGTCCAGCGAGCCCAACAGCCCAGCTCCTGTCATGTCTGGCTGCGCCACCTGGGCGCCTGCTGGCTTCAGGGGCATCCCCCCAACTCCTGCTTGCCTCGTTTCAGACTCATCATCTTAATGTTATTTCTGTTGTGGTTACTGCTGCAGCTGCTGTTCTTGTTATCGTCATCATCGTCGTCATCTCTGAATACACTGGCAGGTGAGGAAATAAATTCTCTGATGTGGTCAGGGAGGCGACAAGTGCTTGAGAGAGAGCGGTCCCCGACTCAGAGAAGAGAGAGCCCCTCCTCTCCTGGAGCTCCAGTCTGCAGCACCGCGAATCCATCATCCTGAGCTTAATCAGTTAATGTTGATAAACTGCCAGCAATAAGAGCCAATTGAGGTTGGGGGGGGGAAGGGAGGGAGAGGTTCAGCTTCCAGTTCATTTATTTTGGAAGTGCCATAACTAACCCATTAAAAAAAGATTCCCCTCCCAGGTGACCCAACGGAAGGCTGTGTTTCTGTTCTGAGTGTGGGCGATAATGTGTTTAGCCGTGGTGGATGCCAGAGGTTCAGATGCGGCCCAAGAGATGGCTTATTGCTGTGGAGGGGGAAGGGGCCTGACATCGCCACTCTGCACGCTGCCTGCTTTGGCTCCTGCCCTCCCCTCTCCTGGGCCAGATGAAACCCTGTTGCTGAGCTGAATTTCCCCTCTGCTTATTTACTTACATACTTCAGTTATACCCCAACTTTCTCCTCAATGGGATCCAGGGAGACTTCTATCACTGTGTGAGGCTTTCAGCAAACACTTTCAGTCACTCCTGCAAAAACAAATACCCAAACCACCCACCATTTCAGTGACGGATGTGTGTGTATTTGTGGGGGGGGGGGCGTTGTTATGATATGAACCGTGTCAAAAGTGTTTGCATCACCCTTCCTCTGATGGGGTTTGGTAGCAGTGGCACCTGGCCGAATTCAGTGAGTTACGTGGTATTGTGTGACACCATTTCCCTGGATGGATCCAACCAGTTTGAAGCCAACTGATACACACACCAAAAGGAGATGTTTACATATCCTAGCAAAGGAATGTTTTGATTGCTCCCTCCCCCTTCCTCCCCCTAATTGCCTCTTCTCTCTCCTCCTCTTCTGTGTTTGACCAGTCTCTGTACCATGCATCTGACGAAGAGAACTTGATTCTCGAAAGCTTATGCTACAATAAAATTGGTTAGTCTTAAAGGTGCTACTGGACTCTTTTTGATTTTGCTACCACAGACTAACACGGCTAACTCCTCTGCATCTATGACCATTTCCCTGGCTATGTGATCACAGATTGGCTGGAATCATTAGTTCCAGCAAGAAGACATTGGCCTGTTTCCAACTACACAAGTAGTGTAGTGGCTCTTGGACGAGTGAGGGTGGATGGGTGAGTTGACATAATTGCACATGCAAACGCATCTTAAAATCCAGGTTACCAGCTCCTAAAAGTCTACAGCCGTTGTGAGAGTTTCTTTAAAAAGCCTGGGGAAATATTCAAAGCTGTTCTGATTCAGCGCCTCATCTGTCCTAGTGATATCCATGCAGGTTTTTTGCTCCGATTTGAGTTCCCAGCTGCGGCAGATTATTTCCGAGCTCCCGTGCAGCTTTGTTGCCCATCCATTTTTCCATTTGTGGTTTCCCCACGCTTTCTTAAACAACTGATGTGCAGCTGACACATGCTCGCCTTCCATTTGGAAGGAATGCTGTGATTCAAAAGGCACCGGCCACATTTCAGTGCTGCCGTTTTGTGATGCAGTCACATCACCAACCCCCCCCCTTTTTAAAAGGGACTCAAGTAAAGTCGTTTGACCATTTGAAAGGAATTTTTAAATGCTTAGAATTTGTTACTTCATATACTTAAAATGTGTTGTTAGTGATTATTAATTACTTCTTGTTATGTATTTGTTCGGGGTGGTATGCATTGACGGGGAGGTTTTTTGACACACAATTAACAGCCAACCAGGCAGGTCCCTCCAGAGAATCTGAGGACATTTCTCAGTCACCTCATGAGCCAACCAACCAGAGGATCCAACTAATCCCGACAGATTCAGAGGCGGGAAACCAATTGTCCAATGGTAAACTTGCTGGGGGCGGGGTGGGCAGAGGAGAGACCAGTGCATCATTTTCACCCAGTGAAAAACGTGATGCTGTGTGTAAGGAAAAGGGTGCTACAAGAAAGCTAGAGGCATATGAAAAGAGTGGCTTAATGCACAGCATGGGACCTCCATTTGCACAGCGCTTCAGCAGGAACCGCAGTGGCTCCACAATTACCACTGAACACCACTGAACAGTGTTGCCGTAGGGAAGATGCTCCTGCTTCGATCGAAGGTATTCTGCTACGTACCACAGGAGACAAATGTGGTCCATTCTAGTTTGTCTCTTGAGGTTTACGTGGACTCAAAAGACTTGCTGCATTAGGGGAAATGTAGACCTTTTGGAAAGAAAAGCAGAGAAAATTGATCAAGCAACATGGAAATTATATGATTTCATCTTCTGGAGAGTGACGCTAATTTTCATTTGCGGCACAATAATATTTTCAATGACTGGCAAGGGAGGGGAATGGGGGGGGGCTCGTATCTGCCTCCCTCGTACTCTCCCTCCACCCCCACCCCACACCTTCTATAATTAGTTGTCAAAATTAGTGTCAATGGAAGGGGGCGCGCACAGGTCCTGATGAGATGATACAGCAAAGATTCCATTTCATCTCAAACTTGACATTAAACTTTAATAGTCTCAAGGACAAGAAGCCAACAGATATCAGACGTAATGAGATAAAGCAAAGTTTCTCTGACAGCAAATTTGATCACAAATGGGCTCCGAGATTGCTTCTTTGATATAAATGAAACATAATTCATCTTCCACTGCCTTGAACAGGCTTTGAGGCCATGTATAATAGCAACGTCGCCACTGCCTTTGCGGTGACAAGTGGCAGAGTGGCAAAAGGGGACGGACTCTTGGGGACCTCGCTTCATTCCCTTTCTGCGGTGCCAAAACCAGGAATCAAACAAGCTAAATGAGCAACTGGAGAGGCAGAGAGGATGAGACCGGCTGCTTCCGAGGTAGACCCCCCAAGGCTCATCTCCTTGGACTTCAGGCCAACAGATTTATGACTCGACTGTGCAGGTTGTGACCTTGGTTTGTCTCTCGTTTCTGCATGCTCTGCTGTGGTCAAGGATGTGTTAGTCAGTACGAAGGGGCCAGGAGAGACAAAGTCTCTGCTCAGTGCTCTTGCCATGGAGTCATTCCCTTTTCATAACTGTGAGGAGCATCTTGAGCATACTCGAAGTGGGCTCAGTCCAGCCGGGAAGTTCTCCTGAGCAAGCCCCAATGAAAGAGACGGGTAGTCTTCTTGCACAGCTTCCATGGGCCCTCTCTGTGCAATCCTAGACAAGAGACAACATTGGACCTAGCAAAAGGCTCAGTGTTCTTGGCTAACAGCTTCTTTGTTTGGTCCAGGGAGCTGCTTGATTTGCCCAAAGTATTTCCTTTTTCATTAACATCAATCAGAGAGTCACAGACTGAAGCGGTTTCATCCTGTTTTTCCCTCAAGCCAGTCTTAGGGCAGCTGCCAGACTCGTTCAAGAGCTGATGCTCCATCAAGAGGGGGCTGTGAGGCTGCATAATGTCCACTATGCAGGGCTTTTCAGAGATCACAGCATGTACCTCCAATCATAGCTCGACTATCCATCCTATTGTGCTACTATTTCTTTTCTTCTTTTTGCTGTTGGGGTGATCCTGTCCAGCAAGTGAGTCAGGCAGAGACTCATGGATTTCCAGAATAATAGGTCAAATCCACACTTCCCTATCTTCAGCTTTTCATACGCAATCATTGCGCTGGATTCTATCCCAGTCTGTGTTCACATCCCCTCTCTTACTGCGGCAGTGTCATGCTATACTTCGTCCACATCCCTGGGAGAATCATGCAATATGGGGCAGGTTTAGATCCGCCTTAGCTGATGACAACATCGCATACCTTTAAAAAAAAAATTAATACTAGATTTTTGCTAAAGCGATTTTTCGCTCAATTGCTATGGTGAGGCCTCACTCCCTTTGATGCCTGCGATTGGTCAATGTTGTTCTTTGTCATTTTTCTAGATATCCATTGGACCACTTTTCTGGCGGGCAAATTTGAAAAGATATTTAAGGTGGGGGCAATCCAAACTCTCTTTGTTGGGTGTTAGAGGCAGATGTTGGTCGCCACCATGTTTCTGAGGGAGATGATTTTGTTTCTCATTGTGGGACATTGGTGGGACAGAGGTGTTCGCATGGCCAGTTACCACAGACTACTGTTTTACCGCTCAACTATGATTATAGGATAGCGATTTTTTGCCATACCGATAATTTCAATATTTATTCCAAACCTGGAAGGAGTCAATCTTTGCAGCCACAGAAATTACCTAGGTTCTCCTTTGGCAGTAAAACATAATTCACTGAAATAAAAATGACGCCCCCCCTTGATGCCTCCATGGGCATTTTTCAGTGCCCTAAACCACTTGTAGGTGATCTTCATGAACGGGATTGCGCAATAGTGCTAGGAATGCCCACCCCTTTTTTAAAAAATAAACAGGGCGGGGGTATGGGCATGCCTCGGACAGAGTTGGAACCATAAGAATTGCTTTGCAAAGAGGTACGGTGTTCCAGAAAGGCAAGAAACAAGGAAGTGAGGGTGGTTAAGAGGGGGCGGTCTCTTTGTGAGCCGCTTCTATTTGTTTACATCCATGGTGAGAACTGCGCAAGAGAAGTGTTTGAAAGTGTGACAAACTCGTCTGAGGCGCAGTGCAGCAGATGAGAAAGAATGGCGGGATTGACGTAAGAGTATGTGAACAGCCCTCTGAGAAGCGCATAAATGCTGGGAAAATTGCAGCAAACTTGAGGTATGTGGATTTGGCCGTAGTGAAAACCAAGGGGCTTTGTTGTGGCACTATAATATTTTTATCACTATGTCTACTTCCGTAGTCTGCATCTAGGCCCTGTCCTAAATCTCCTAAGAAACTGCATGTTCCACGGGAGGTGAGGAGAAGTGCCCTGCACCCCCAAAATCAGTTCACAATTATAATAATTGGTATGACCCTCCTTACATGACCCAAGGCACCTCTCTACAAGCTAACAGCCAGCAATAGGAAAACTACACAACAGCTGGGTGGGTCACACCTAAGACCAGAGAAGCACACCAGAGAGGGGAGAAACTCAAAAGATAGATTGCATCCTTTTCTTTGAAAAAGTAAGAAGAGGAATCATGCCAATGGGAGAATAAATTCTCTGGGCTCAAGGAAGAAGGTCTCTTTCTCTTACTCTCTGATGCTCATCTCTACTTTACTGCAAGCTTTTCCAGGAAGGCTTGATTTATTATTATTTATTGGATTCAATTTATATTTCACTCTCCCCACAAGCAGGCTCAGAGCAGATAACAGTATAGATTCCATCTTGACAAGGGTTTAAACAAGAGTTAGAGGAATGCATGTAATCACTTTTCTTTTAAGCCTTGCTCAGTTCTGCTGTACAGAAGAATATGTGTGTGATCTTATTTTATTAAACTCTTTATCATTTGGATGCTAGTAGTCTGTCCTCTGTACCTCTACCACACCTAACTCAATCAAGTTTCTGAAAGATGGAGTCTGGGAAGGGGACAGCTATAGATCCCATCATTCCCTGAGTCTGGGAAATTGTAAAATAGTAAAGAGTCCAGTAGCACCTTTAAGACTAACCAACTTATTTGTAGCATAAGCTTTTGAGAACCACAGCTCTTTTTGTCAGATGCAGATGTCAGTGGAGTACCGAATCGACCTATAAAGCCCTGTGTGGACTGGGGCCAATGTTTCTGCGGGCCCGCCTCTCCTCATATGTGCCCGAGAGGACTCTCCGGTCAAGAGGAAAACAACTATCGGTGCTCCCTGGCCCCAAGGAGGCCCACCTGGCCTCAACTAGAACTGGGGCCTTTTCGGTCCTGGCTCCAAGCTGCTGGAACGCTCTGTCCAATGAGACCTGGGCCCGGCAGGATTTATTATCCTTTCGCTGGGCTTGTAAGACAGAGATATCCCACCAGGCGTTCGGCTGAGGCCAGGCTAGGCCTCCACCAGCCTAAATAGAGGAGGAGAGATCAGAGATCCCTCCCTGTTAGAGGTATCTGCCATCCAGGTTTTTTAAAGGGACAGTTCTAAGTGGCAGATTGCTATTAGTTGATTGCTGCCATCTTGGGAATCTTGTGAATTTTAAAATATTTATACTGTGCTGCCGTTACGGTTTGGTTTTAACTGTTTTTAAAGTATAAATTTATTATAAATATTTTTAGTGGATGTAATCTGCCCTGAGCCCGCCTGTGCGGGGAGAGCAGAATAAAAATGGAAAACAATAACACAAATAAATAAATAAATAAATAAATAAATAAATAAATAAATAAATACATAAATACATAAATAAATAAATAAATAAATAAATAAATAAATAAATAAATAACCTGGGGTCTCCAGGCAAGGAGAGGGCGGAAGACGCTCCAGTGGCCCCTGGGAGCTCCCTGCAGCCAAGGGCACGTGCCTCCACCAGGACGCGACGTGCTGCTCCTCAGCTGCTCTTGCAGGGCCGCTTCTGCTTCTCTGGGAAGGCCTCTGAGGAGAGGACCTTGAGTCCACCAGGCCTGATGGAGTAATGATAATGGATTCATTTGGCAACTCTTTCCTGAACTTGCTATTATCTTTGTCATCAGAATTAATTTAGTGCCGTGTTATTCCTGCCTCCCTCCTCCTCTTCTCACCCTCCCCATCTCGTCTCTCCTCCTCGCCCTCATTACAAGCATCTTCCAAAGGGGATGACAGAATTCTAATGGCCACCATGTTAAGGGAACAACAATAATGTTCCATAATAGCCTGACCTTTTCAAAGAGCTCCTTGTGACACCACAAAATCTGCCGCTAGATTTGGGCCTGGTGTGGGCAAAGCGGGAAGGGAGCTGGGATATGACGCATTTGAAACAGCTCTGTTACTTCTCTCAGTATGTGCAAAGGAATTGTGAGATGAGAACAATTTGCGTCAATCCACACACATCCACCTCGCCTGATGCCGTTTTAAGCCCAATGTGTTCCCCTCCCTATGGACAGTGGCTGGGAGGGGCTTTCAAATCTGAAAGGACTAATAAAGAACCAGGAGGGTATTTGTGTGCTGGGCTAGAGGAAAGGACCTGGGAGCAGCGCCGGTTGCCAAATGTCGATTCCAATCCCTTGGGTTGAGTGCTGGCCAAACTTCAGGAGCGAGCGACCGAGCAGCTCACATCCAGACAAGAGCCCTAACTAAGGCAGCTGGCAAAGCCAGACATGCCAACAAGTGATCGGTGGCCCTGAAATGCAGGCACAAGGGCTCAGCGTCCGCACCAGCGTGCCCCCTTTCCTCTTAAAATCTCCCCTCCCCACACATTGTATATGAATCTGGAGCAGATCTGAGTCTGAAGCGATGTTTCTGACCTATATCCAGCTTGAGCTCAACCTGGATGCCTTGAAACAACAGCAGCAGCAGAGTGGCTATGCACCGCCCCACTCAGAGTGGTGAATAAAGTCAGTGTTGTTATTGTCCCCACAATACAGCTGGGGAGCCGGGCTGAGAGGAGGGGCTTCTTCCAGGCCCCCTGCAGAGCTCATGGCAGGAATGGGGGTTGAACCAGCAGAGTGCACAGCCCAGCCACTTCACCACTGTGGGTCTTACCACACGAGACAAAATACACTCGAATTACCTTGTAATCCGAGTGTATTTTGTAATTTGAGTGTATTTGGGTGCAGCGGCGTAGCGTGTGCTTTCCCTCCCCCTCCCTGCATGCACAAAACGCATGCATGCGCTCCGGCCCTGCGCATTGATGTCACTTCCGGGAAGTGAGCTCATCGCGCAGGGGTGCCCCCTCACCCAGGAGTGCTCCCCCTGTTTGGGACGCTCATTGTCCCTTACCACTTGGCTGCAGCTACACGAGCAACTGCAGCATAGAGGTAAGGGGCGAGCTGGGAAGTGGGGAGGCAGGCCACCTCGCCGCTCGCTTCCCTGCTCGCCTCCCTGCCTCCCAACTCACCTCCCTGCCTCCCTGCTCACCTCCCCACCTGCCATGCTGCAGTGCCCGACTTGCTGTGCCCCGAGGCAGGCGGCAGCAGTGAAGGGGCGCTCCCAGGGGAGGGGGCGTGGACGAGGCACCCCCTCAAAATTTTCCACCCATGGTGGCCACCCCCCTGACCCCCCCCCCTGCATGCTTCGCCTCTGTTTGGGTGTAATTCAAGTGTAATTCAAGTGTGTTTTGTCTCGTGTGCTTTGACCCTATGCTACGGCAACTCTGTAAGTGGATGGTGCGGGCAGCAGGTGACAGCAAGGTCCTCTCCTGGGCCACTTCCGGAATGCCTGCTGTCCACCTGCCAAGGTCAGAGGGGAAGCTGGAAACCTGCTGATGTCCTCACAGTGGCAGAGTCTCCTGGAGTGGGACTGAGGTGGGCGGAGAGGAGCAGCACACCTTGGAATAAACGCAACACTCATTGCATTTTCTTAATTGGCAAGACAGGCTTGATTTATTTGTTAATTAACAAAGGCACGTGTGTGATGATATGCCTGGAATGATTTCAGCTTGTGATTGACGGGTCCCTGGATGAGACCGGAGAGACAGAAGGATGGAAGGATTTTTGAAAGGATCCTCAGCGGACTTCTGGGGCAGGCAGGCAGGGCCATGAGCCCCATCACAGCCTTAAAACATGTTCCTGATTGTGCCAAACGGTGTTCCTAGCAAATCACCAAGACAGCAGCCACTTTACCAGACTTCCACAAGGAGGTCTGAGCAGAGCCAGGGAAAAGCACAAACTGGTCTCAGGCGATGCTCTTGGGCATGCGCAGTCTACCCCTTGTAACATATGGGGCAGAGAAGGGGGATGTTGGCAGTGAAGCTATGACAGTCTGCTGCAGTGAAGGCAAGCTCTAAGCCCGTATAGGTGAGAGAAAAATTGGGATTTTTTCCTATGGGGCAGTGAGAAAAGGATGGGTTTCGTGTTCCTGCAAGCCCGGCCCTGGTCCTTTCCTCCACGAAGAGCGGGCAGACTCTTCTCCAACACTTGCTTTGATCTTCTGCTGCTAGGCAAAGCATTTTCTGGTGCTGCCTTGAGAAGGGGAAAGCAGGCTTGAGTTCAAAAGGGACTCTGCCGCCTGACCTCTATGCCTGCTCAGCAGCTCTGGGGCGTACTGACTGACGCCTCCGTGGCTGGAAATGAGCAGCCCACCCTGAAGGCTCCAGGCTCCCCTCCTGTTGCTTGGAAGACGGGCAGGAGTGCCAGAAATGGGCTTCTTCCCAGGAGCTGCAGAGGCCGGGTGCGATGTCTGCCGTGGGGTCGTGGTTAAGAGCGGCTGGACTTTAATCTGGAGGGCCGGGTTTGATTCCCCCCTCCAAGATAAATGCTCCTAGTCAACTCATTCATTTCAGAGGACAATCAATGAGGGACCAAAGCAGAAGGGCTTTCTATAGCACTGCCACTTAAGTCAGTTTGGTGTAGTGGTTAAGAGTGCAGGATGCTAATCTGGAGAGCCAGCGGTGATTCCCCACTCCTCCACTTGAAGCCAGCTGGGTGACCTTGGGCTAATCACAGCTCTCTGAGCTCTCTCAGACCCACCCACCTCACAGGGAGATAGTCGTGGGGATAATAACGACACACTCTGAGTGCATGTTAAGTTGTCCTGAAGGGTGGTATATAAATCAAATCGAATGTTGTTTAACTCGGCACATGACTTGTGGTCTCAGTGGCTTAGACATGAAAGTATTGGGCAGGCGGTGCCAAACCATGTCTTCCAGAAAGCCTGCTAGATGCCTGGTGGGGGCAGTTCCCTCTTCTGAAGCAAGGGCACTCTCCCCCAGCCTGCCAGACTGGCCCCCGCATGGCATGGGTTCCAAGCGAGTTGGTCAGAGTTGCTAAAGGGTAAGTGTGTGCATGCGCATGCAGAACAGACATTCAGCCTGGGGCCATTTTGGTGACTTTTGCTCGAGACTTAGTTCCCATTTGCAAACTGTAAGGTTCCAGCTGGTCTTCTGTTGTGGGAGATCAGGAACTGGTTTCGGTGCGAGCAGGATGTTCCCCCCCGCCAAAGGCCTTGGTGTCCCCAGCTCTGGCTTCCTTCTTCTGCCATCCATACGGCCGTCTGCTGCCCCACGCGTGAGTAGTTACAGAATACCAACACCCTTTTTCTTATATTTGGTGCGCAGGGAAGGGTGACGGGGGCCCCTTCTGGGATACTGGAATTTATGCCTGCTGAGCTTTGATTAATGAGATTTGTGATTTTATTGTTTTTATCTATTGTATTTTATCTATTGCTGTAACCCGCCCTGAGCCTGCTTGTGGGGAGGGAGGGCTATAAATTAAATAAACAACAACAACAATAATATAATAATTATTTCCATTCCAGCAACATCAAGCAGGATTCCGAGGGATCCAGCTGTCTGTTCTGCCTTTATGGCTAGAGATGGACAACCTTTTTTCTGGGAGACGGTGGGTGGATGTATCTTGAGCAACCAGCTTGGTCTGGATCCATTCCTTCTAGGGCCCCTATGCAAACTTCCCAAGGGAACGGAGCTAGTTCCTCTTGTTTTTAGGAGAACCTGGTTGTGCTAGTTGACCAGCTCTTGTGGCTTTCCTGAAGCTACCTCCCCCCTCCCCATGTGGCTGTGCAGAGTGTTGATTGGCTGGCCCTGGTGACAGTCACACAGCCCTGAAAGTGCTGATCACCTGGATCCCCCCCCCCAACTCATATGTAAACGTCTCCCCAGAGTGGATGCATGCATGGAACAATGCACGATGCAGGCGTCTGTTCAGGTGGACTGTGGCTCATGAAAGTTTATGCAGGAATAAATCTTGTTGGCTTTTGAGGTGCCACAAAACACGGATGTCCCTTCGGATCAGCTGGCAGTCAGTCATGTGGTCCAGCCCCACCTCACAACAACGCCTCATGTATTTTTAAAAATGGAGTGGCTTAAAAAAAAAGACAAATAAAGAGAAAAATGAAGACTATTGTTTCCTGCCTCTTGAAGAGGTTAATCCAGAAGGCTTCTATGCAAGAGAAGAGTAGGGGGGACACATGGCTTCACTTCTCTGCTAGGAAGTTGCAGGAGTGCTGGGCCTACAGATACTGTTCAGAATCAGGCCAGGACAATCCTGGGCCTGTTGGATAGGGATCCCAGGTGCCTGCTGGTGGCCAGCAATCTCCTGCCCATTTCCCTGCCTGCCTGCCAGTTGTTGGCAACCAGCGGGAGGTTTTCAGCTGCCTGGAGATCGCTCGCCACTGGCAGGCAACCTGGGAACATGCACAGCACGCATGCTCCCAGTGGACGCGAGAACGTCACTTCTGGCTACGGGAGTATTCCTGTGCTTTGTTTGGGGCTGAAATCGGCCCCAAACGTGTTGATTTTACAAAGAATCAGCCCCATGACCAGCGTGAAGACATCACATCTGGAAGTGACATCATCACGCAAGTGTAAGGAGCATGCGCATGTGAAAAAAGGCATGAGCTAAGGGCCAGGTCCTCCTCTCCTGGCAGGATGGTATAGGGATAACAACAACATTTGATTTATATACTGCCCTTCAGGACAATTTAATGCCTACTCAGAGCGGTTTACAAAGGTTTATTATCCTCACGACAATCTCCCTGTGAGGTGGGTGGGGCTGAGAGAGCTCTGAGAGAGCTGTGACTGATCCAAAGTCACCCAGCTGGCTTCAAGCGGAGGAGTGGGGAATTAAACCCAGTTTTCCAGATTAGAGACCCATGCTCTTAACCACTACACCAGTTTGGCAACCCTACTGCTGGAATAAGAAACAGCTTTTAGTCAAGTTTTGTAATATTTCCTTTTTCCAGCCAAGTTATCTGCCCTGAAGTTTCAGTGTTAACAAATAAGCCATCCAGTTAGGGAAACGGGTTGCTTGTTATTCTACTATGTAATAAATGCCTACACAGACAGTACTGAAAAATACCGAAAAGCCAAAAGCCTACACAAAGTATTGTGGGGGCTGGGAGAGAGAACTGGATCTATTCTGGAGCCGGGCCTGGGCCTCAGGGAAGAAATGAGGCTGGGAAGAAACTGAGCAAAGTCCTGCATGAGGTCTAGGGGAGGAGTGCGTCCAGGCACCCCATCGAGAAGTTGGAGAGCATTTTGGTTCTCATAGAAAACAGGCACATTTCCTTTGGTTGTTTCCCAACCCCTGTGGCCAAACCGGCCTGGCAAAGTCTTGAACCTGATCAAAATCCTGCCAAATCTGCCAGCCTGAGATGAAAGGGAGTGGCGAGGGAGCAGACCGTGGCTGGCGATCAGCCTATTCTCTAGCTGCAGCTTGAGGTTCCTGGGCAGTTTTGTCCCCACTGCTTGTACTCTAGAATGTGTCCTGCTCTCTGCCGTTCCATGAGGCAACACAAACACCAGCACAATGCCAAGCCTGCTGCCTGGGTGCCGCTGGGCTGTGTGTTGCCCGGGGGCTTTTTTCGACCCTGCAGCGAGCTGCTGGATGAGATTGCTCACAGTTCTGGGACTAGGTGTCATCAGTCTTCCCATGACATGAACTCTTCTGTTCCTTGGAACAACAAGACTCCTGTCCTGTTGCTTCTGCCCTGGGTCTGGGTCTGGAAGCTGGGCCAAGGGGTTGCAGGAGACCAAGAGCTGGTAGGGGTATGAGGCTGGCTGGCCCTGCTGATAGCAGATACTGTGCTGTCTGCTTCATCCAGAGTGAGTCCATTTCTTGCTGAACTGTTTGGCATGGCTTCCTGATCCATCTTAGCTGCTGGAGCAGCAAGTGAGTCTGGCGATGCCAAGTGAAATGGAAAATGCCATCTGGAGGTCAGTCCTGGCCCACTAAAATAGCAGCACCTTGGACCCATGCAGGACTTTTTTTCTGGGAAAAGAGGTGGTGGAACTCAGTGGGTTGCCCTTGGAGAAAATGGTCACATGGCTGGTGGCCCCGCCCCCTGATCTCCAGACAGAGGGGAGTTGAGATTGCCCTCTGCGCCGCTGAGCGGCATGGAGGGCAATCTCAACTCCCCTCTGTCTGGAGATCAGGGGGCGGGGCCACCAGCCATGTGACCATTTTCAAGAGGTTCCGGAACTCTGTTCCACTGCGTTCCTGCTGAAAAAAAGCCCTGGACCCATGGATTTATTTCCTGTGAGTATACATTTTGAAGTCTCTATATTTTTGAAAAGGTTAAGGGTTTGCTGAAAGCCATTGCTTACTTTTTTTTAAAGGGAGTTCAAGCGAGCCGAACAAAAGGTACGCTGCAGGTATAGAGGTGCCGAAAGTCAGTCCATCTCTGTCTTTCCTGCTAATGCACCATCTACAAACATACAGAAGCAACCGGGGTGAGGGTTGAATTCCCACCCTGGAGAGACTGACTGGCAAGGAGGTGTGCCCGTGCTGCTGTGCTTTTCACAGCCAATGGATCCAAATGTTTGGGGCTGCTGCCAGCCTAGCGTCCTGCCAGGGGAGTTGGGATTAGCGAACATCAGTCTAGAATTATGCTTTCTGTTTACCTGTCTGAAATTTCCATTACTTTCCCCTGTTCCGTATATTGAAACATACATCAGCTGTTCATTAAGGCATAATCTCCAAATTATACCGTCACTGAGCAAAGGCGGTTACCACTGGCTGTCTGCATTAGAATGAAGCAAACATGCAGAAAGCGATAGCATTTCCTTCTGGAAAGGCCCCCCCCCCCCCCGACACCCTCCAGGGGCTCAGCAGTTTCTGCCTGACTTAGAGTTGCCACCTCCAAGTTGGGAAATTCCTGGAGGTTTGGGGCAGGGGGTGGATCTCAGGGCCAAGCTACACATGACGAAAGACACTTGCCTGGCAAGTGGATTGAGTGGAGGGCAACTGAACAGGGAGAAATATACTTGCCATTCAAGTGTCATTTGTCACTTGTAGCTTGGCCCTCAGAGACGGGTTTGGGGAGAGGATGGACCCATCAGGGTATAATTCTATAGACTCCATTCTCCAAAGCAGCCATTATCCCCAGGGGCAAAAAACAACAGGAAAAGTTCCACCAGAAACCACAATATTTTCCAATATAACTGTTTTGTCTGTTTAAAGTGCAAGTGCTGAATAAATGTGCAAATACATTATCTTAAGTATTACAGAACAATAATATATAAAAACAGTTACAAATGCAGTAATTCACACAGCCTTTTTCTTTAGGATGACCACAGACCACATGCAGGTAAGTTAAACTGATTGTTTAGTCCAATGAATAATCCTTTCTCTTTTATCCTTTCTGTTATAGGTAGTGTAAGGGCAGTCTGTGAACTTCCGAGATCTGGTGTGAAACACCCAGAAGGATCTTCTTCTATGGCCTATGAGCCTGCCAGCTTATAATTTGAGCTCGTTTCAGGGTTCTTCTTCTTGGGCCATATGCATTTTTAAAAAAGATCCAGTTTCTACTGGTTACTCCCAGAAATCATACAACGCTGTGGCTGTGAGCTGCCGGCCTGTAGCCAGGATGTAGAAACTGGACAGTCGCAAGCCTGAATTTGAGAAGGAATGATAACTGGAGCGGAGGGGGCAGAGCCCAGCCCTCTGTGCAAATGGCTTGGGGAGTGGTTTGCCCTCTTTCGGTGCAATAACAAAGACAGAGCAGGAAGGCAAAAGAACATGGATTGAAAGAGAAGATCGGGATGCCTTTGGACAGGCTGTCTTGGTCTGCAGCTGCCCCTGCGCAGATGCTCGGCTCAGCTGCTTCGCTGGAGGGGAGGCCACGCCTTTCTGGGGAAGTTTGTCTGTTCTTTGAATGCTCTTCCTTTTGGATCCAGCTGCTATATTTGACTGAAAACTTTTGACCGGTGCAATACTTGCCCCCAGTTAATTAGGAACCAGGTTTTCTTTTTTAAAAGACTGTTAGTGCTACAAGTATTAGCAAGGAGTCACAGGGGATCAGGGAGGGCAATGAATGACCTGACTGGCTGGGATCTCCCATGTGACCAGTCCAAGAAGCATCCCCCACGTGCTTCAGCAGCCTCCTTCGATCTCGATGATCTCCTCACACAGCCAGGTCTGACTGCCTGCATAGGCCCATAAGAGCACAGCTGGGACCCTGACTGAGCGGGATTGTACAGGGAACGAGACAGTTGCCGTAATGAAAGAGAAAAGGATGCCAGCGCAACAATACATTAAAACTCATCCAGGGAATGGTGCTAAACAGGTCTAGTCGGAAGTAAGCCCCACTGTGTTCAATGGGATTTACTCCCAGGAAAGAGTTCTGTCTGGAGGGAGCGAGAGAGAAGAGAGCCAGAACTGCTGGCCAGCGTCACCGCCTGGGTGAGGAACTCCCTCCCCGCTAGGGGCTCTTGACTTCCAGGGAGGGGATTCCCCTCGGGGTTGCCACAGTCTCATGGAAGTTCAGTTTCAGTTTGTTCAAGCTTAACAGCCCGCAGGCCACACACTATAAACAAAACGTAAGAATTAAAAATAACAGTATAACAAAAGTTTGCCACATCTGCAGTGCAGCTTTTGCCAAGGATACTCAGAAGCAATCTTATTCTTAAAGAGTCAGGAATGGTTGAGTACTTCAGGAGCCATTTTTTAAGGAATCTATCTCTGACTATTGCATGCTTTGGACAGTGGAAAAAAGTATGAGACAAGTCAACTACATCCAAAGGGCAGTCACAGAAGCACTGGGCTGAAGGTGTCTTGAGGAAACGGCCCTTAACAACAACAACAACAACAACAAGATTCGATGTATATCCCGCCGTTCAGGACAACTTAATGCCCACTCAGAGCGGTTTACAAACTATGTTATTATTATCCCCACAACAAACACCCTGTGAGGCGGGTGGGGCTGAGAGAGCTCTGAGGGAGCTGTGACTCATCCAAGGTCACCCAGCTGGCTTCAAGTGGAGGAGTGGGGACTCAAACCCGGCTCTCCAGATTAGAGGCCCACACTCTCATCAGATCTGAAGGTGTCTTGAGGAAACGGCCCTTCATCTAGGCTGTTGGCAACCCATTGCAAAGTGAGATCATGCATGACTGCCTCAGTCTCCTGAAAGAGCCACCGCAGCTGCTGCAGCCATCGGGTCAACCTGCCGGAATGGAACACTTTGGGTCCAGGCATCCTTTGAGCATTAGCCTTGAGGGGTCTATAGAATCCAACCCCTTTGTTCAATCTGCTTGAAACTTAGGGGGGGCTTTTGATTAGAGGGAGGACAGTGTTCAGTGCACATTTGGTGCCATTAACTTTATAAGCAGAAGCCCCAGAGCCTAGAATACATTCCCCATTGAAAATAATGGTCCCCGGACTCCGGAACCTGAAAGAATGGATTTGAACCCTGAACCAGCAATGCCCGGCCCTCAAATCAGCAACCATGGTAAAAATCCACCCCCAGATCAGGAATTATAAGGAAATGTTTCTCGGGGCACACCTCTACATTGTTTCCCATGCCCAACATATCACCGACACATTGCTCTGGCACAGGCAGAGTTTCTCTTGTCTTCAAAGGCAAGACTCGGCTGCTCTACCGGCCCGACTCAGAGGGCGTTCTGAGCTCTGCTTCAGCGTCGACAGTATGAGCGATTTGCATTGCGCATTGTGATGGATTTGAATCACAGTGGAAGCCAGTCTGGCTGAGAAGTGGCTTATAAATAAATAAACAACTCTTTCCTGGGCATTCTCCCGATCATCTCACTATACTTATTTTTTAAATGCTGTTGGTAGAAGCAGCTCCTCTATCCCCGGGCGCTGTACCAAGGGCCTCGTGTCTAACAGATATCCCCCTTCTCCTATGCAGTACACTAGAACCCTCTCGGTTTTTTCGCATCGGGAACTGCTGCCAAAATCAACATGGCAGATGGTTTTCCCCTGTGACTACTCTTCTTTGAAGTAGTCCCTATTTTGCTCTTTCTAAAAAGAATTAAACCACAAAATGTTCTCTCTCTTTTTTCCCTTTAATAAACAGAAGAGCTTTATCTGACCCTGGTGGGTTGTCAGTTGCTGCATCTTTTGGTTTATTAGACCCTTGGATTGCGAGCTTTCCACATCCACTTCCTTCATTTTGCTTTTTAAAAAGCGGCGGTCTTCTGCACAGTGGGCCACGCAAGAGAAATATGATGGACTTGTCCGGCTTCCAAATGCACCAAAGGTCACAGTCTATTTCAAACAGAGAACTGTCCTCTGGTAGAGCTGAAGGAGAGATTAACATGGAGCGGAAGCGAGGACAGGAAGGGAGGGAGAGGGGGGCTCCTGAACTACCTGGATATTCAGTACCCTCTTGGGCCCACTCTCAGCTTTTGATTTGACAGTTTTCCTGGGGAAAGTACTTTAAATAATGCATGAAGTTTCCATGCAGTTCAAGGCCAGCCTGCTTGTTTAACAGCACTTGTGATGCGTCCTCATCTGATAAACATGCTGGTTATATATTATGTATCTCCCATCTTGGTGCCAGATTTGCAAAGAGGTTTCTGGTCCTGCAGCAACGGCTCTTTGCCACATGTGCGGGTGAGGCCATCTTCACATCACAGTCAGCTGGTCTCATGCCCCCCTCCAGTCCCCCAACTGGTGGAGTGGAGGGCGGGGTGGTGATCCTAACAGATGCTTTGAATGAGGAGTGAAGAACCAAGTGGTGAGGAGGGACCAGGGTGGACAGGGAGGCCACGGCAGCCCTGGAAAGGGCCACGCCCCTCCCACCAACACCCCCCCTCACCTGATGGAGGGCTGAAGAACCAGCTTGGGGGGGGGGAGATGTGCAGCCATGCTCCTCCTTGCCAGCTCCACCAGGGGGATATTGCAGCCGCAGATCTGAAGTGTGGGAAACCGTGGCCTCGAATGAAGGCCACCCTCGACCATCCTCCAGGCAAGGCAGGCAGTGCCCTCTGTTTCTGCATTCCCCTCTGCCGGGAGAATGAACAAGGCCTGGCCTGATCTCATCTCAAGCCATAAGTGACACCCAGATGTCAGGGGCACGTATGCAGCATGCCCTCTGTAAGCTCTACAGATTTTGATTGACATCCCTTTGGTATCCTCCCTTTCCTTAAGCAGCCCATTCAAGGCAGTAGAGAGAGGTGAACGCCCGTTTCTGCCCCACAGTAGCCCTATAATGGAGCAACAAACTGGTGATAAGGCCACTTGGAGAGCTTTTAGTCTCACTGAGGGCTGGAAGTCAAGTCTTCCTGCCCCACACCCAAAATTGCTGTGATACACCACAGTGGTTCTCGCTGACCATTGAAAAGATGCAAAGTGTGCCTCAATAGAATCTTCCCTGATCCCTTGAAAATGTCTGCATGCCGAGGCAGAATGTCCTTGTCTCTGGGCCTGCATCTCCATCTTCTGAAGAAAGGTGGTGCCAGCAAAGCCGTGGCCCCTCCCTGCCAAGCGGTGCCCCTGAGTGCCACAGGGCACCCCAGTGTCCTTCTTGGCTCCTGCTTGCTTCTTGAGTCTTGTGGATAAAACCCCAAAGGTCTTGAACAGAACAGGAAAAAGTCAAGACGCTTCAGAAGGCCCTTCCCGGGCAAGTGGGCCAGAGATGCGCCCCCTTGGTCTGGCTACAGAGGCAGCCTTTTGGATGTCTCTGGGCACGACAGCCTTCCACTGCTTTGCGCTTTGTCAACGGAAAGCAAACGGAATGGCTTCCTTGGAACAAACAGCTGCTCTGACCCCCTCCCGAACAGGAGGTGTTTCTAAGGAGCCCAGGAGGCGCCCGTTGGGAAGCAGATGCCTTCACTAGGGGAGGGCTCTTGGCTTGGGTCCTCCCCCACAGCAGCCATTCTGAAACCACACAACAACTGTGCTACAACTGCCTCCCCTTGGAAGCCAGTTTGGGGAGTCACCTTCTCTGAGGTCTCCCAAACAAGGTTGCTGTAAGCATTCGGGCCACTTTAAGCCAGTTGGGTTTTAAGACATCACCGCACCGTTTCAGCAACGTTCCTCAGAAAGCAGCTGAAGACCAAATTCGAATAGTCAGCTTCTTGAGTAATGACGACTAGAATCCAGGGGCTTTGGGGGCGATGAGTTACATTCTGGTTTGCAGGACTCAGATACGCTCAGTTGTGCCGTCAGTGGCCAAGGGCTAATGGACCACGGCCCATCCTAAAGTGTCCCTAAGTGGTGCACCTGAGTCTTTTCAGGACTGCATCTGGTGCAAAGGCACCTGCTTGACAGCCGCTTCCAAGAAGTGCTTTCCCCCCGTTCCTTTTCAGAAGAGTCAATGAAGTCCTTTCCATGTGTGCAATTTTGCATCTCAATATCACTGGGAATCCTCTCTGTCACCTTTTGTTAGCTTGTCCCGCAGAAGCAGATAACGCCATTCACTCGGATGTGAGCAGATTTGCAGTCCCGCCTTGTCTCTAGAGTTGCCTTTATCCAGAGTTGGGACTGGCAGATTTTCTCCCTCACTGGGAGGAATCTGGTATAGCTTGTTCAGGAAGGAGATTCAGGGCCAGGAGCTGACTCATGTTCAAGGGCTGGTTCACACATGCATGTCCATTGCATCACACCACCGAGCAGCGACAGATGTGCAAAGGAGACTCTTCTTCCACATGAAAGCCCACACCCCCAACTTCCCTATCAGGTTCTGCACCCCTTAAGCAACACATTCACAGCTGCATTTGACAGAGCTCTCCCTCCCTCCATCTCCCCCCTTGATGCACCCCCCTGGACTCCCAGTGAGCAACTGACAGAGCCAGACAAATGTCTTGGATCAATACTCGTCTGTAGACAAGCACTAACAGTTGGGCTGGATCCATTCCTCTTCTCTTGAATCAGGAGAGATGTCTTGTAAGGGCCCCATTGGGATCAATGTGGAAGCAACTGAGCAGAGTCCCAAACTACGGGAAGAAGAGAAAGAATGATTTGTGTTGAGAGCAGCCTGAGGGGCTGCCCCAGCTGTGCTGGTTGTCCTGTGTGCCACCGAAGCTGTCCTGTGAGGGGAAGACCACCGGCTGGTCGTGCATTGTCTCTGTGACTCTGGGACTCCCACTTAAGAGATTTACAGCAAGCATTTTTGGGACTACAGTACCCACCAAATGAGGTGAGGAAACAAATCAACAGGGCCAGACTAGTACCCAGATACAGCCTGCTCCAGGACAAACCTAAAGGAACTAACAACAGAACACCACTGGTTGTCACCTATAGTTCCCAGCTCAAACCCATCCCAGGATGGGTTGTAGATCACCCATCAGTGATCTACAACCCATCCTGGAAAATGATGCCTCTCTCTCACAAGCCCTGGGTGGAAGACCTCTCCTTGCCTACAGACAGCCCCCCAACCTTAACTTCTCACTAACAACCATGAATCAGCTAGCAGAGTCACCAACACAGGTACCAGGCCCTGCAACAGACCCAGATGCCAGCTCTGCCCTCTTATCTACCCAGGAAATACTATTACAGGACCCAATGGCGTCAACTACACTATCTCTGGCTCTTACAGCTGCTTATCCTCCAACGTGATATATGCCATCATGTGCCAACAATGCCCATCTTCTCTGTACATTGGACAAACCAGCCAACCTCTACGCAAAGAATAAATGGACACAAATCTGACATTAGAAATGGCAACGTCCAGAAACCAGTGGGAGAACACTTCAATCTACCAGGACATTCCATCTAGGACTTAAAGGTCACCGTAGTTCAACAGAAACTTTTCAAAAACAGAATCCAACGGGAAGCTGCTGAATTGGAATTCATATGTAAATTTGACTCAGTCAGGCTTGGATTGAATAGAGACTATGAATGGTTATCTCATTATCAGAAGTAACTGATTTGCATCCACTCCCCCCTCCCCTCCCCACCTGTATATATCTGGCCAGTTTCTTCATACCCTCCGTGCATCTGACGAAGAGAGCTGTAGTTCTCGAAAGCTTATGCTGCAGTTGTCAGGTCCAGTGTATATCTAAACTGTACTGACTCCATTTTCTAATGCTTCTAGTGTTTAAGTGCTTTCTTCCCAGGTGCACCAGTTCCCAGGCAGCATTCCCACCGGAGGCGACTGTTTTGTCTAACACCGTTCCACCAAGCATTGGCCTTGAAGGAGAGCAGCTTCCCAGGACTGAAAGATGTTGTTTTGAGAACTGTGGGGGGAGGCAAATCCAGATGGGTATTGTACTCTGTACCTCATGCTTTGCCCTTCATTGGTAACAATGACTATGTACCATCCTGAGTCTCCTATTCAGGACAGTGGACTATAATGGACCTTTTCTGCAGTAAAGTTTCCTTGTTCAATCAATGGACTCCTGTTTGCTTTTGAAAGGGAACCTGTAGGAAGCGCCTTATCTAGCCACAAGCTGACATTTTGTTACCAATCATGCCTGAGTCGGGCCCAGCGGAATCCAAGGTTGTCCCGGACAGGGATCCTTTGTTTGATCCGTATGCGTCCCCCGACAGTCAAACAGTACAACCCCAAGAATCTCATGTGCCAGCCGGGGCTGGAGCTTCGACGTCTACATCGCCTCTCATCGACCTCAGCAGTGAGGGGACCAGGCCGACGGCTACCGCTCTCCCCTTGATCTCGTTACCCACCCCGTCGGAGTGGGGAGCCAGACCCCGAGAAATGCGAGAGCGCCGGGCCGGAGGGCTTCATCCAAGAATTTCGATGAACGGACGCCGAAGCCTAGAGACTGTCCCTGAGCTGGATAGCAGCCAACCGTGGCTGTTTTGGAACAGGACGGCCGAACAGACGGACGGGAACACATCTCGCCGCGGCGCCCTGAGTTGGGATTATTCGGAACTTGTCCCTTGGAAAGAGCCAACGGAAGTTCCTGAACAAAGTTGGGTGCAAATGCAAAGTCGCACCCATGCTGTAGATTCCGGCATATCGGCAGTGACGGGCCTAGCCAAAGGAATTCTAGCAGCGAGATCACGAGTCGATCAAGGAGACCCTCCGCCTTGGGGACCGTTTTCCCCGGTGAGTACAACCGAGGGAGGTTCCGTGATGGGGCAACCGGGTCCTAGCCGAATGCAACAGTTGGAGGCTAGGCTGATTGATATGGAGGAAAGTTTGGCTCATGCCATTCACCTAATCTCAGCGATGGGGGCAGGGGAGAGAATCTCACCTGAAGAAATGGCGGTACAAATCGCCACCCTCCAAAGTGTCATGTCCTATCCAGTGGAGGACGCCCCGCAGCAGCCGCTACCTTCGGGAGAGGAGGAATACTATCCGGGAGAACCGGGAGAATCGCCCGCGGAACTCCCTAGGATAGACGAAACTCCGCCGGGCGGGGATACTCCAGCTGAGGCACCTGGAGAGACTCCAACGGAAACCCCAAAATCGGACGGGGATCCATCTCCCGAGGAGACTCCAGCGGAGGAGCCTAGAGAGGAGGAAGAAGGGCCAACCCGTCCAACCGAAACGACGGTGATACCCCCTCCCGCTTCTCCAACGACAGTTCGGCCGGATCAGACGGAAGAGCCCCCGGCCCCTTCAGAGGAGGAACGGCCGCTAGAAGTGGTTCCCATCCAACAGACCCCGAGCGCCCCGACGCCACAAGATCAGCCTTTGCGTCCTAGAAACACGACGCCGAGAGGGGTAAGCCCGCACGGCCCACCACCCATCAGGCCTTCGCCGCTGCGGCCCCTTCCGCTTCGACCGCAACTAACTCCTTCGCAGCAACTGATACGTTTGCCACTTGAGCAGCCCGTAATACCACCTCCGAACCAACCGGTGGGGCCTACACCACTACGACCCCACCAACCCGTCCCTCAGCGGCCGGTCATTACTCAGCCGCACCGGCCACCTCCACCTCAACCGCTACTGCCAGCACCTCCTGTATTGCCACCAGCCAGACCGAGATTGCAGCCGCCTGCCCGACCACGACTGCAGCCACCGGCCCAGCCGAGAGCACCACCTCCAGCCCAGCCGAGGCCGTTACCCCCGGCTCAACCGGTGATGCTGCCGCCAGCGCAACCAGCACCGCTACCACAACCGGGTCCCCCCATACCTCAAGTGCCATTGATGCTTCCGACAGACTTCTACCCAGCACCGACTCCGAGGCAAGACCTCCCAATGGGTTGGGTGAAACTGGAAGCTACTTTTGATGGGGATCCCTCCAAACTGGGATTTTTCCTAGTGCAAGTCGTGCAATTCTTCAACCGGTGGGGACACCTCTTCGGCAGCGAGGTCAGTCAAATTGAACATCTCGGATCCCGCTTACAAGGCAAAGCAGCGGACTGGTATGTAGGACTCTATAATATCGGGGCCCCAGAACTCAATACTCTCCAGGGGTTGGTGGATGCTATTCGAGTGCAATATGAAGACCCCTTAGAGGAAACCAGGGCCCGAACAGAATTGCAAGCCATTAAACAGGGTAGCATGTCGGCGAGAGACTATATCACGAAATTCCGACAATTGGCTGCCAAATGCCCTAGGTGT
The DNA here is from genome assembly GCF_028583425.1 of Eublepharis macularius. Classification (NCBI taxonomy): domain Eukaryota; kingdom Metazoa; phylum Chordata; class Lepidosauria; order Squamata; family Eublepharidae; genus Eublepharis; species Eublepharis macularius. Next base: position 1,457,485 of record NC_072803.1, read on the forward strand.
GAGGAGTCCACCAAAATCATTCTGTTCAAGCAAGGACTAAACCCGAGACTTTCGGACAGAGCCCTCATGCAGGACAATCCCTCTACGTTGTTAGGCTGGATCCAACTTGCATGCGAAGTTGAGAATCGCATTTTGGAAGTCCGTTTGGTTGAACAACAACAACAAACGGGACAAAGAAGACCCTTGACTTTACAGAAGGGAGGACGGGGAGCTGGGTACGCCACCCGTGGAGCGAGAGATGCTAGATGGCAACAAGGGCTGTGTTTGCAATGCGGACAAGCCGGTCACTTTGCAGCACAATGCCCCTACCGGCCTGTGCAAAGACCTCCGCTTCAACTACGGCACCCAACCCTTGCTCCATTTCCTACTCTCCAACGCCCGATTCCCGCACCACGAGCGAACAGAGGCCGCGGCGCTTCCCAAAGGCCCGTCTCAGAGAGAGGGCTAGAAGCGGAAGAAGTTATGGAATACGACCCCGCTTCCCCAAACGCAGAAGTCAACCCAGAAAGCCCCCAGTCGGGAAACGAGATGGATCTGTCATAAAAGGGCCCAAACGACAGATCCGCCCCAAGCCCGTTCCGGCACGGAACCGGCCGCCCGGGTCCATCTTATTCATGCCAGTGACTCTAATCAACCCAGAGAGAAAAATGCACATCCGAGTGCAAGCCCTTATTGACTCGGGCTGTTCGAGAGACATCATCGCCCCAGCTCTAGTCAATGGACTAGTCTTACCAACTCGGGAATTACAAAATCCAGTAATCTTTGAACAAATGGATGGCACCAATATGAACCCTGTTACCACTGAGACCATCCCAGTGATCACAGGCATGGGACAACATTGGGAAAAGAGGTCTTTTGTCATTAGCTCCACTGCCAAATACCCATTAATTCTAGGCAGCAAGTGGCTATGTGATCACAATCCCTACATAGACTGGGCCCAAGGATGCATCACCTTCAGTCATGCCAACTGCAAAAATCACTGCTGGAACCAAAACTGGGGCAATGATCCAACTCACACTGAAAAGGCCCTTCTTACTCAAGAAGAAATCAACCAAATACCCGAACCGTATTGGCCTTTTCTAAACGCTTTTTCCGAGGAGGAAGCTGATACTCTACCCCCGCACCGACGAACGGACTGTGCGGTGGAAATTTTGCCCGGAGCCTCACTGCCCAAAGGACGACTATATCCCATGAGTCTCCATGAACGAGAAGAGCTCCGGAAATTCATCGACACCAACCTCCAACGAGGGTTCATCCGTCCAGCCAACAGCCCCCACGCTGCTCCGGTCCTCTTTGTGAAAAAAAAGGATGGGGGACTACGACTGTGCACGGACTTTCGAGGACTTAATGCAGTGTCCACCAACAACGCCTATCCTATACCACTCATCCGAGACCTTCTCAACGTCGTGGCCCAAGGTAAGATCTTTACAAAATTAGACTTAAAAGATGCTTACTTCCACGTCCGTATCAAGGCAGGGGATGAGTGGAAAACCGCATTTAATACGCCCCTCGGACAATATGAATACCTAGTTATGCCTTTTGGATTGACGGGAGCCCCGTCTGTATTTATGTCCATGATAAACGAAGTTCTGCACGAATTTCTGTACAAAGGGGTGGTGGTGTACCTTGATGATGTCTTAATTTATTCAGACACAGAGGAGGAACATATTCAAATGGTACAAAAGGTCCTGGCCACCTTGATGAAAAATAAACTGCCCATCAAGTTGTCCAAATGTGAATTCCATAAAACCGAACTCACTTACCTTGGGTATTGCATCTCCCAAGAGGGTTTAAAAATGGATCCAACCAAAATACAAGCGATTCAAGAATGGCAAACACCCACCACCCGTAAAGAACTACAATCCTTCCTGGGTTTTGCCAACTTCTATAGAGACTTTATAGCAAATTTCGCCCACATCACGCTCCCCTTAACAGAATTGTTGAAAACAAAAGATAAAGGGGACCAAGCTAAAAAACCCTCCTCCAAACTACCATGGACCTCCGATTGCCAAACTGCTTTCGAATGCCTGAAAAAACAATTTGTAACGGAACCCATCCTCTCCCACCCCAATGAACAGTCCCCTTTCGTAGTGCAAGTCGACGCCAGCGATACGGCAATAGGGGGAGTTTTACTGCAGAAGGGGGAGGATGGAAAGTTGCGGCCTTGTGCATTCTTGTCTAGAAAGTTTTCGGAGGCAGAAAGGAATTGGAATGTGTGGGAGAAGGAGGCTTTTGCAGTAAAAGCGGCCCTTACTAATTGGAGACATTGGCTGGAGGGGGCGCGATACCCCTTCGAGGTCTGGACAGATCATAAAAATCTGGAGGCCCTCAGAAGCCCACGTAGGCTGAATGCCAAGCAATTGCGATGGGCGGAATTCTTTTCCAAATTCAACTTCACTCTAAATTATCTCCCGGGAAAAACTAACTTTTTGGCGGACGCCCTATCGCGCATGCCCCAACACAAGAGCAAACGGGAGGAGACTGTCGACACGGTCTTCTCGCCTACGCAACTTGGGGGCGTGGTGACTACTCGCAGTCGAGCCAAACAGCCCCTCCCGGCCAACCAGGAGTGGAAAACGAAACTTAAAGCTGAGGTGGAAAAGGAGGGGGATAAGGCTCCGCGAAACAAACTGGTCCAATCCCCACAGGGGGATTGGCTAGCTGGAAGCAAGTTTTATGTCCCAGACAGCCTCAGGCTGGAGATCTTGCAGCGCTGTCATGATGCCCCCACTGCTGGTCATTATGGGTATCTGAAAACATTGCATCTAATCCAAAGGCAGTTCTGGTGGCCGGGCATGCGCAAAGACATTTCCCAATATGTTAGTTCCTGCCCCATTTGCCTCAGCGCAAAAACCAGGAAAGGAAAACCTCCGGGTCTCCTTCAACCGTTGGAAACGCCCAACATTTCCGGTTTGGGATTCATGGAGGTCTAACGCAGCTCCATTTGCGGAGCTGACCGGATTGCCGTTTTAACCGGCCGGAGGGGTGAAAATAACCCGCGGCCGACTGCTCTCAGGCGGGGAGCAGGCAAAGAACGCTCAAGACCCTAGGGTGAGCTAGATCTCGGACGAGGGGGGGCTCTACACAAGGAGTCTCCCCCCCGATCCTTGAGGTCCCACCTTGCGACGGGTCGGCTATAATCTCTGCGGCAATTTTGGGGCCAACTCGGCTGGCATAAGACCTACATACCCAAGCTTCGATCGGGGAGGGAAGTCGAGAGGAGAATTTAAGATCGAAACAGCGATTACAACCCGAGAAAGTTGAAGAGAAGGTAAAGATCGCTATCTCTTGAAACGGGACAGATTGACAAAAACAGAGAGGAAAGAAAGTAGATTTTTAAACTGCAACAGACTAGTGAAAAGGAGGTGAAGACTCGGCAGGAGTTGTATTTTAAAAGAGACTAAGTTTAAAGAAGTTATTACAAAAATCGGACTATTGTTTTGAATACCTGTGGTCTTGGAGCTGTGGGAAAAAGACACCATCGCGAGACCTGCTGTGGGAAGACGGGAGACAGGAAGTGCGTAATAACAATAGAGTGGCTGGAGGGAAGCGGCCCTTGCCAAGGGACAGGAAGTGGGGAATCGCCATTTTTGAAAGTGGAAGGGTCGTGGCTTCAGCGGAAGAGGAAGTAGGCCATCTTGGATTATAATAACATAGAGAAACCATAGAGAAAAGACGCCCGACATTTTGGATATAAAAAATTAATTTTGGCAAAGATTGGGACATTTGAAAAAAAAAGGAAAACGTTTAATTATACGCCACGGAGCTGAGGAAGAGAGCAGATTCGTGGGAGCGAGATAAAGCAAGCCCCACGATGTCGAAAAAAGAGTGGCAATCGGCAATAGAAAATTTGGACAGAAAACTTATAGACATGATGAAAGAACTTAAGGACACGAAATTGGAGCTTATTAAAGAGGTCAAAGAAGTTACACAGACAGTAAAGTCGGAGCTGTCAGAAGTGAAAAAAGGCGTGGAAACGATTAGCAGTGAATTACAAGGAACGAAACAGAGAGTCAAAACAGTAGAAGACGCGATGGAGAATTTAATAGAAACGCAACAAACAGAGATGAGATCGGTAAAGGGGAGGATGTCAGTTGCAGAAACTAAACACATGGAGAAGCAGCTTCGTTTTCGTGGTCTGCCAGAAGTTGAAGGGAAGTCAGCGCAAGAACAGATGACTGAGGTGTTGGCTGAATACCTGGGGAAGGAGGAGGAGGAAATTGTGGCTATCCTAGATGTGGCGTATCGTGTGAACTCGAGAATTGCAACCCAGAGGAAACTACCAAGGGATGTGATCGTGCAGTTTACAACTAGAAATATGAAAGAGAGGATTGTGACAAAACAATTTCAAGACCCATTGGAGATTGATGGCAAGACGATTATCATAATGAAGGAATTGCCCAGATCAGTGTTACTGGACAGGAAAAAATATAGAGTGTTAATTCAGACTTTGAAGGACATGAACATTAGGTACAGATGGGAGTTACCGGAAGGAGTGTCCTTTGAGTTTGGAGGGGCAAAAAAGCGTATCAGATCTGAGCGGGAGATGGAGAGATTTATTAAGGACAATGAAAAAGACTTACCAACAAAACCATGAATATGGAGAGTAAAGTATTATCTTGGAATGTAAATGGACTAAACTCACCGAATAAGAGAAAAAATATTTTTCATTGGCTACTAAAACAAAAATGTGATATTGTTTGTTTGCAGGAGACCCATATTAGAAAACAGGATGTAAAATATTTAAAATCTGGAAAATTGGGCAAAGAATTTGTAGCGGCTTCCAACAAGAAAAAAAGAGGAGTGGTGTTGTATATAAAAGAGGAGCTGCAGCCAAAATTTGTTATGAGAGATGTGGAAGCTAGATTTGTAGCAGTGGAATGTAACTGGAACTTAAAGAGAGTGTTGGTAGTCGGACTTTATGCACCTAACGGTGCAAAGGAAAGCTTCTTTGAGGACTTAAGGAAGCACTTAGACGATCTTGTATATGACCAGATAATTCTTGCTGGAGATTTCAATGGAGTGACAGATTTGGAACTAGACAAAAAGACTACAAAAGCACAAAAGAAAAGAGGATTATTGCCAAAGCTTTTTTTTGAGTTGATTCAACAAGAGACTCTCGAAGACGTATGGAGGAGAGAATATCCTAAAACCAGACAGTTTACTTTTTATTCTGCAAGGCATCTTACATTATCAAGAATTGATATGATCTGGGCCTCAAAGGACTTAGCGTTATGGACTAAGGAGGTAGGAATAATGCCGATGGTAGGCTCAGATCACAACCCAATTATGTGGAAATTCGGAAAAAGGAGAAAAAGGAAAGCCTGGAGAATAAATGAGGACTTGTTACAGGAAAGTGAGAATATGGAAACATTGAGAAGAGAGACTAAGTTTTTTATACAATACAACGTGAATAAAGAAGTACCAACCAATAAAGTTTGGGATGCGTACAAGGCGGTTGTAAGGGGCATACTAATGGACTTAAATGGCAGAGCAAGAAAAAAGAAAGAGGAGAAAAGACAAGAGATTGAGGAGAAAATAAAAGCCAAAGAAGTACAGTTAAAAAAGAGACCAGGGAAAAAGAAAATATACCAGGAACTCAAAATTCTTCAAGAACAGCTAACAGCAATGAGTAATAAAGAATTGGAGTGGAATCTTAAAAGACTGAATCAAAAAGCGTTTGAGGGTGCTAATAAACCTGGGAAATATTTGGCATGGCAATTGAAGAAGAAAAGGGAAAAGAAAATAATAAATAAAATCTGTGAAGAAGATAAAACGTACTTGGAGCAGACTACCATTAGTAGAGCCTTTTATAAATTCTATGCTAAGCTGTATAATAAAAAAGAAGTAAACAAAGAATCAATAGCATCATATCTGGAGAAAACCAAACTTCCAGAAATCTCGGAAGCTTGGAGAAGTAAGTTGAACAGTGAAGTAACTGACGAGGAAATAAGCAAGGCAATACAATCTGCAAATCTAGGAAAGGCGCCAGGGCCAGATGGTCTTACGGCTAAATTTTATAAGACAATGGCCAATGAACTGGCACCATTCCTAAAAGAGGTGATGAATGGAGTTTTTAGGGATCAAAGGATTCCAGATACTTGGAGTGAAGCGAATATATCATTGATCCCAAAGGAGGGCCAAGACCTGACCAACGTGAAAAATTACAGACCTATATCACTACTTAATAATGACTATAAAATTTTTGCGAAGATATTGGCGGAGAGATTGAAGGGGTGGCTCTCGGAAGTCATAGAGGAGGAACAAGCAGGCTTTTTGCCAGACAGACAAATAAGAGACAACTTAAGGACAGTGATCAATGCTATTGAATACTACGACAAGCGTTGTGACAAAGAGGTTGGTTTCTTCTTTGTAGACGCTGAAAAAGCGTTTGACAATTTAAACTGGGACTTTATGTTTGCCACTATGGAAAAGCTACAACTGGGAGAAAGATTCGTCAGAGCAATCAAGGAAATCTATAGAGACCAGACTGCAGCAATTGTAGTGAATGATGAACTGACCAAGAAATTGACGATTAGTAAAGGAACAAGACAAGGTTGCCCGTTATCTCCATTGTTGTTCATTTTAGTATTGGAGATTCTGATGATACAAATCCGACAAGATGAGGAAATACGAGGAATAAAAATAAAGGACTATTCATATAAGGTCAGAGCATTTGCAGACGACATAATGTTAATTGTAGAAGACCCACTGGAGAACATGCCAAAAGTGATAGACAAGATCAAGGAGTTTGGAGACTTGGTGTCAGACTGTGGCTAAATAAGGTACTCTCTGCAAGATTCCCTTTAGAAGCAAGAATAAGTCCAATGTCTGGCAAAGGAAGCTTTATTGCAGAAAAGGTCCATTATAGTCCACTGTCCTGAATAGGAGACTCAGGATGGTACATGATCATTGTTACCAATGAAGAGCAAGCATAGGATACAGAGTAACAATACCCATCTGGAACAGCCTCCCCCCACAGTTCTCAAAACAACATCTTGCAGTCCTGGGAAGCTGCTCTCCTTCAAGGCCAATGCCTGGTGGAACGGTGTTAGACAAAACAGTCCTCTGGTGGGAATGCTGCCTGGGAACTGGTGCACCTGAGGAGAAAACACTTAAACACTAAAAGCATTAGAAAATGGAGTCAGTATAGTTAAGATATATACTGGACCTGACATTTCTGCCCCCCTTAAAATAGATCCCCCCCTGGTTTATATGGGTAGCGAGTATGAAAAGCTTTGGTCAATCTAGGAGCATGAACATGTGCAGAGTTCACCCATTCATCGTAACCAGAATCAAAGTCCTTCCACCTAATGAGGTAAAAAAGCTGATTTCTCTTGATTTTAGAGTCCAAAATTTGTTGTACCTCATAGTGTATTTGGTCGTCAATTAAAGTTGGAATGGGTGGAGCTTTGATATGCCATTTGTTGTCGGTGGGAGCTTTCTTCAAAAGGCTGACATGGAACGTATCATGCACATGGCGAAGGTTCTTGGGCAATGTTACAGCGACAGTCACTTTATTTATTACCTTGCGCACAGGAAAAGGTCCTAAGAATTTCAAAGCGAGTTTGCGGCTTGTCTGAGCTAGCTTTAGGTTCTTTGTGGAAATATACACATGATCTCCTGGTTGTAATTCCCATTCGGCCACACGATGGCGATCTGCGTACTTTTTGTAATCCAGTTTGGCTTTTTCAAGGTGTCTCTTAATGATAGTCCATTGCTGCACCGCCTCCCCCCACCATGAGGATACATCTGGCAATTTAGAGGAATGGAGAGGGGGTGCGTCCAAAGGGAAGGGATTGAAGTGAGTCCCATATACAATTTTGAAGGGGGCTTCTCCCGTTGAAGCGTGTACACTGTTGTTATAGGAGAATTCAGCTAGAGGGAGAAGGTCCACCCAGTTATCTTGTTGAAAATTGATGTAGCAACGAAGGAACTGTTCTAATATCTGGTTTGTTTTTTCGGATTGCCCGTCGGTTTGTGGGTGGTGGCTTGAACTGATACCTTGTTCAATATTCAACATTTTCAAAAGCTCCCGCCAGAAGTTGGCAACGAACTGTCCGCCGCGATCCGAAATCACCTTGGACGGAAAAGAATGTAATTTTACGATGTGTTTTAGAAACAGATCCGCTAGTTTTCGAGCGGAGGGTATAGTAGTACAGGGGATAAAATGGGCTTGTTTGGAGAACAGATCTACCACAACTAAAATACAATTATGTCCTTTTGAAAGAGGCAGATCAGTGATAAAGTCCATGGAGATTACTTCCCAGGGCCTGTTCGGTGTTTCCAATGGTTGCAGGAGACCCGGAGGTTTCCCTTTTCTGGTTTTAGCGCTGAGGCAAACAGGGCAGGAACTAACGTATTGGGAAATGTCTTTGCGCATGCCCGGCCACCAGAATTGTCTTTGAACTAGGTGTAAAGTTTTCAGATACCCATAATGTCCAGCAGTGGGAGCATCATGACAGCGCTGCAAGATTTCCAACTTAAGGCTGTCCGGGACATAAAACTTGCTCCCAGCTAGCCAATCCCCCTGTGGGGATTGGGTTAGTTTGTTTCGCGGAGCTTTATTCCCCTCCTTCTCCACTTCAGTTTTAAGTTTCGATTTCCATTCTTGGTCGGCCGGGAGGGGCAGCTTAGCGCGGCTGCGAGTAGTCACCACGCCCCCAAGTTGCTTAGGCGAGAAGACCGTGTCGACAGTCTCCGCCCGCTTGCTCTTATGTTGGGGCATGCGCGATAGGGCGTCCGCCAAAAAGTTAGTTTTGCCCGGGAGATAATTGAGGGTGAAGTTGAATTTGGAAAAGAATTCTGCCCACCGCAATTGCTTGGCATTCAGTCTGCGGGGGCTTCGGAGGGCCTCCAAATTTTTATGATCTGTCCAGACCTCGAAAGGGTATCTCGCTCCCTCCAGCCAATGCCTCCAGTTAGTGAGAGCTGCTTTCACTGCAAAGGCCTCCTTCTCCCACACATTCCAATTCCTTTCTGCCCCTGAGAACTTTCTAGACAGGAATGCACAAGGCCGCAATTTCCCATCCTCCCCCTTCTGTAGCAAAACCCCCCCTATCGCCGTATCGCTGGCGTCGACCTGTACTATGAAGGGGGACTGTTCGTTGGGGTGGGAGAGGATGGGTTCCGTTACAAATTGCTTTTTTAGGCATTCGAAGGCCGTTTGGCAATCGGGGGTCCATTGTAGTTTAGCAGAGGGTTTTTTGGCTTGGTCCCCTTTCTCTTTGGTTTTCAGCAACTCTGTTAAGGGGAGTGTGATTTGGGCAAAATTTGCTATGAAGTCTCTATAGAAGTTGGCAAAACCCAGGAAGGATTGCAGTTCTTTGCGGGTGGTGGGTGTTTGCCAAGTCTGGATCGCCTGTATTTTGGCTGGATCCATTTTCAACCCCTCTTGTGAGATGCAATACCCAAGGTAAGTGAGTTCGGTTTTATGGAATTCACATTTGGACAATTTGATGGGCAGTTTATTCTTCATCAAGGTGGCCAGGACCTTTTGTACCATTTGAACATGTTCTTCCTCGGTGTCGGAATAAATTAAAACATCATCAAGGTACACTACCACCCCTTTGTATAGAAATTCATGTAGAACTTCGTTTATCATGGACATGAATACAGACGGGGCTCCCGTCAATCCAAAAGGCATAACTAAGTATTCATATTGTCCGAGGGGCGTATTAAACGCGGTTTTCCACTCATCCCCTGCCTTGATACGAACGTGGAAGTAAGCATCTTTTAAATCTAATTTCGTAAAGATCTTACCTTGGGCCACGACGTTGAGAAGGTCTCGGATGAGCGGTATAGGATAGGCGTTGTTGGTGGACACTGCATTTAGTCCTCGGAAGTCCGTGCACAGTCTGAGCCCCCCATCCTTCTTTTTCACGAAGAGAACTGGAGCGGCGTGGGAGCTAGAGGCTGGGCGGATGAACCCTCGTTGGAGGTTGGTGTCGATGAATTTCCGGAGCTCTTCACGTTCATGGAGACTCATGGGATAGAGTCGTCCTTTAGGCAAGGAGGCTCCGGGTAAAATTTCCACCGCACAGTCCGTTCTTCGGTGCGGGGGTAGAGTATCAGCTTCCTCCTCCGAGAAAGCATTCAGAAAAGGCCAGTACGGTTCAGGTATTTGGTTGACTTCTTCTTGGGTGAGGAGGGCCTTTTCTTTATAAGTTGGGTCTTCGCCCCAGTTTTGATTCCAACGGTGATTTTTACAGTTGGCATGATTGAAGGTAATACATCCTTGAGCCCAGTCTATGTAGGGATTGTGATCACATAGCCATTTGCTGCCTAGAATTAACGGGTACTTGGCAGTAGAGCTGATGACAAAGGACCTCTTTTCCCAATGTTGTCCCATGCCTGTGATCACTGGGATGGTTTCAGTCGTGACCGGATTCATGTTGGTACCATCCATTTGTTCAAAAATTACTGGATTTTGTAAATCCCGAGTTGGTAAGACCAGTCCATTGACTAGAGCTGGGGCTATGATGTCTCTTGAGCAACCCGAGTCAATAAGAGCTTGCACCCGAATGTGCATTTTTCTCTCTGGGTTGATTAAAGTCACTGGCATGAATAAAATGGACCCAGGTGGCCGGTTCCGTGCAGGGACGGGCTTGGGGCGGATCTGTCGTTTGGGCCCTTTTACGACAGATCCATCTCGTTTCCCGACTGGGGACTTTCTGGATTGACTTCTGCAGATGGGGAAGCGGGATCGTATTCCATAACTTCTTCCGCTTCCAGCCCTCTTTCTGAGGCTGGCCTTTGGGAAGCGCCGCGTCCTCTGTTTGCTCGTGGAGCTGGAGTCGGGCGTTGGAGCGCAGGGAACGGAGCAAGGGTTGGACGCCGTAATTGGAGCGGAGGTCTTTGCACAGGCCGGTAGGGGCATTGTGCTGCAAAGTGACCAGCCTGTCCGCATTGCAAACACAGCCCTTGTTGCCATCTAGCATCTCTCGCTCCACGGGTGGCGTAACCAGCTCCCCGAGCTCCCTTTTGTAAGGTCAATGGTTTTCTTTGTCCCGTTTGTTGTTGTTGCTCAACCAAACGGACTTCTAAAATGCGATTTTCCACTTCGCAAACAAGTTGAATCCAACCTAACAGCGTAGGGGGATTGTCTTGCATGAGGGCTCTGTCCAAAAGTCTCGGATTAAGTCCTTGTTTGAACAGAATAATTTTTGTGGACTCCTCACACCTGGGGCACTTGGCAGCCAATTGTCGGAATTTCGTGATATAGTCTCTCGCTGCCATGCTGCCCTGCTTAATGGCCTGCAATTCTGTTCGGGCCCTGGTTTCCTCTAAGGGATCTTCATATTGTGCTCTAATAGCATCCACCAACCCCTGGAGAGTATCGAGTTCTGGGGCCCCGATATTATATAGCCCTACGTACCAGTCCGCTGCTTTCCCTTGTAAACGGGAGCCGAGGTGTTCAATTTGGCTGGCCTCGCCGCCGAAGAGGTGTCCCCACCGGTTGAAGAATTGCACGACTTGCACTAGAAAAAAGCCCAGTTTGGAGGGATCCCCATCAAAAGTGGCGTCTAGTTTCACCCAACCCATTGGGAGGTCTTGCCTCGGAGCCGGGGCTGGGTAGAAGTCCGCCGGAAGCCTCAATGGCACTTGAGGTATGAGGGGACCCGGTTGTGCTGGCGGTGGCCTCACCGGTTGAGCCGGGGGTGCCGGTCTCGGCTGGGCTGGCGGTGGTGCTCTCGGCAGGGCTGGTGGCGGTGCTCTCGGCAGGGCTGGTGGCAAGGCCGGAGGTGCTGGCCGTAGCGGTTGAGGTGCTGGCGGTTGAGGTTGATGTGGCGAAGTAGTAATCGGCCGCTGAGGGGTGGGTTGGTGGGGTCGCAGTGGTGTAGGTCCCATCGGTTGGGTCGGAGGCGGTCTTACGGGTTGTTCCAGTGGCAAACGTATCGGCTGCAGCGGCGGGGTTAGTTGTGGTCGAAGCGGAAGGGGCCGCAGCGGCGAAGGCCGAATGGGTGGAAGGCCGCGCGGGCTTGCCCCTCCGGGCGTTGTTGTTCTGGGAAGCGTCGGCTGGCCTTTTGGCGCTGGTGGACCATCTCCCGGAGGTTGCCCGACGGGAACAGTTTCGCGCGGTTGACCAGGGGCTCCCCCCCCCGATGGAGCCACGGGTGCTTCCCCTTGGTCCGGCCGGACCGTTTTCGGGGAAGTATGGGGGGGTATCACCGGTGTATCACTTGGCTTTTCCTCCCCTCCCGTAGGCCTCTCAACGGGGGTCTCGTCTGGCGGCACATCCCCTCCCGTGATAGGAGGTTCAATGGGAGTCTCACCGGATGGCACAACCGGGTGGTCCCTTCTCGGTGGAGTTTCCCGCTGAGGGGGAAGTTCCTTGGGTTGTTCTCCCGATTCGCCCGGATAGGTGCCCCCCCCGCCGGTAGGCGACGACCGCTGCTGAACTTCCTCCATCGGATAGGAGATGACACTTTGAAGGGTAGCTATCTGTATCGCCATCTCTTCAGGAGACAGTCTTTCCCCTGCCCCCATTGAGGAAATTAAATGAATGGCGTGAGCCAAGCTTTCTTCCATATCCATCAGCTTAGCTTCTAATTGTTGTATACGACTTGGCCCTGGTTGTTCGCTCAGGGAACCTTCATTCGCTGTACTCACCGGGGAGAAAGGGCCCCACGGAGGAGGGTCCCCTTGAACTATTCGCGACCTCGCGGCTAGAATTCCCTTGGCCATACCCGTCACGGCCGAGATGCTGGTATCTACCGCATAGGTGCGACCTCGTATCTGCTCCCAACTTGGTTCAGGGACTTCCGTTGGCTCCTTCCACGGGGCAAGTTCAGAATAATCCCAACTCAGGGCGCCTCGGCGAGACGTGTCCCCCTCCATCTGCTCAAACGTCCTGTTCCAATATCGCCATGGTTGGCTGCTATCTAGTTCCGGGACGGTTTCTAGGCTTCGGCGCCCGTCCATCGAGACTCGTGGATGGAGTCCACCTGCCCGGCGCTCTCTGGTTTCTCGGGGTCTGGCTCCCCACTCCGACGGGGTGGGCACCGAGATCAAGGGGAGAGCGGTTGCTTTCGGCCTTGCCCCGAGATTGCTTTCGGTCTCGTCTCGAGTACTGAAGTCGATGAGAGGCAGGGTAGAGGTGGAAGCGCCGGTTCCGTTCCCGGTTGCTCCCAGCTCCTGGGAGTCTTGGGTTTGCACCGGTTGATTGTCGGGAGACGCATACGGATCAAACAAAGGATCCCTGTCCGGGACAACCTTGGATTCCGCTGGGCCCGACGCAGACATGATTGGTAACAAAATGTCAGACTGTGGCTAAATAAGGTACTCTCTGCAAGATTCCCTTTAGAAGCAAGAATAAGTCCAATGTCTGGCAAAGGAAGCTTTATTGCAGAAAAGGTCCATTATAGTCCACTGTCCTGAATAGGAGACTCAGGATGGTACATGATCATTGTTACCAATGAAGAGCAAGCATAGGATACAGAGTAACAATACCCATCTGGAACAGCCTCCCCCCACAGTTCTCAAAACAACATCTTGCAGTCCTGGGAAGCTGCTCTCCTTCAAGGCCAATGCCTGGTGGAACGGTGTTAGACAAAACAGTCCTCTGGTGGGAATGCTGCCTGGGAACTGGTGCACCTGAGGAGAAAACACTTAAACACTAAAAGCATTAGAAAATGGAGTCAGTATAGTTAAGATATATACTGGACCTGACACTTGGCAGGTTTCTTCATTAACAAAAAGAAGTCAAAGATATTATGCAAAAACATGACTAAGCAGAAACAACAATTGTTAATGGAAACAACGGATTGTGAAGTAACTAGTAAGGTGAAATACTTGGGAGTTGAGCTGACTGCAAAAAATATAGATTTGTTCAAGAATAATTATGAAAAATTATGGACTCAGATAGAGAGAGACTTGATCAAATGGAATAGATTGAACCTGTCATGGTTGGGCAGGATTGCAGCAGTTAAGATGAATGTGTTACCAAGAGTAATGTTTTTGTTACAGACAATACCAATCATCAGAGACTCTAAACAATTTGAAAAATGGCAGAGGAAAATATCAGATTTTGTTTGGGCAGGCAAGAAGCCTCGTAAAAGTAAAAGTTTTACAAGATGCAAAGGAGAGAGGCGGAATGCAACTGCCCAATCTGAGACTTTACCATGATGCAATCTGCCTAGTTTGGCTAAAAGAGTGGATGACATTAAAGAATAAGAAACTATTAGCCCTAGAGGGATATAAAAAAATATTTGGATGGCACGCATACCTATGGCATGACAAAGTAAAGGTCAACTCGATGTTCCTGCATCATTTTGTAAGGAGAAGTCTATTTACAATCTGGAAGAAGTATAGAACTTACCTACAAGAAGGAACCCCCTTGTGGGTGGTTCCATATGAGGTGATAGATCCGAGAGCTGTGGATAATGAACAACAATGTTTAACGTACAAAGAAATAACTAAGATTGAAGTATCTAAACTTAGAATAAAGACGCAAGAGGAACTATCACCTAACTATGATTGGTTCCAGTATAGACAGATTAGAGACTTATACAACTCAGACTTTGCAAAAGGGGGCATACGAACAGAGAACTCGGAACTAGAGCAGACCCTTCTTAAAGAAGACAAGAAAAGAATATCCAAGGTATACCAAGTATTGCTGAAATGGTATACTGAGGATGAGATAGTTAAAACACAGATGGTGAAATGGGCTATAAATTTCAATAAAGAAATAACAATGGAGGCATGGGAATACTTGTGGAAAACTACAATGAAGACAACGACATGTATCAATATTAAAGAGAACATTTTCAAAATGATCTATCGTTGGTACATGACACCAAAGAAGATTGCGCTAGGGAACTTGAATACTTCTAATAAATGCTGGAAATGTAAGAAACATGAGGGCTCCCTCTATCATATGTGGTGGTCGTGTGAGGTAGCTAGGCAGTTCTGGGGGGAAATAATAAGAGAAATGAGTGAAATTTTACAGTTTCAAATAAATAAGAACCCAGAACTCCTGCTGCTAAACTTGGGAATGGAGGGAATTCCAGCCCATCATAGGACGTTGATTTTTTATATGACTGCAGCAGCTAGACTTTTGTATGCGCAGAAATGGAAAGTACAAGAAGTACCAACTATTGAAGATTGGATCTACAAATTGCTGTATATGGCTGAAATGGACAAGATGACAAGAAAACTGAGAGATCTGGACTCAGGGCAGTTCAACACAGACTGGGAGAAGCTGAAACAATACCTGGAGAAGAAATGGGAGGTGGGAGGAAAACTGTGGCAGTTTGAGAACTACTGAAATATAATAAAAGTATAAAAGAGAGGGGTGACTTTACCGGGGGAGGAAGAGAAATGTGAATTTATAAGCAGTTAGATTAATTGATTGAGATATATATAGATATGTATAGGTCAACTGATAGAGAATAATTAATGATAAGGTTTAAACATGAGGATTGACTAACTAACAATATTTTCTTTCTTTGACAAGATTTATATGCACCAAACTGAATGTATAGAAGAGTTAAATTGATTGAGTATCTGAGGAGTTATATAGAATTACCATAAAAAGTTGAAATGAGTAATATATAGAGAACAAATCAAATTGTTTGATTTAAATGTGGGAAATTTTTATGGTTTATGATATATAGGTTTATATAGAATTATTCAAAACTGGAAAATGGGATAAATTGTTTATCTAAAGACGTATAGTTTGGGTGTATAATAAGTAAAGGAGTTAAAGATGTACTGCTTAATATAATGGAGAATGTATATCTGTTTTAGACAGAGGAACTTAATAGAAGTAAGGGAAAAGGGACAGAGGGTGGGAAAGCTGTTGGAAGTCAACAAAAGGGGGGGAAAGGGAGGGGGTTAGAAACGAAAAATTAGGGGAAAATTGACTGTAATGTAAAAATAAAAATGTTCTAACCCAATAAAAATTTTTCAAAAAAAAAAAAAAAAAAAGGAAACGCCCAACAAACCTTGGGAAATAATATCTATGGACTTTATCACTGATCTACCTATTTCAAAAGGACATAATTGCATTTTAGTCGTGGTAGATCTGTTCTCCAAACAAGCTCATTTTATTCCCTGTACTGCTATACCCACCGCTCGAAAACTAGCAGATTTATTTTTAAAACACATCGTAAAATTACATTCTTTTCCGTCCAAGGTGATTTCGGATCGCGGCGGACAGTTCGTTGCCAACTTCTGGCGGGAGCTTTTGAGAATGTTGAATATTGAGCAAGGCATCAGCTCAAGCCACCACCCACAAACCGACGGACAATCCGAAAAAACAAACCAGATACTAGAACAGTTTCTTCGTTGCTACATTAATTTCCAACAAGATAATTGGGTAGACCTTCTCCCTCTGGCCGAATTCTCATATAACAACAGTGTACACGCTTCAACTGGAGAGGCCCCTTTCAAAATTGTCTATGGAGCTCACTTCAATCCCTTCCCGTTGGACGCTCCCCCTCTCCATTCCTCTAATTTGCCAGATGTGTCTTCGTGGTGGGGGGAGGCGGCGCAACAATGGACGCTTATTAAGAAACATCTTGAAAAAGCCAAACTGGATTACAAAAAATACGCAGACCGCCATCGTGTGGCCGAATAGGAATTACAACCCGGAGATCATGTGTATATTTCCACAAAGAACCTGAAACTAGCTCAGACAAGCCGCAAACTCGCTTTGAAATTCCTGGGACCTTTCCCTGTGCGCAAAATAATAAATAAAGTGACTGTTGCTGTAACTTTGCCCAAGAACTTACGCCACGTACATGATACGTTCCATGTCAGTCTTCTAAAAAGAGCTCCTACCGATGACAAGTGGCACATCAAAGCTCCACCCATTCCAACTTTAATTGACGACCAAATACACTATGAGGTACAACAAATTTTGGACTCTAAACTCAAACGAAATCAGCTCTTTTACCTCATTAGATGGAAGGACTTTGATTCTGGGTACGATGAGTGGGTGAACTCTGTACATGTTCATGCTCCTAGATTAACCAAAGCTTTTCATACCCGCTACCCATATAAACCAGGGGGGGATCTATTTTAAGGGGGGCAGAATGTCAGGTCCAGTGTATATCTAAACTGTACTGACTCCATTTTCTAATGCTTCTAGTGTTTAAGTGCTTTCTTCCCAGGTGCACCAGTTCCCAGGCAGCATTCCCACCGGAGGCGACTGTTTTGTCTAACACCGTTCCACCAAGCATTGGCCTTGAAGGAGAGCAGCTTCCCAGGACTGAAAGATGTTGTTTTGAGAACTGTGGGGGGAGGCAAATCCAGATGGGTATTGTACTCTGTACCTCATGCTTTGCCCTTCATTGGTAACAATGACTATGTACCATCCTGAGTCTCCTATTCAGGACAGTGGACTATAATGGACCTTTTCTGCAGTAAAGTTTCCTTGTTCAATCAATGGACTCCTGTTTGCTTTTGAAAGGGAACCTGTAGGAAGCGCCTTATCTAGCCACAAGCTGACAGCAGTAAAGTTGGTTAGTTTTAAAGGTGCTACTGGATTCTTTACTATTTTGTTTCTGTGAGCACAGCCTTTTCTTCAGGGACTGGAAATGGCCCACTGCTCCTGCCCAAATCTCATTCCATGGCAGAGGCTCAGGTCCTGTTTGCTGGGTGCCAGAAGGACTGCTTTCTGTTCTAATTGGACAGCCCAAGGCTGCATCTAGTCCAGCATTCTTCCAGTGGCCAGTCAGGCCACTCTTCGGGCAACCGCAAGGGCAAGCAAGGCACGTCGGCAGCAGTCGCCCACCACGGTTCGTCTCCGTCGTCTGGCATTCAGGGGACGGTGCCTTCAGTGCACGCAGGATCTGTTTAGCTACCATGGCTTAGAAGACGTCAGCAAGTCAGATCGTCTTTTCATCTAACCTGCCTTCCAGGGGTATTTCTCAAATCAAAAACTGGAGAGATCCATTGCAACTTGAGCCCAGGGGCTGTATAAACCGCTGAGGCACATTTGCCACTTTTATTCCTTGTACTCTTCGCTTCAGGCTGGCAGTAAGAAGAAAGAAAAAGAAAGAAATCCCTGATGGGAACCTGGAAGTAATTATGAAAACGCAGCCCAGCCTGTCTGTTGGGCACGTGGCAGGCGTGAGCGGATGTCGTGGGGGTGACCTCCTGCCCCCTGCGGAAGGCTGCCGAGGGACGGTCTGTGCCGAGGCGCCTGTGAAACGTCCATTAAATACGATGACGGCAAAATCAAGTCAAATTACTGTCCCTTATTCTGTTGCTTGCCTGGCCTTGCTGATGGGGCGTTAAGGAGCTCACTGCACAGAGAATACCTGTATGACCCTCTGCCAGATGCAGGATGCCGGCCAAGAGCCATTACGTGGGACTGACGGACAAGGCTCCTGCCTAGGAAGAAAAGGCCCCTCTGGGAGCGCAGCCCGGCTTCTCTTCCCCCCTTTTCTGCTCTGCCTGGGCTTCCGAATCTCCACTGACCCCTGTAATGGCTCGTGTAGGCAATGCAGCTGGGGTTGTACGTTGTTTCTTTCACAGAGCAGCTTCGACACAGCCGGTCCGCATCCCAGTGAGGGACCTACAAGGTGGTTGCTGCTGTTCAGCAAATGAGGCTACGCGCCTGCCACAGCGCAGGGCCAGATGCGGTGGGGGGGGGGAGCCGAACCCATGTAAGCAACTCCCTTTTGGAAGGGGCGGGGACCAGCAGCAGCTCTGCCTCTGTCTGCATTAGCAGTGGGAAGAGCCGGAGCACAGGTGACAGCTTGAGCCACGTGTTACAGGGGTCAGGAGACTGCAGAGCTTCCCGTGCAAAGGGGCTGTCGTCCCTCTCCCAGTGCCTTCCCAGGCCATGCTTGGCTGCTCTGGGAGACACCGTTGAGAGGCAGCTGCTTGCCTGGGGGTGCCCCCTGAGTTTCTTTTGGAGAGAGCCCTGCCTCCTCCCCTCCCCGCCTCCTCCATGGGCCGTCTCAGGCTCCCTCTGGCTCTCTTGCTGGGTGAGCCCGAAACATCTCAAGGCTCTAAGCAGCCACAAGTGGTTTGCCTTGAAGAGCTGAGGGATACACCTTCTGCCACTTGGCCAGAGGCCCAGGGCTGCCTCTCCAAATACGGCTGCCCCCAAATGACTGCTTGGATGACTTTTTAAAAAAATTGATTTGATTAAACATCTAGGAAAAAAAGGTCCTTCTGGGAGCGCAGCCCGGCTTCTCGTCTCTCGTTTTCTGCTCTGCTTGGGCTTCCAAATCTCAGCCCTGCTCCCGTCACCTGAGCATTCCCGCCATAAAGGTCTCCACCTACAGGAAGAGTCTGTGTGTCCTCGCTGTGTGTGAAGGCTCCCCAAAGCCAGTTCGTGGCCCAGTGTGCGATGGCTGCTGATCGAGCTGGGGTCACCCTGGGCTCCCTGTTGCCCATCCTGCAGTGGGCACAGGAGGCCTTTTAACTTGGGGTGGCCTTTGGGGGGCTCGGAGGATGTGTTTGGATGGTTATTGAAACAAGCAGTTGCCCTGTGATGGGTTAGTTGAGTGCCAGGCAGGCAAAGGAGGGCTTTTTAATCTCGGCCCTCCGGCGTTTTGCTTCTGCATTTTCCCAGTGGCTCAGCCTGCCTCTTTGCAGCAGCAGACGGCTGTGCATATTTAACTGCTATTTACATTCAACAATGTCTCTGTGTGGCTCTGTTTTCTTTCCCAAACACTGTAAGTCCGCCAGGCATCTGGCTGGTGTGACTTGGAAACCCACAGGAGAAAACATAGCAGAGGGGAAGCAGGATGAGTTTGGCAAGTGGCAGCCATAGTCCCTGAAGTCCGTCTTAGCCATGGCTAGGGTTGTCAGCTCTGGGGTGAGAAATTCCTGGAGTTCAGGGAGGTGGAGCCTGGAGAGGGCGGGGTTTGGGGAGGGGAAGGGAAGGGAGGGACCTCAGTGGGGTATAACGCCATACAGTCTGCCCTCCAAACCAGCCACCTTCTGCAGGGGAATTGATCACTGTAATGTGGGGATTAGTTGTCCTGGCAGGGGCTAAGTTGGGGAACATACCAGGTTGCAGGGGGGCTTGCTGGTGACATGCTGATGTTGCAGGAGATGCGCTGATGTCAGTCTCATGCCTTCGGAAATGACATCGGCATTTCTGGGGACATTGGGGGACGCTCTGCCATTCCATTGGCTTCCCATTAGTTACCGTGCTCAGTTCAAGGTATTGGTCATCACATACAAAGCTCTTCACGGCCTTGGCCCAGCATACCTACGGGACTGCCTCCCTCCCTATGCCCCTCCACGGCAGCTTCGCTCATCTGAACAGGGTCTCTTGCAGGTGCCAGCCTGCTCATGGGCGAAATCAACAGCAGCCCATACACGGGCCTTCTCTGTGGTGGCCCCTACCCTGTGGAACGGCCTGCCTGAGGAGGTCAGGAGAGCCCCCACCCTCCTGGCTTTCCGCAAACGATGCAAAACTGAATTATTCAAAAAGGCCTTTTTTCTCAGCTAAGAGGGTGGTTATTGTAGGAAAGGGATCCCAGATGTTTCGCTAATGAGTTAGAAACCATAGATTTCACCATTATGTTGTCTTACATATTATCTGTTGCTTTAAATAGGTACTCCTTTATCCTACCTGTGCTTTATGTTGTTCAATGTAAGTCCTAGAATTGATTATGTTCTGTTTCAGCAATTCCTCAACCCCATACTGGATCCTTGCTAATACTATATCTTTGTAAACTTATATTTTTTTACCCCATGACGTTGTTTATGGAAATGTTCTTGTCACTGCATGGAAATGCCTGCCCTTTTCCTTGCCACTAACTGTGCTAATCCCACACTATGTAATCCACCTTGAGTCTCAGTGAGAAAGGCAGACTATAAATAACATAAATACATTTTTTAAAAATTGGGCAAAACTCTATGGTTTAACCACCGAGCTTTGCCCCAAAACCCGAGCATCCCCGACGTCCCCCATTAATCCACTGATGTCATTTCCAGGTGCTTGGGACTGACATTGATATGTTAGGATGCTGCTGATGCCCCCTTTCCCACCATCCCCCCCACCAGCCTGCTGAACAATGGCGTGAAGCTCCCACTAGTGGTGGGGAAGCCCCCACTGCTGCTGAAGGGAGGATCAGCTTGTCAAGGCCCCGCCTGGAGGATGGTAACCCACATCTTATTGCCCCCCCCCCCCGAGCAGGGAATGAAGACACAAGGCACGGATGGGGGAAGGCTGGGGCACAGCCTCGTTGCCCAGAAGGTCGTTCTGGATGGCTGCCCTGCCCGTCCCTCCGTACAGACCTGCTAAGGCTTTGGTGAGGCCTGAAGCCCCCTCTCTTCTGCACTCTCCTTTGTCCCGGCGATCCCTGCTCGGCCCAAGTCTCCACACAGCAGCATGGAGCATTCTTCACTTTCCATTGTCTGTGTGCCAAGAAAGACCAAAGATCCGTCCTGCCCTCCTAGGTGTGGTGTTAGGATCCACTGAGGCCACCAGGGCCCAAGGGAGCACCGTTCGTCCCGTGTCTGCACCGTTCTCCACTCCAGGCTCACACACTTTCTGCTCACTGTCTGCAACCTAAGGAGGATCTCACCAGCCATATTAAATTACATGAGACCAACTGGGCCGATTCCAGACGACTAACCTGAAGGCGCTTCATGCCACCATGTTCCGGATCGCAACAGGAAAAATGTGAAATATCGTGTTTTCTTGCATGAGTTTGGCGTGATGTCTCGCCAAACTCACGCGAGAAAACGCAATATTTCACGTTTTCCCTGTCGCGATCCAGAACATGGCGGCATGAAGCGCCTTCAGGTTAGTCGTCTGGAATCGGCCCTGGAAAAAAAGCCTTTCCCCTACTCTACAGTGCAGAAAAGATGAAAAAAGGCATCCATTGGCTTCCCATTAGTTATCCTGCTCAGTTCAAGGTATTTGTCATCACATTCAAAGCTCTTCACGGCCTTGGCCCAGCATACCTTCGGGACCGCCTCCCTCCCTATGCTCCTCCACGGCAGTTTTGCTCTTCCAAACAGGGTCTCCTGCAGGTGCCAAGCTGCACATGGGCAAAATTGACAGCAGCCTGTACAAGGGCTTTCTCTGCGGTGGCCCCTACCCTGTGGAACGGCCTGCCTGAGGAGGTCGGGAGAGCCCCCACCCTCCTGGCTTTCCGCAGATGATGCAAATCCAAGCTATCTTTTTACTCCGATAGGAGGGGATCTCAGATGATCCACTAATGAGTTAGGAACCAGAGACCTCACCACTATGTTGTACTGGATTCCTGCTAATGCTCCGTCTTTGTGAACTTATATCTATTTATCCTATGGCATTGTTTATGGAAATGTTCCTGATATTGGCTGTACTAAATGACATACATTTATCTTATTTATTTATGTCATTTATAGTCTGCCTTTCTCACTGAGACTCAAGGTGGATTACATAGTGTGAGATTAGTACAATCAGTAGCAAGGACAAGGGTAGGCATTTCTATACAGTGTCAAGGACATTTCCATAAACCATGTCATAGAGTAGATGAATACAAGTTTACAGAAACATAGCATTAGCAAGGATCCAATACAGAGTTGAAGGATTGCTGAAACAGAACATAATCAATTCTAGGACTGACATTAGATAACATGAAGAACAAGCAGTATAGACGAGTACATATTCAAAGCAACAGTTAATATGTAGAGCAACATAATGGTGGAGCCCATGGTTCCCAACTCACTGGCAAAACATCCAAGACCTCCTCCCTACAATACCGCCCTCCTATCTTAGTAAAAAAGCCTTTTTGAATAATTCAGTTTTGCTTTGTTTGCGGAAAGCCAGGAGGGTGGGGGCTCTCCTGACCTCCTCAGGCATACTGTTCCACAGGGTAGAGGCCACCACAGAAGAGGCCCGTGTACGGGCTGCAGTTGATTTTGCTCATGTGCAGGCTGGCACCTGCAAGAGTCCCTGTTCAGATGAGCGAAGCTGCTGTGGAGGGACATAGGGAGGGAGGCGGTCCCGTAGGTATGTTGGGCCAAGGCCATGGAGAACTTTGTATGTAATAACCAGTACCTTGAATTGAGCATGGGAGCTGATAGGAGTGACTGCAGGATGGGAGTGATGTTCATGCTCCTAACAGTCGAGCTGCAGCATTTTGCACCAATTGGAGCCTCCTAGTTAACTTAGACGGGAGACCTACGTGTAGAGCATTACAATAGTCAAGCCTTGATGTTCCCATAGCACGGATCCAGGCGGCCAGGTTGGCTGTGTCAAGATAAGAAGCCATTTTCCAGGCTAGAGTGAGATTGCAGAAAGCATTTTTTGCCACTGTCTTTCCCCCTAGTAGTAGCGCTGGACCCAGGATAACCCCTAGGCTCTTACCCGAGTCAGCGAGGGTCAAACAAACTCACTTCCCCAGCTAACCGGAGAGTGAGCTCTCCCCTAAATCCTGCCTGTGGTGACTGGCAGTGGGTGGCCTGCGCTGGCTGCATCCAGGAATGGCACGCGTCAGCGCAGCACCTCTGCCTGCCCTGCGTGGCTCCTCCCCTTGAGAAGCCCTGCCCGGCCAGCCTCTCATCTCTTTGTTTCTTCAGAAGGGAGAAGGGGCAGACTCGCTCCCACAAGTTGCTGCAGGGCTAGCCTGCAAGACCCCACAAGCACTCGGAGGCATGAAAGGGCAAGGCAAGCGGCAGTCTGACTTCAGCAAGCTGATCAGATCCATCTCAGTTGACAGCAGGGATATACAGCCCCCCCACCCCCCTCCACTGGTTCATCTTCTTGTATACGTCAAAATTCCTCAGGTTTTTTTTTACTTCAAATTTTGCTGTCATTGAAATTCAGTAGCCATTTTGATCTCTAGTCCTAAACTTGCCTTCTTCCCAAAGGTGCTGTTGGGGTGCGTTTTCACAAGAGACACAAAGAACACCAGAACGAGGCACCTTGTAAATTCTGTTTTTGCAAGAAAGGAAGAAGAAGAAGAGGCATTTACAAAGCAAGCACAAGTCCTAGTTGATGGACAGCACCTGCCGCTTTTGAAAATGACCTGGGACCACGCCAGAGCTCAGTTGCCAACTCTCATCCCATTTGTGGGCCTTGGAAGAAACAGCCGCCAGCCTCAGTCACAGATCCTTGGAGGGAATAATAGTGGCTCCTTCTAGGCGGGGCCAGGAGACTTCCTGGAATTGCAACAGATCTCCAGACAGCAGAGATCACTTCTTCCCCTGGTGAAAATGGGTGCTTTGAAGGGCGGGGTCTAAGGCATTGCACTCCCATGAAATCCCTCCCCTCCTCAAACCCCATCGTCCCAGATTTCATCCCCAGGAATTTCCCAGGCTGGAGTTGGCAGCCCTATATAGTGTTGCTGTTGCAAAATAGGAAACGAAGACCATGTTGGCAAATCTGCTCATCTTCCTCTCAATTGCTGAAGCAAGAATTTAGTAAGAAGCACAAGCAGAAATATAAAGACGTATAAACCTTGATTTAAAACGTACCCGTCCCAGCATCACTGCCAGCCAGCCCAGCGGAGGAAAGCAGCCGCTGGCCGCTTCTCCCTCCCCACCAGCAAGGAGACTCCTGGAGCTCCGAGGCCTGCACCTCTGTACTTGGCTTTCTTTACAAAACAGAGGGCCGAGACAAGGTCTTCTACTGAAGGCAGAGATTAACTAGGGGCCTAAACGAAGTCAAAGAAAAACTGTGCAAAGTTGGAAAGAAATGGCTCTGCCTCGCTGCGAGAATCTTCTCAGCCTCAGGTGTTTGCTTACAATTGTTATTCCAGACACTGAGCCACAGTAATTACCCATAATTTCCGGCAGGCTTTGGTCCAGTGACTATCTACACTTAACACCCCTAATGAAATTTCCATTGAAGAAACACAACACCTGTTTTCATAAACAGCCCCTTGCAGCGTGCTCATCACAGAAGACAGGTGCCTTGCCCAGGTAGGGCTTAGGGGTGTGTGTGTCTGTTCTGGCTTTAAGCTTGCCAACATCCAGGTGAGGCCTGGAGATCTCCCAGAATTACAAATGATCCCCAGACTACAGAGTTCTGCAGAAAAATGGCTGCTTTGGGTGGGGGTGGTCCCTCCCCCAACCCCACTCCCTGAGGCTCCACCCCCCAAATCTTCAGGAATTTCTCAACCTGGGGCTGGCAACTCTATCAGACATACATGGCATTACAACAAGGAAACAGTCTTTGAACATGTACAGAATTCCCTTCACTCACTGGTGTGTAATTAGAGCGTGGATGAAGAGAAAGGGGTTTCTGGGCAGAAGGCCCCAGCACCTCTCGTCTGAGTAATGAAACAAAGCATGAAGTCAAAAGAGTTCCTTTGGCCAAGGAGGGTGGAGTCATTTATAGTGCTGGGCTATGTTATCCTGCTTCTCCCAAAGGTCTTGCCCGAGGCAGCTGGGCGTGCTCTCAGCAGAATTGATCCAGGCTCTTTATGTTCCCACTTGTAGGTGTGGCAGAGAGGGCATTTCCCCTGCATTCCTGCACCCTGAACTCTCCCTCTCCACTTCTTCCTTTCTCTGCTGCCCATTTTGGTATCGCATAGGAGCTAACCGATCTTCAGGGAGGACAACCTCTGGCTTCCTTCCAAAAACCGGAATCTCCAGAGACAAATAAAGAATATTCCAAGGACTGGTAAAATCTCTGCAGGTGAACCTGCTTTTGGACGGCTAATTCTCGATTAATCCATGGCCCCAACAAGAGCCGGTCAGGCCTCCAGTGCAAAGGCGGAGGAGATTATCTGCTTATTTCAGAGGCCATTGTGCTGCTGAGTTAACTGAGCACAAGGCCATCAAGTGCCACAGACACCCTCCTTCCTTCCCACTAGTGCCCATCAGTCCTTTGAGCTCTGTGGTCTTTCTGGCAGCGTCTGGAGAAGCCAGACCAAACCCTTAGGAGCTTTGAGGTGTATAACTTGAATAACTATGAGGTCTAACATTTCTTCCCCCTCATCTTAAAAGCTTGCGCTTCCTGCTCTGATAGGAGCTGCTATGTGCTTGTTACTAATGGATTGCGGACTTGCAAAGAGGGAGGTGGCCGGGCCAGTAAAAGGTAGTGACAGAGGTGATTCGGTGCACGTGAGAGAAATGGCCTCATACAATTTCAAGGCTGGCCCAGGCTGGGCTTGTCTCCTGCTCCCATTCCTCATCCTCACGTCTTCCGTTCCCGTGCCAAGAAACCAACCTTGAGAACTAAATAGGTTAAGTTGTAATGATGAGGACGGCTTGCTGGAAACGGGTGGAGAAGGCCTCGTCCATAACCAGAAAGGATGGGCCTGAGCGCCCAGAAGTGTTATTTCCTGCTAGGGAACAATAGTTCCCTCTCCCTCATAATTCAATTCATACATCTCTTGTAGGGCTGCCAGCCTCCAGGCAGTGGCTGGAGATCTCCTGGAATTACAGCCGGTCTCCAGGCCACAGAGATCAGTTCACCTGGAGAAAATGGCTACTTTGGGCGGTGGACTCTATGGAATTATGCCATGCCAAGGTCCTTTCCCTCCCCGAACCCCACTTTCTCCAGGTTTCTCCAGGGTTCACCCCCCAGATCTCCAGGAATTTCCCAACTTGGAGCTGGCAACCCTAGTCTCTTGCATTGAAAAATGGGGTGTCTTTTCCTCATTCCCCCCCAAGCTTTCTCAGGGGGGAAAAAACCTTGGAAGGCCTCACTCTCCTTTGCCCATTTTCCAGGAAAATTTGGTGGGGAAAGCCAAACGAATTTTCAGGCAAGCTGGGAAGAGGTTACCCATCCCTTGGATGAATGACAGATTAAGAAACTTCACAGCGGCCCTTTCCACACACTCACTTATCAGGCTAATTTCGCACCATAATTCCCTTATATGTGACCCCGCAATCAGGACGCATGTTCCGGATTTGTTTTGACTCTGTGCATTTTGTTGCACTTCCAGAAGTTCACATTCTGAACCTGAAGCACAAGAGAGGGCGGAGGATTTGCTTGCGCCGCTGTGGATGACAGCGTGTTCCCGCCTCCCTTTTTAATTAGCGTGTTCCCGCCCCTTTTTTTAATTAGCGTGTTTCCGTCCCCTTTTTAATTGTGCTATATAGACATATCGAAATTCAAAAAACTGACACCTCCCCTACCCATGGTGGCCTGTGATAGTCTGGATGATTTGCCCGCCAATTTTCTGTGTCAGTCAATGGTCGAACATTAGTTTTGAAAATGGCTCGCACGGGGTACCCAACCCATGGGCAGCCATTGCATTCTGAGCCCCAACCATTGCCTTTTACATGTCAGAATTGCGCTCTTGTTCTGCATGAGATGATGTTTTCTTAAAAAAGGAGGGGAGTGTCCTTTTTGCATCGTGCAAACACAACAGAACACTGGAAACAATCAGCTTAAGTGAGATAAATAATTAGACTGTGGATAGTGTGGTGTTTGAAATGGTTGTACGAGACATCGCAACAAAGCAATACTTTTATCAATTTTTTTTTAAAAAAGGGAAGAAGGACTGTCCAGCAGAAGCAAAAACCAAAAGGGGGATGGGAAAAGTGGGAAGTCTCCAGACAAGCATTTCCAACCGTTGCAAGACGTTTTTGTTTGTTCTCACAAAAGTAAAAAATGCGGCAAAAAAGTGCAATGAAGCGGAAAAAAGAGAAATGCTTGATCAAGAAAAATACAACGATGACGTGGATGGTTCAGGTTGACAGTGGCTGACTGAGTATAGTGGAAAAACCACAAAATGAAGCGCTGGTATAGCGCAAATTTGGCGCTATAACTGAGTGTGTGGAAATGGCCAGCATCTCCCAAATTCATGATAGAAGCATCTTCTGATGAATACAGTGATGGTGTGTGTGTGTGTGTGTGTGAGAGAGAGAGAGAGAGAGAGAGAACTCTCTCTCATGGTAGAAACTACAGGACAGCACTTCACCCAGTGACCAAAAGAGATTTTTTAAAAAATTCACTTGCCTTTCACTCATAAGGGCTTCTAAGGCAGCCGACAACAGAACAAACCAAACAATTGACACTTAAAAGGAGGAAAATAGCCCCAAGAGGTCTATCCCATTTCTGCCAGCAGGGAGTGAGGCAGGGCCTGTGCGCTCTGTGCACCAGTGGGAGGTTGTCGAACCTGCAGAGGAGCTGCCTGCAAGGAAGCAAAGAGCAGGAGGGTTGCCCCAGAGGGCTTCTCCGGCCAGCCCGCCCTTCCTGGTGCATTGGAGGAGGGCCT
This sequence comes from Eublepharis macularius, assembly GCF_028583425.1. Lineage (NCBI taxonomy): Eukaryota > Metazoa > Chordata > Lepidosauria > Squamata > Eublepharidae > Eublepharis > Eublepharis macularius. The sequence goes on from NC_072803.1 coordinate 1,485,567, forward strand.
GATGCGGAGAGCCCAGGAGCAGCACCGGTGAGAGGGCCGCCACCCAAGGCCTGCTTCTGTCTCTGCTTGCTGTTGTCATTGCTCCTGGAGCTTTGGGGGTATAGGGGCGGCATAGGATGAGACCGTTCAAGGAGTGCATCTCAGAGTCCCTGGATTTCCGTGACGGTTGTTGCACTGGAGAGTACCCATGAGTGCTAAATCTTCTTGGTCCAAACATGCGCTGGAGGTCCCCTCCTCTTCCAATGAGATTCCTTTAGGCTCGGGGCAGGTAGGTCCTTATGCTCTGACCGACTAACCAAATAATAGCAACGCCAGGATAATTAAAAAAGTATAACACAACGTACTTGCTAGCTCAGCTTTCAGGTGGCAAAAGGGTAAGTTTTGACTCTGCTCTACAAAGAGAGGAGAGACCGCCTGCTGAGCTTCCAAAGAGAAAGGCGTTTCAAAAGCCAGGGGCCAACACTGGAAAAGTCCTGCTTCTTCTAAGGCCAATTTAGTGTTAACGATCGCTGGTACCTGGAGGCTTCACTGCCAAGTGGGCACCATATGGGAACAGGTTCTCCCTAATGCACTCGGAACCCTCCTCACGCAGAGCTCTCAAGACCAGGAGCAACACCTTAAATTGCGCATGGAAATAAACTGGCTGTCCATTGTATCCGCATGATGGCATTGACCTGTCAGCAAATGAGAAGAAGAATTCTGAAGCTGATGGCGTTTCTAGGGCTTTTTAAAATATATGTAATGATTTGTATTGGAGAAATTATAAGTTAAAAACAGCTAGGGCTTCACTAATCGTATATTACAAAATTCCAACCAAATCGATGTATTGTCGAAGGCTTTCACGGACGGAGAACGATGGTTGTTGTGGGTTTTCCGGGCTGTATTGCCGTGGTCTTGGCATTGTAGTTCCTGACGTTTCTCCAGCAGCTGTGGCTGGCATCTGTGGCTGGTGCTATACCTCTGAAGATGCCAGCCACAGCTGCTGGAGAAACATCAGGAACTACAATGCCAAGACCACAGCAATACAGCCCGGAAAACCCACAACAGCCATCCAACCAAATCCATTTCAATTAAGTATAAATAATGAAATTGTACGTCTATAAAAATGCAATTCAAATCATTGCAATATAGATATATAACCCAATGTACTTTAGATAGTCGAACTGTGTTTCTTAGAACTCAAAGGATTGTACTGTGGAAATCGGAATTCAGTAATCAGAGAAATTTTCCAAACATTCCGAAAACATTTCTGTTAATAGCATGGCTGGAACCTTGTAGTGTATCAGGAAATTAACATCAGAAGTCCACTCACTCGCTTAAGGGTCTGCCGTTGCCGGAGTCCATCAGATTCAGCCGTTCCTGGGCCCTATGGCTTCTCAGCGCAAGAGAAAATACTTCGGCATGGCTGCTGCAGTTGACTTTTGTAAATAAAGCCTGCTTGGAAACAACAAATCCGAAAGAAAAGCTGCCTGTCCCTGAGTTTCATAAGTAAGGAGGCACAACAGGGAAAAGAAATACGTTCTGCAAATGCACTGCGTGTCATTATTACTTTGTGTGCGCCGGGAGGACTGGCCCCACCCTTGGAAGCGTTGATAACAAAACATGGCCGCTAGAACGGAGATTCCTCCAGGCTCTCTTTAATAGCAGAGAGAGGTCTGGGGGCAGTGATAACTGGAGATGAAGGATGGACCTGAGGCAGAGGCTCAGAAAACCATCTGGAGATGGTCTCTGAGCCACCATCCAGGATAATTATCCTAAGCAGTAAGGCTGCTGCCCTACCAGGAGCGCTTTTCTATGACTGGCTTTGTTTATGGGTGCAGTGAAGCCGCCTTGTGTTTTCTCTCCTTGGCCTTTGTTTTGTGGGCCTTCCACCTGACCCCAGGGGGAGCCAAACTACTAGGATTGTTCCTCTTACTGAGCTCTAACAGGATACAGTGAGCCAGGAAGGTCTTGTTGCAGGGCTGTGAATGCCCTCCTGGCAACTCAGGGACGGCTGCTGGAAGCTGCTCCTCCCCACAGGCCACTGAGATTTGCTGGCATCTCTTTAATTAGCAAGGGTTTCTAAAATGCTTTGAAATGCTTAGATGAAAGCTGCAGTGTAATTACCAAATATTCTTGTTCTTTCCCTTTGAAATGGCCTTGTTGGAACAAACTTCAGGAGTCCATCTTTCTGCAGTTGTAAGTTGGGAGTTAACCCTAACAGGTATCTCCTTCTCTTATCAAGGAATCCTACAGAGGAGGGGGAGGTTTGGGAAGCGAAGCCTTGGCACCTCACCTGTATGTTGAAACTGCTGCGGTCACGTAAAATAGGCTGAAAGGGCCTGCCTGCTGTTCGTGAGCCTCTTAAGCTCCAAGTTGAACTGCTCTGATATAGAACGTTCACAGACATTTTAAATGCCAAAGGGAAGGGAGAACGTCATGATCTGGTGAAAAAAAGAGGCAAATCCAGGAAAGCTGGATTTGGCTAGTGAGCAAATTTTGTATAGGGTCAAAAGACAGGAAGGGACAGAGAGCCAACTTCTATTACGTGGGTGACCAGGTGGACCACACATCAGAAAGAGAGCAGGATTCGACTCCCACAGCACTTTAAAGGCCAATAAGATTTCCAGGATACGAGCTTTCAAGAGGAGCTCTGACTCTCAAAAGCTGGAATATCCTGGAAATCTTGTTGGTCTGTAAGGAGATACTGGGCTTCAGTCTTGCTTGTGTACTGCCGACCAACACGGCTACCCACCTGAAACACACATCAGAAAACACATCATGTCCTATTGCTCTTGCTTCCACTCAATTTTACAGGAATGACACAGCAAAACTAAAGCTAGAGCACGTTGGATCAAGGCCTATCAGCTTCTTGCTTTCTTTCGGCAGGGAGTCTTTAATCCACTGATTGTATCAAGGCACACTCAGTAGGTGTTGCTTTAAATCATATGCAGTCATTTTCACTTGAATCTGAAGCTTTCCAGAAAACGTTTCTCAGCCACTTGACGGCTGCTCGGTCATCCCTTTGCTCCACACGCCAGCATTTCCTTTTCTCCTTCGGTGACATCTCTTTGTAAGCCAGTTTCAAAGAAGGGTAAGTCCCGTCCTCCCTGTCCATCCCTTTTGAAGGTCTGTATAAAACTTTAATTATAGTGGCACCGTTTAACAAAAGGAAGAAAGAAAAGGATTGTTACATCTTTGGAGGAACCAGCTGCCCTCCGAAGGGAAGCAGGATGCTACTGCAAAGCATCAAGTGGCCAGCAGGCCTGCAATGACTTCAGGCCTGGCCCTGGCTCTCCCGCTGCCGGTGAACGCCTCCATGTGTTTGGGGAGGCCCAGCTGCAGCTGGATCACAAAGGGACTGGCTCCCCCAGCCAGTGAACACTGCCTGGTCCCTCAAAGGGAAGAGCTTGAATCCTTGCAGACGAATAGGAAGAACAGGAATGGGAACTGCGAGGGGTGTAGGCAAAGCCACACAGTCATTCATTTATCATAGATTCATAGAATCTTATTTGGGTCCAGTTGCACCTTAGGGACCGACTAGATTCCCAGCATATTGGCTTTTGAGAGTCAGACACTCATACCCTGGAAATCTAGCTGGTCTACACATGCTATGGGACCTAAATCTTGCTCTTCTGTTACAGACTAACATGGCTACCCGCATAAAACTATCTGCATAGAATCTTAGACTCACAGAGCTGGAAGGGACCCCAAGGGTCATTGAGTCCAACCCCCTGCACAATACAGGAGATTCTCAGCTCCCCTCCCCCCACTTTCCCAGATGACCCCTGCTCAATGCCCAGAGGAAGGAAAAAAATCCTCCAGGATCCCTGGCCAATCTGGCCTGGAGGAAAATCCCTTCTAGACCCCAAAGTGGTGATTAGGGGTGTGCAAGGAAAAAACTTTCGGCTTTCTTGTTTCGGGATTACCCTAAACAAGATTCTCTACCGTTAAAGCCGAAAGCCGAAACAAGAATCTCTTTCGGGATTCGGGATTCGGGATTCTTTCGGCATTCTTTCGGCATTCTTTCGGGTTTTTTTTTTGGGAAAATGCCTCCGTCTTTCAGGATGCCTGGAGGAGGCATTTTCCCACCTAATAAGCCCAAAATTGGTGGGGACCTTCCTCTAACCCTTCTCTAACAACCACCCAAGTTTCAGACAGATTGGACTTTGGGGGGCCATGTTATGGCCCCCCAAAGCAGGTCCCCCCATCCTCCCATAAGAAAGCGAAGGAGCAGCATATTGTTAGCATGCTGCTGCTGATCTTTCTTCATTATTTCCTATGGGGAAAAAATGAAGAGGCAGGCTTCCTTTGCCAGGGGTGGCATTTTGCATGCAAAATGCCCCCCTACCCTCAGGGGCCCTTCTCCCACCCCTCCTCCCACCCCCCACCAAGGCTCAGCCTGCTCCCACTTGGGGGGGCCATTTCATGGCCTCCCCAAGTAGGTGCTCTAATCTCTACCACTGACAGCTGGGGGAGGCTTGTGTTGCCAGGGGTGGCATTTTGCATGCAAAATGCCCCCCAACCCTCTGGGGCCCTTCTCCCACCCCTCCTCCCACCCCCCACCAAGGCTCAGCCTGCTCCCACTTGGGGGGGCATTTCATGGCCTCCCCAAGTAGATGCTCTGCTCTCATCTCTACCACTGACAGCTGGGGGAGGCTTGTGTTGCCAGGGGTGGCATTTTGCATGCAAAATGCCCCCCAGCCCTCTGGGGCCCTTCTCCCACCCTTCCTCCCACCCCCCACCAAGGCTCAGACTGCTCCCTCTTGGGGGGGCCATTTCATGGCCTCCCCAAGTAGGTCCTCTCAGCCCCTAAAGTCCACCCCTTACAGCCCCACACAAACCCAATTCCCCCCCCCAGCTGCCACACACAGACCCAAATCCCCACATTAGCCCCTCACAGACCCAAATCCACCCCCACCTGCCCTACACCCATAACCCCAGGAACAGGCTGGCAAAGGCCAGCCCTCTCCCTTTGTTCCCTATGCTGGGAACTTCTAAACTCTCTTTCCCTGGGCAATTCTGCACAGCCCAGGGGTGCCACAATGGTGGGCACACTTCTGAGTGCCAGCTGGTCCCTGTGAAAGAGCACCTGAACCACAGACACCCTCCCTCAAATTCCCCCACCACCTACAGAGATGGCTGGCCAGCCAGCCCCATTGTTCCCTATGATGGGAACCAACTGCACAACAAAGAATAAAACAAGAACAACACAAAATAAAGTTTTAAAAAAATTATATTCTCCCTTCCAAAGTACAAGTAGGCAAAGCATTATGACACATTACACCAGCAGTCCCCCACACAGAAAAATTAAAACAAAACTCACTTAACATCAGAGAATCACAAAGCATGATTCCTGTCAAAAACACTTTATTTCTTGAACAGCTTTAGGTTACACAGCAGGGGGGAACACCAAAGGGCATGGCAGCACTATCTTACACAAAAATAACACAACTCGCTTCACATTAAAGAATCACCCCAAAAAATTGCTGTCAAAAGCACTTTATTTCTGTAACTGCTTTAGGAAGGCACCACAGAGCAGGAAAGCAGTGTACTACACAAAAATAACACAACTCACTTCACATCAGAGAATCACACAAACACAATTGCTGTCAAAAACGGTGAAGTGGGTTGTATTATTTTTTGCAGTACATTGCTATCATGCCCTGTTGTGCCCTCCTACTGTGTAACCTAAAGCTGTTCAAGAAATAAAGTGTTTTTGCCAGGAATTGTGTTTTTGTGATTCTCTGATGTTAAGTGAGTTGTGTTATTTTTGTGTAAGATAGTGCTGCCATGCCCTTTGGTGTTCCCCCCTGCTGTGTAACCTAAAGCTGTTCAAGAAATAAAGTGTTTTTAACAGGAATTGTGCTTTGTGATTCTCTGATGTGAAGTGAGTTGTGTTATTTTTGTGTAAGATAGTGCTGCCATGCCCTTTGGTGTTCCCCCCTGCTGTGTAACCTAAAGCTGTTCAAGAAATAAAGTGTTTTTGACAGGAATCATGCTTTGTGATTCTCTGATGTTAAGTGAGTTTTGTTTTAATTTTTCTGTGTGGGGGACTGCTGGTGTAATGTGTCATAATGCTTTGCCTACTTGTACTTTGGAAGGGAGAATATAATTTTTTTAAAACTTTATTTTGTGTTGTTCTTGTTTTATTCTTTGTTGTGCAGTTGGTTCCCATCATAGGGAACAATGGGGCTGGCTGGCCAGCCATCTCTGTAGGTGGTGGGGGAATTTGAGGGAGGGTGTCTGTGGTTCAGGTGCTCTTTCACAGGGACCAGCTGGCACTCAGAAGTGTGCCCACCATTGTGGCACCCCTGGGCTGTGCAGAATTGCCCAGGGAAAGAGAGTTTAGAAGTTCCCAGCATAGGGAACAAAGGGAGAGGGCTGGCCTTTGCCAGCCTGTTCCTGGGGTTATGGGTGTGGGGCAGGTGGGGGTGGATTTGGGTCTGTGAGGGGCTAATGTGGGGATTTGGGTCTGTGTGTGGCAGCTGGGGGGGAATTGGGTTTGTGTGGGGCTGTAAGGGGTGGACTTTAGGGGCTGAGAGGACCTACTTGGGGAGGCCATGAAATGGCCCCCCCAAGTGGGAGCAGTCTGAGCCTTGGTGGGGGGTGGGAGGAAGGGTGGGAGAAGGGCCCCAGAGGGCTGGGGGGCATTTTGCATGCAAAATGCCACCCCTGGCAACACAAGCCTCCCCCAGCTGTCAGTGGTAGAGATGAGAGCAGAGCACCTACTTGGGGAGGCCATGAAATGCCCCCCCCAAGTGGGAGCAGGCTGAGCCTTGGTGGGGGGTGGGAGGAGGGGTGGGAGAAGGGCCCCAGAGGGTTGGGGGGCATTTTGCATGCAAAATGCCACCCCTGGCAACACAAGCCTCCCCCAGCTGTCAGTGGTAGAGATTAGAGCACCTACTTGGGGAGGCCATGAAATGGCCCCCCCAAGTGGGAGCAGGCTGAGCCTTGGTGGGGGGTGGGAGGAGGGGTGGGAGAAGGGCCCCTGAGGGCTGGGGGGCATTTTGCATGCAAAATGCCACCCCTGGCAAAGGAAGCCTGCCTCTTCATTTTTTCCCCATAGGAAATAATGAAGAAAGATCAGCAGCAGCATGCTAACAATATGCTGCTCCTTCGCTTTCTTATGGGAGGATGGGGGGACCTGCTTTGGGGGGCCATAACATGGCCCCCCAAAGTCCAATCTGTCTGAATCCTGGGTGGTTGTTAGAGAAGGGTTAGAGGAAGGTCCCCACCAATTTTGGGCTTATTCGGTGGGAAAATGCCTCCTCCAGACGTCCTGGAAGACGGAGGCATTTTCCCATAGAAAAGCCGAAAGAAAGCCGAAAGAATCCCGAAACGTTTCGGCTTTTTTCTTTCGGCTATCCGAAACGTTTCGGCATTCCCCGAAACGTTTCGGCATTCCCCGAAAGAAGCCGAAACACTTTTGTTTCGGCATTCTTTCGGCATTCTGAATGCCGAAACGCACATCCCTAGTGGTGATCAATCGGCATTACCCTGAGTACATAAAAAAGGCAACGAGAGCCCAGCACTGGCTCACCCCATCTTGCCCTCCCTCTTCCAATCTGCCTAAGTTCATACTAAGCAATAGAATCATCACTGCTGTCAGGTGGCCATCTAGCCGCTTCTTAAAAACCTCCAAGGAAAGAGAGCCTGCCACCTCCCAAGGAAGCCTGTTCCACAGAGGAACAGTTCTAGCTGTCTGGAACTTCTTCCTAATGTTTAGCCCAAAACTCCTTAGGTTTAATTTTAATTTGTTGATTCTAGTCTGACCCTCTGGGGCAACAGAAAACAACTTAGCTCCATCCTCTATGTGACAGCCTCTCAAATATTTGAAGATGGCTGTCATATCACCTCTCAATTATCTCCTCTCCAGGCTAAACATACCAAGATCCTTCAGCCTTTCTGCATAGGACTTGGTCCCCAGGCCCCTCAACATCTTCGTTGCCCTCCTTTGAACACATTCCAGCTTGTCAAAATCCTTCTTAAACTGTGGTGCCCAAAACAGGACCCAGTACTCCAAGTGAGGTCTAACCAGAGCAGAGTAAAGTGAAACCAACACTTTGGGTGATCTGGACACTTTAACCTTTTCACATGTAGTATTGCCAAGACAAGTTTTCCCCATCCTATAATTATGCCTTTGATTTTTCCTACCTAAATGCAGATCTTTACATTTATATTCCTCCTTTTCACAAAGATTCAAGGCAGATTATAAAAAAGAACACACAGTAAAACCTTTTGCACACATTCAACAAACATTAAACACAACAACAATATCGTTTTCCTAGAAATGACTTGTAAAGTTCTGCTTTACACATTCTGTGTAGTGATACTTGTCTGGGAACCTTCCTGGCCTTGTCTAGTAGTTTATGTTAGAGCGAGTGTTAAACTACGCTGCGGAATTAAACGCCGAGCTGGTCAGAGAGGCAAAAGCTTTATTTGAGGAAGTTACATACTTGAGGGAAAGGGGGAGAGATAGATCCTAGCTATCTGACTACATCTTGCAGAGAGAGAGAAGAAGTGTGGCAGGAGAGAGAAGAAGCAGGATATTGCCCTGTTTAGCCCAATAGGAGACAAGACAAGGAAATGACCCCCAGGAAACAAGAGAGGTGCTACTCTCACTGTCCTAACTAAGTGATCCTTGCTGCCCCCTGCATGGTAGGCTCTTCTTACTTCTTGCTGCTGCAGTACACCAGACATTGTTATTTCTAACACCCCTTCTCAATGTCTAGTGTACAAAGTCCACAAAGTTCAGTCTTTCTCGTAGACTTTGAAATTTCTCTTTGGCAAGTGGCTTGGTGAGGATGTCTGCTATCATTTCTTCTGTAGGGCAGTACTGTAGCTCAACAAGTCCATCTTCTTGCATATTTCTCACAATGTGATTCTTTATGTCAATGTGCTTGGTTCTTGATCCAATTCTTTCTGTATTTGCAAGCTTTATGCAAGATTGATTATCTTCAAAGAGTTGTATAGGTTTGGGTTCATTTATCCCAAAGTCTTCTAATAGTTGTAGAATCCACTTGAGTTCTTGGCATGCTTCTGCTGCTGATATGTATTCAGCTTCTGTAGTTGATGCCGCTACTAGGTCTTGCTTTCTGCTTGTCCAACTGATTGCTCCTCCACCATAAAAGAATACTCGTCCACTGGTAGACTTTCTGTCTGTGATGTCTTCTGCCCAGTCAGCATCCATGAATCCCACTAGTCTGGGATTGTCGCTTGCTGGTAGCTTGAGCTTCAGTTGTGCAGTACCTCTCAGGTATCTTGCCAGTCTTTTGACCGCTTGCCAGTCATTCACACTTGGTGATGCACTTTTCCTGCACAGTATTCCAACTGCTGCTGCTATGTCAGGTCTGGTCACTGTACTTATGTAGAGCAGTTTTCCAATTGCTTCTCTGTACACTTTGATGTTTCTCAGAGGTTCATTGTTTCCATTTTGTTTCAGGAAATCTGTTTCCATTGGAGTACATGTTGGTTTTCCGTCTTTCATGTCCATGTAGTCTAGGAAATCCATGATCTTTTGCTTTTGATTGAGAAGATAGCTTCCATCTTCCTCTCGCTCTATTTGAACTCCAAGGTAAAAGCTGACATTTCCAAGACGCTTTACTTCAACCTCTTGGTTCAGGTGCTGAATTATTTCTTCACAATCTTGTTGATCTTCATAACAAAGAAGAATATCATCTACAAAAATCAGAATAAAAGTCCATTTGTTGTCTTTCTTTCTTGAGTACAGGCAGGGTTCTGCCCCGCCTTGCTTGAATCCTTCTTTGATGAGCATTTGGTTCAGTTTCTGATTCCAGGCTCTTGCAGCCTGTTTTAGTCCATAAATGCTCTTCTGCAGTTTGCATACAAGTCCTCTGTCTTTGGACTGTTCAAATCCAGGAGGCTGTGTCATATACACGTCTTCTTCCAGCTCTCCATGGAGAAACGCAGTTTTCACATCCAGATGCTCCACATGCATCTTCCTTGCGGCTGCTATGCTCAGTAGTGTTCTTACTGAAGTGTGTTTCACTACTAGTTGCAAAGGTCTCTGCAAGATGTAGTCAGATAGCTAGGATCTATCTCTCTTCCCTTTCCTCAAGTATGTAACTTCCTCCATGGCTCAGTGGCAGAGAGCACCTGCTTTGCCTGCAGAGGGTCCCTGGTTCAGTCCTTGGCATCTCCAGGTAGTAGGTGCAATGAAAGGCTTCTGCAAAGGGAACTCCTGCTTCACCAATCTTTGGGAGTTCTTTGAGAAAGTGAACAGACATATAGAGAATGGTGACACAGAAGACATTGTATACTTGGACTTCTAAAAGGCTTTTGACAAGGTACCTCACCAAAGACTCCTGAGTAGAGATGGGCACGAACCGAAATATGAACCAAAGTTCGTGATGAACTAGGCCGGTTTGTGGTTCATGAACGGGTGGTTCATCAGAGCCCATTTCTGACGAACTGCCACGAACTTTAGGCTGGTTCGTTTGGTTCGTTTTTTGGTTCGTCACTGCAGACAGACTGGCGCTGATCTATCAGTTTCCTAGGCAACAGGGGATGGACTTCCTGCAGACCTTCTACTTTCTGCTGGCCCAGAAGTGACTTTCTGCTGACCCGGAAGTGAGGATTTGCTGACCTGGATGTGATGTTTTCATGAAACAAATGAACCAGTTTGCGAACCAGGGGCAGGTTTGTGAAAGTTTGTGGTTCATGGTTCATGAAATGTGATGAACCATGAATCGCACAGGTCGGGTTTTTTCCGGTTCGTGCCCATCTCTCCTCCTCCTGAGTAAGCTTAGCAGTCATGGGATAAGATGACAGTCCTCTTATGGATTAAAAACTGGTTAAACGAGAGGAAGCAGAGAATAGGAACAAATTGACAGTTCTTGCAAGGGAGGGAAATAAGCGGGGGGGGGGGCCCACAAGGAATGATGTCAGAGCTGGTGCTATTTAATTAGTTTTTGTAAATGATCTGGAATTGGGAGTGAGTAGTATAGTGGTCCAGTCTGCAGATGACATAAAATTATTCAAGACAGTAAAAACTAAGGCCAAGAGACAATTGGTGCAGTGGGAGAATTAATTTTAATTAATTTTCATAGGGGTTTCAGAGCTGAATTACAATTCTCCCACTGTACCAATCGTCTCGTTTTTTGCTTAGCACTTGGTGCAGCCCCCTCCCTTTTTTTTTGCTGAAAACCAAGGCTTACTCTGAATTGCTCGAGGAGGAGCTTCCCAAATTGGGTGAGTGAGCAACAATGTGGCATATGAAGTTCAATGTAGATAAATACAAAGTGATGCAAGTTGGAGCAAAAAATCTCAACTTTCTGTATATGCGAATGAGTCTGAACTTTCTGAGACTGAGAGGGAAAGAGACCTTGGCATCATAGTGGACAGCTCAATGGAAATCCCAACCCAGCGTGCTGCAGTGAAAAAGGCAAACTCTATGCTGAGGATCATTAGGAAAGGAGTTGAAAATAACATGGCAAGTATTATAATTCCCCTGTACAGATCTCTTGTGCAGCCTCATTTGGAATACTGTGTGCAGTTCTGGTCACTGTACCTCAAAAAAGACATTGCAGAGCAGGAAAAAGTACAGATGAAGGCAACCAAGATGGTTAAGGGGATGGAGCACCTTTCCTATGAGGAAAGGCTGAAGAATCTGGGGCATTTCAGTTTAGAAAAGAGATGACTGAAGGGGGACATAATAGAGGTTAATAAATTTATGCATGGAGTAGAGAGAGTGGACAGAGAACTTTTTCTCCCTTTCCCAAAATATTAGAATTTGAGGATACCCAATGAAGCTGATGGATAGTCGATTAAGGACAGACCTCCAGGGTCATCTATAATAACATAAATAACATTCGATTTATATACCGCCAGGGCTTTTTTTCAACTGGAACGCGGTGGAATGGAGTTCCGGAACCTCTTGAAAATGGTCACATGGCTGGTGGACCCACCTCCTACTCTCCAGACAGAGGGGAGTTTAGATTGCCCTCCGTGCCACACCAAGCAGTGTGGAGGGCAATCTAAACTCCCCTCTGTCTGGAGATCGGGGGGCAGGGCCACCAACCATGTGACCATTTTCACCAAGGACAATTTAAACTTTTAAAAACTCCCCCCTTTTTCCAGATGCCCCAAAGTCATTATGTAGTCCGGGGAGAGTGCGTACACTTTGCGTGTATGCTTGTGGTACCAGGGGCACCACCTCCTGCCAAGAGTTGCCCCCTGTGCTGGCAACCCACTGAGTTCCACCACCTTTTCCCAAAAAAAAAGCCCTGTATACCGCCCTTCAGGACAACTTAATGCCCACTCAGAGCAGTTTACAAAGTATGTCATTATTATCCCCACAACAAAACACCCTGTCAAGTGGAGGAGAGGGGAAGCAAACCCGCCCCTCCAGATTAGAGTCCCGTGCTCTTAACCACTACACAAAACTGGCTCTACTCCAACCCTCTGCACAATGCAGGAAATTCAGTTACCTCACCCCTCCACCCCCCGTGACCCTTACTGCATGCCCAGGAGATGGCAAAACACTGTCAGGATCCCAAACTGGCCTGGGGAAAATTGCTACCTGACCCCAAGGTGGCAATCAGCCTTACCCTGGGCATGTAAGAAGGGGACACGAGAACTAAACACTGATGTAACCCTTCCTTCCTTCCCTCTCATGATCTGCCCAGGTTCACAGAATCAGCATTGCTGTCAGATGGCCATCTAGCCTCCACTTAAAAACCTCCAAAGAAGGATGGAGTGATGGCCACAGGCATAGATGGCTTTAAAAGAGCTAAAACCATAGATTTTTTTAGTGATTCCTAGAGGGAACTGGTGTCACTTCGGGTTTCCCCTGGAAGTGATGTCAGTCCTGTCTAGGAATTGCCAGAAGCTCTATTCATTTACCATAGAGTTTCCAGCAATTCCAAGAGAGGTGTAACATCATTTCCAGGGTTTCTTGGACGAGATGTTACACTGATGTTGATGCACCCCTCTCCCATGTCCCTGCTCCTCCCGGACTCCCCCAGTTGCCAGTCTAGGTCCAGCAGTCCTAAGGCATGTGTTTGCATATGTTTGCTGGAAAGGTAGCAGGTGGCTCTAAGTCCAAACACAGGCAGAGATTGTGTGGACACATGCAGGAGCAAGAGGGAAGCTAGAGAAAGCTTTCCTGTATTTCATGCTGGCCGAGTGCCCCTGAATTGCTTATTGGGAAAGCAGCACACCTGGCAGTAATCTGGCCTCCTGACTCGGCATGGGCCTGTCCCTTCCGTTTTACAAAGTGCGAAATCATCACATATTGTGGAGGACGAAAGGCAGCAGGCAGGCCCTGAAGGTGTGGAAGACTTTCCTTACCCCCAAGAGAAGCTTCGTACCTGGAGCGAGCAGCCTCTGAAGCCTTTGTTGTGTGCTGTGTTTGTGAGCTGACGCTTGCTACCTCTGAACTGACCTCCAGAGACCTGCTTCCCACGGAGCCGGAAGGCGGAGAGGGGGAGCCACTGAAGGACAGGCCTCGTGCTTCACGCCCCAGAGACAGAGGGAAATAACCCGTGAGTTAGTGGGTTTGTCGTCCTTTTAACCCAGCAGAGACCCAGAGGCCTGCACTGGGGGCGGGGGGGGGGGGGACAGTGCTTGGAAGCTGGAGCACGATCAGCCGATGGAAATAAATCTGGACTTCAAGAATGTGTTGGAAGCTGGGCTGGGGGAGAGAAATAAGACGTGGTGAAGAGGTTTGTCGTGTTGCAAATCCCTCCCTGAAGCCATGGTGGAATCCGACATATTACAATAGAAAAATATGCTCAGCACGCCACACTCCCAGTGCCACTCTGTGCTGGTTCCGTTTCCCCTAATTGTGGTTTAATGGTTAACATTTCTGAAGTTAATTGTGGAATTGGCATATGTGCGGTTTGCAGCAGCTCTCCTTCAGTTCTTTTGCACCTTTCCCTTGTATATCTTTACTGGAGAGCTCAGGCACACTAACACAACGTTGTGGCAAGCAATGCCCCCCATCTGAATGCGATGAACACAGAATGATCCTTCACATCACCCATTACCTGAACCTTTTAAATCTGGAGAAGTCATGGACCAAATCTGGATCATCTGCAAGCAACACAGGTGTTCTGTCACTGAGCTACGACTCCTCTCTGATCATAGAAACACAGAAACACAGAGCTGGAAGATCTCCTAAGGGTCATCTAGTCCAACCCCCTGCACCCTGCAGGAAATTCACAGTTACCTCCTCCCCTCACCTCCCCCAGAGACCCCTGCTCTGTGCCCAGAGGAAGGCACAAAACCTCCAGGATCCCCACCAATATGTTATTGTGCTGTGTTTTACTAATGTGCCTTGGCACTCCTGTGCATTGAGAGCTGCACATGTACTTTGCTCTGTGCAATTTGGGGAAATAATAACATTTGATTTATATATTGCCCTTCAGGACAACTTAACACCCACTCAGAACGTGTTACAAAGTGTATTATTATCATCCCCACGACAATCACCCTGTGAGCTGGGTGGGGCTGAGAGAGCTCTGAGAGAGCTGTGGCTTACCCAGGGTCACCCAGCTGGCTTCAAGTGGAGGAGTGGGGAATCAAACCTGGCTCTCCAGATTAGAGCCCTGCCGCTCTTAACCGCTACACCAAACTGGCTCTCTTTTAAGGACTTGATGACCTTATGAACATACTGAAAACTGAAGACGTGCTCACCTACCTAGATGACCTCAACTGTTCCCGTAAAACACGGGAGCAACATTTGTTGGGCCTGGGAAAGATTCTGAAAGTACTCAAAAAGCCTGGATTTAAACTGGCAGGGAGCAAGTGCCAGCTTGCAAGAAACTGCATCCTGTCTCTGGGACATGCTGTCAGCGAGAATGGGCCGGAGACCCCAACCTCCCCCCAAACTAGGAGGGTCTCCTGTCCTCCAGGACCAGCAATTGGGAGCATTTGGGGCTGCTGAAGGGGAGGGGGAGGCAAGAAGGTCACGCTTGGCGGGGCGGGGGGGGGGGATCCTTCCATCTCTAGAAATGTTCTGGGGGGTCCAAGCAATAAGCTGCCTGCCCCAGCCCCCTCCCATCTTGGACGAAGCACTCTGCAGATGTGGCCAGACAGACAGGCAAAGGTGCATTTTTCTCTTCCCTTTCTCTTCCCTTGAATATCCTTCTGTGTAACTCCCAAACTAGTTATTCTGCATCGGATCAGAACGCTCCCGCTTTACACAGGGAACGATGCCCGCGAATGATTCTGCAGATCAAGGATAAAAAGGAAGAGGCGCGCCAAAGCGGAAGGACCAGCCGCAGCATCTGGGTCCCCGGAAGCCTGTCGGGAGACTTCAGGCGAGGATCCTCCTTTGATGCCGGCACCCGGGCTGGTTTCCGTCCCTTGATCTGCCAGTCAGAGCAGAGCGTGTTGTGACAGGCAGCGCGGCTGAAAGGGGAGGGGCCCCCGGAGGCCAGAGCCCCAGCTGTCCCCTGGCTCCCCCACCCCCGCAATGAGAGCTGCTTTGTGCCACATCTGAGGAAGAAACGAACTGCCAGAGAAGAGCCGCTCTGATGTGCCCTTTCACAAGCACCGCGTCTCTGAGTTAGCAGAGAGGCAGGCTGGGTGTGTGTGTGTGTGTGTGTGAACAGGTTGGGGGGCTGGGGGGGGAAACCTGTACTGTTTTCCAGGATTGCAATTGGAGTGTGCCTCAGCCCCCAACAGAGTAATGACAGTTAGGTGGGTAGCTGTGTTGGGCTGCAGTAGAACGGCAGGATTTTCATCCAGTGGCACCTTAGACACCGACAACGTTTTCAGAGCGTAATCTTTCATGATTCAGCGCTCCCTTCTGCAGACACAAGTAGGAATGGAGATCCCCGAGCCTTTATAGCCCAGCCAAAGGTGGGTGGAGTGTTACAAGGGAGGGCAACACAATGTAAAGATACAACGCGGGTAATTAGAGTGGAAATTAGCATCTGTAGTGTGAGATCACTTAGTAAGGACAGAATTTGTCAGAGCTGAGGCCTACGTACTCTGCTCTTCGAGGGTAAAAGAAAATGACTCAAGAGTCTGCACCAAGAAAAGCTGGATTCAGAGACCTGTGCAGATTACATATACATCTAACAGATCTGCCCGTGGTTGCTAACTCTGGGTTGGGGACTTCCTGGAGCTTTTGAGGCTGGGGGCGGGGGAAGGGTTAGGGTTTGGTCTGCAGAGGAGGGACCTCAGTGGGGTGCGGTGCCATCGGGTCCACCCTCCAAAGCAGCCATTTCCCCCAGGGCAACTCTGGATCTCTGGAGTCTGGAGCTCAGCTGCAGTTCCGGGGGACCCCCAGGCTGCATCTGCAGGCTAGAACATAACTGGGCAACTGGGCTGTAGGCAGGCAAGGGGGGAATAAGACAGCTCTCCCCATTGGCCCCGGTCCTCATGTGGCTTCTTCCACCCTGAAAGACTGGGGCCAACCCCAGACAAACCACCTCCTTAAAAAGAGAGGGTTGGAGGGCAGCCAGTGAGCCTGCCCTACGGGCAGTGAGTATGTTTAGGGCTCCACAGAGAGGAGGACAAGTCTGAGGTCAGCTGGCCCCCGGGAGGAGGCTGCTAGAGGGCCGGAGAAGGGTGATCAACCCAGCCTTGCCCACCTCCCTTCACCCGACGGTGCAACGAGGAGCTGCAATCATACAGCCATCACAGGGTCTGCATTTTGGAATGGAGATCTGAAAACCCATTGAGTTATTCTTCCGGAAGGTAACTCGTTGGAGCTGAGACCATTCGGAACTGAGCGGAGGGGAGTTTGCCATCAGTACTTGCTTCTGACATAGACACATTGTTTGCCGTCCTCCACTGATGTGTGTCAGTGGAAGGTTATGTCGGATGGCTCCTAACAAGAAACCAGAGCAGGAACAAAGCCAGCCCAGCAGCATGGCCGCTTCCACTTCTGAGAGGGTCATCTCCAGACGCAGCCTGATGCTCTGGGCAACAATCACCTAGTATTGCCACTTGGTAATCACCATGGAAACGTCTCTTTGTTACCAGGAAAGGGGGATCAAAAAGAACAAAAGAAAAAGATAAACTATTTTTGCACTCCCGAGGAAGGAGAAGGCCAGGTGATCTCTGTTTCCTCGAACCCTCCCTTTCCCTGCCTTATGGCTTATGTTTCTAAGCTAGCAATATATAGCCACGTACCATGAGCAGCCCACTAAAAAGGAACAATGGGCAGTTGCAAAACTGCCAGGGCTGATATTCGGTGAGGTATCTTCACAGATTGGCAGCTGAGCCTGGAGAAGCCCAGGATGGCTGTGCAGGCAATTTGCTGTTCTCCACCAGATGCTCGAGAACAGCCCCAACCTATGCAGGGTGGAAGGGGGCTTTCAAACAGCCTGGAGA
This sequence comes from Eublepharis macularius, assembly GCF_028583425.1. Classification (NCBI taxonomy): domain Eukaryota; kingdom Metazoa; phylum Chordata; class Lepidosauria; order Squamata; family Eublepharidae; genus Eublepharis; species Eublepharis macularius. The sequence continues at coordinate 1,502,859 of NC_072803.1, forward strand.
CTAGCTGGCTCTTTGTCCTTGTGGCCATGACCTGGGATTGAGTCTCTGCCACTTCCAGCAGCTCCGCTTGCTCCTGGACACCAGCCAGCCCCCGCCCGAAACCTCCCCAACAAGCGCAAGTCCAGTCTGCGCCTGCCTCTCGCGTTTTCACCCACACGGCACCGTTCCGAGTCATTTAGGTGTAATAACAATGTTCAGGCCACATCTGAAGCCCCTGCGTTCCATTCTGGTCTAACAACAGTCCAAATAGAAAGCTGACAAATGAGAAGAAATTCAGAGGAGAGCTAAGAGAACGACAAAGAGTCTAGAGGGCAAATCGTGTGTGTGAGGAAAAGCTTATGGAACTGTGCATGTTTAGCCTCGAGAGAAGAAGATAAGCAGCCAGATCCTAAACATGTTTACTCAGAAGTCCCATCAGTTCCTTTACAGCTGGGCTTACTTCCAAGTAAGTGTGTTTAGAATTTCAGCCTAAGGGAGATAAGCTGGCATTTTCAAATCTTTTAAAAAAGATGTTAGAATAACAAGCCCAGGAATCATAATCCATGCTGTCTGCTGTGGATAGGGGAGGAAGCAATGGCTTTAAACAGCCGTGACGGTGAGTGGGTAAGTCCGGCAGGGACAGCCGGCATTAGGCTTGCCTCTGGCGGAGGGCTTTGGCTATAAATGCTAAACACTTGGGGGGGGGGGGAAGCTGTTCTTGTTCAGGCACTATTTTCTCTAGCATCAAGGCAGAAACATAACACCAGGATATCCGTTTACTTATTTTATGTTGTTTTTACCCTGCTTCTCTGAGCAGGAGTGGACAGGACATTAAAATAGCCAGGGGAGCCAGTTCAGCCAAATGGCCCCTGCTCTTCTGGCAGCATCACAGGCTCTGTTTGCTTTGGACTTGGGTCACGGCAATGACAGGGGCGGATGGAGCCTCGCATGCAGCCCTTGCCGATTTCTCCATGGCCCAGTCTGCAGGGAGCACCGCAGGCACCACGAGTCCCACTGTACTCCTGGATGCAAGTGGCTATCCAGGGCAGCTGCCCTCCAGGGACTTCTCCAGTAAGTTAGAGGGTCAGCCAACTCCTGTCTAAGCATTCAAAGCAGCTTATAAATGACAAGACCACATTAAAGCAACTATGGTTTGACAAAACAGCCCAAATCTATCTCTGCAATTCTTGCTGCTGAGCAAGCCTGGTACAAAGTCCCTACTGAAATCCCATGTGGATATCCGATGGGAAAGACTCCCGGGAACAGAACTGCTTTGCACACTTTGCCTGGAAATGGCCTCCTGTCACTGCGTCCGGTAAATGTTGTCAGGGCATCTCATGCCCTGGCTCTGGCGACGGTGCTTCAGAAAAATGGACCTGGGCACGGCGTGCTCTGTTAGCTGCTCTGAACATCCTAAAGGACAAGGAGGAAAGACCAGATATCAAAGCAAGAGAGCAAAGCCCTTCAGGGTCTCGGCTTGTGTCCCCCCCCCATCATTCTCCCATCTGCTGATTCCTGCTAATTAGTGGGCGTTGCTTTGGCCCCTCGGTTGACTGGTCTCTTTAGCTTGGCAATGCAGCCTTTCTGAAGAAGCCAAGACTTTGCCCTTCTGCAAGGCACCTACTGTGTTGTGTCAGAAGGCTCAAGGCTCAAGGCTCAGGCATCCCTGCCAGCCCCTGCTGCGGAGCTGGCATCTCTGCCCCAAAGCATGAAATTTGATTAGCACCTCCCCAGACTCAGCAGCATCTGTTATGTCACAGTTGCTAATAAGGGGGCGGAGTGAAAGCCTGCCGAGACAACAGACCTCCATTGCGCTCAGGCCAAGGGGCTTGGGAAGAGGCCCGGAAACTCCAGGGCTCCTTTACCCTCCAATTGCAGGCGCCTTCCTCTCCTTTTCTCTCTGCAATGGCGAGCCTCGCTTTGCCATGGCGGCAGGCAAAGGTCTCACCTCTCCGTCTGGGGGGCAGCAAACCTGCTCCATCAGGTGGGGCGGTGGTTTGCTGAGGAGCCCGTCACACTTCCAGACCTTTGAGCATTTCAGAGCTGGTGGGCTGAGTAGTGGGTAGAAATCTTGGGGAAGAGACTCAGCAGGCAGGGCGGGATCCAGGATCTTTCTTCCCACTTGGCACATGCTCTCCAAGAAACGCCTCCAGCCAGGCAAATCGTCACCCCTCCAATTTATGAAATGAATGCACATGAGGTTCCAGGATCGAGAGGCTCCGCAGGAGGAGCTCTGGGTGTTGATGGAGCCATCTTCCTCAACTTTCCCAGTCACCTCTTCTAAGTTCTCCCTCTTGGAAATGTTTCCTGGCTGGCTTTCTTCGTCCCAAAGACGGCGTACGCTCCTGGCTGCGTATCGATGCAGCCTGTTACGGGCTCAGGCTCCGCTTGCTTTCTCGGCCTCCTTGCCTCAGTGTCACTGATGCTTCCCCCCCATTCATCTTCTTGTGCCTGGCTTGTGGGGAGCTTCTGGAGGTGGAAGGCTGACGCTGCGACTTCCCATTGAGTGCGGCTGCATGAAGTGGCCCCATCATGTGGATATGCAGATGCAAAACAAAACTTTCAACTCATTCATCAAAGGGGGGAAAAACTGCTTCAAGGCAGAAAGATGTATTTTGTTTTTTAAAAAGCAGTGTAGAACCGGAACACCACCAAAGATTTTGAAATGAATCAGAAATTTGGTAGATGATGTGAGTTTTGATCATAAATGAGAGTCTGTGGCCCTGTTGGCTGCACAGAAGGGAAAGCTCAGAGCAAGTGAAACGATGACTCAGACAACCGGATGGAGTCGGCCCCTTCCCCTCATGTGTCCATTATTCCATCTCTGTGAGACTGATTTAAGTATAAGCATTCTGGAAGCAAGTTTTTGAGTAATGTAGCACTTCTCTTCATGTGTAGGTGAAAGAAAAAATGGTGCTTTTTAAGGTTGGTATCTGCTTGATTGTGTCTGCCACTGTTCAGCCTGAGAGACAGGGCAATGCAGGCGTAACCTCGTAGAGGTTCTATGGGGCTAATTCAGGAAGGAAACTGTCGCACAATTTTAAGTTAAGAAAATTTTTCTTTTTCACCAAACCTTTTAACAAGTAGAACAATACAACTATGTTTTTCTTTTTAAAAAACTAAACTCATAAGTGCTATAAAAACAGAAACTTTCAGCCAACAATGTCTTTGAAAGCCACTCAAGGTAAGCAAGTTCAACTTGTCGGATCCCTCTAAGTGATAGATTTGCCACAATTCTTCCAATCTGAAACAAAGGGAACCCAGGCTTCTGCCTTCTTCTTGGGGAATTACACCCCTGCAGGAGCAATACAGTCCCAGTAATAACACCAACCAAACACAATACACACGCACCACTTTTAGTCGTATTGTCCACATGCAACATTTCTGATTACCTTATTCAAGGTGGAAAAGAGCAAGAGTCCAGGAGCACCTATTAGGCTAACACAATTTGCGGTAGAGTATGAGCTTTCGTGAGCCACTCCTCACTTCTTCAGATATCCGTATCTGAAGAAGTGAGATAACATATTTTGTGGGCCACAAAAATGGGAAGCACAAATACTGGATGGGGAATACACTTCTGGGCAGTGGTATATGTGAAAGGGATCTTGGGGTAAGAGTGGACTGTAAACTAAATATGAGCAGTCAGTGTGATGCAGTGGCAAAAAAGGCAAACTCATTCATTGGGTTGTATCAAAAGGGCCATAGTGTTGAAATCGCAGGAGGTCATAGCCCCTCTCTATACTGCCTTGGTCAGGCTGCACCTGGAGTATTGTGTGCAGTTCTGGAGGCCTCACTTCAAAAAGGATGTGGACAAAATCGAGAGGGTGTAGAGGAGAGCGACAAGGAGGATCAGGGGTCTGGAGACTGAGCCCTACGAGGAAAGGCTGAGGGCCTTGGGAATGTTTAGTTTGGAGAAGAGGAGGTTGAGGGGGGACATGATTGCTCTCTTTAAATATTTGAAAGGCTGTCATTTGGAGGAGGGCAAAGAGCTGTTCCAGTTGGCAGCAGAGGGTAGGACTTGAAGCAACAGACTTCAATTACATGCAGAAAGGTACCGGCTGGATATTAGGAAGAATTTTCAAAGGTGGAATCAGCTGCCTAGGGAGGTGGTGAGCTCCCCCTCACTGGCAGTTTTCAAGAAGAGGCTGGATGAATACTTGTCAGAGATGCTTTAGGCTGATCCTGCACTGGGCAGGGGGTTGGACTAGATGGTCTGTATGGCCCCTTCCAACTCTATGAATCTATGAACATGTATCTGAAGAAGTGAGCTGTGGCTCACAAAAGCTCATACCCTACCGCAAATTTTGTTAGCCTTACAAGTGCTACTGGACTCTTGCTCTTTTCAGCTGCTACAGACAGACTAAACATGGCTACCCATCTTGATCTTATTCAAGGTGATAAGAGCACATTAATTGTTATCAAGCTCCCCAGCAACTGATTTCTTCTTCAGCTGCCTGGCTCTAGCTACTGACTCCGTCCTACTGGGCTAAAGTGATTAGCTCGTAGGGGTTACACGGGCTCTCAGTCAATCAGATTATAAATTGTGCTTAGTTGGAGGGATTGTCCGTGTTACAAAAGCCCTCCAGGGGGCAAGTGAGGAACAACTTTGTGAATTAGAATAATTTTTTAGATGGGGCTGAATGAGAGTGTTTTGCCCCAAGGAACGTTCAAGGCTGAGATGGGATTTGACCTGCATGGCGGTGAGGATCTGGTTTTGCCTGGGAAGCCAAAGGTTCAAGCACAGCCGAGAAGGGATGGTGGTGGAAATCCTGGTGCCCCTGGGAAATACCATGCAGGTCACATTTGCTTGATCGCTGCTCATGGGTGATATGCAAACTGGTGATGTTTCACCCACCTGTCTCGCTACTGGGCAGACCCCTCGGCGATGGGGTACTTGGGAGCCTCCTTGGGCGTCAGTTGGAGGTTCACAAGAGTGCTGGGCTAAATCCACTCCTGGTCTGAACAGCACAGGCAGCTCCTTTGTTCTTATGACCTCCCGACTCTCTGGGTCAGATGCCTGCATGTCGCTTTCCAGCTTCTGGAGAATGAGAATGATGTGTGGATAACATTCAACACCGCGGACCCACTTCTCACTTGTTTGACTGCTCTGGCATATGCTTTGGTGGGCAGATGTCGTGGCTTGTCCCCTGAGATCAAACCTGCCACCATCGAGGCAGACTCTGCAGCAGTCAGAGACGATCAGCAGGGGGGACTTGAGACCTCCCGCAGTGCTGAAGTGTCAGCGATGTTCCACACTGACAGCTGACTGGTTCGAGCATCTCTCGTCTTGTTTCAAGAGCGACATGAGCCAGTCTTAGGCTGGGTCTGTCGGAGAGCCCTGGCTGGATAAAAACGCCTTCCCAGGGACTTGTTTATCTTGCTCCAGTCGGGGGCTTATAGAAAGATCAGAATGGGGAGGGGGCTTTTATTAAGAGGCCTGTGCTTTAAAAGCCTCCTCTGCTTTGGAAAGGACAGCTGGAAGCTGATCTTTGCAGAGGAGAAACAGCAATGGCCAGGGGCCGAGGCTGAGGGGGCAGGCAGCTGCCTTCCTTGACCAAGTGGTGGCCAGGAGGGAGGCCCATGGAGATGGCAAATGAGCCTTCAGTCACCCCTTTGGATCCTTATGGATTCCTTGGCTTCTTCAGGGGTGTTGTCACGATGTACTCGGCTACCCCTTTCACTCTGGCTGATATTTCCTCATGAACAGCAACGGTTCTCTCCGGAGTGCATCTCAGAACGGCAACGCGACCTTACAGGCAAAGGGACAATGCCGCAGAGCTGGGAGTTATAAAGTGAGCGGCAGAAACAGGGAAACAGACAGTGTCCTTTCGCTGATTGCCTCCGTGCCTTCCCACCCCAGCCCCTGCCTCCAAGTCTCTCTGTATTATCTCCCCATAAATTGTTTATGAAAGCTTTTGCTGCCTTCTCAAGGTGAGACGGGGCGATCCGGAAGGCAGAGATATAAATCTAACCAGCTCCTGGAGCTGGGCGAAGCAGAGGGGAGGGTGGGGAGCCGGTGCTTAGCATGCCCCTGTGCATATTTTAGAGGCCCTGCAATCTCCCCTTGGTATCTCTGTGCTGCCTGATGCACTTTGATGGGAGTTTATATTAACTGGTGTGGCCTGTAAGTCTATTTACAGCAGCCGACGCCTTCGGTGTGTTTGTGCGAGATGCTGCAGCCCGAGATTAGTTAAATTGGAAATAAATTGGTTGTTAAATAAAAAACCTCTCCAGATGTGACAGTGATGAATGAGGGAGGCAAAGGGGATGGAGAGCGGCTGTTCCTCCCTCTTCACTGCTGCCGAAAAAACCAGGCTGGGCTCCTTGCAGAGCTCAGGAAGTGCCCTTTTCCCTCCCCCCCCCCCCAGCTTGAGGGTGTTTCCCGGTGCCTGGGACAGTGGGCATCAGCCAAGAGAGCCAGGGCCGTTGGAGGGGCGTTGGTGGGGCGGGGCGTGCTTACTTGCCCGGTCCTTGCTCTGCCGCACGCCTGGGGTCCCAGCCCAGCCCTTCTTCCTGGCCAGTGGCTGGGCTTGCATTTCCGGGGCTGATTAGCATCAAGGCCGAAGATAGCCAACACTTTAATCAAAAAGAGTCCAGTAGCACCTTTAAGACTAACCAATTTTATTTTAGCATAAGCTTTCAAGAATCAAGTTCTCTTCGTCAGATGCCTGATACAGAGACTGGACAAACACAGAAGAGCAGAGGGAAGAGGCAATTAGGGGGGGAGGGGGAGGGAGCAATCAAAACATTCCTTTGCTAGTATATGTAAACATCTCCTTTTGGTGTGTGGATCAGTTGGCTTCAAAGGAGTTTGCCCTGTTAGTTTGTAGCAGCCAAACAGCTAGACCATCCAATTCCAATGCAGTATGGGCCTTCGATAACCACAGCTCTCCCTGCCAGATGCATCTGACAAAGAGATCTGTGGTTCCCGAAAGCCCACGCCAGGTACCACTGAGCTCCCCCAGACCCCACCTCTGTAAAGGAAATCTGTTACCTGTGGTAATGTGATAACCATTCATAGTCCCTATTCGGTCCCAGCATGACAGAGTCAAATTTGCATATGAATTCCAGTTCAGCAGCCTCCCGTTGGATTTTGTTTTTGAAAGGTTTCTGTTGAACTACAGTGACCTTTAAGTCTTTGATGGAATGTCCTGGTAGGTTGAAGTGTTCTCCCACTGGTTTCTGGACGTTTCCATTTCTAATGTCAGATTTGTGTCCATTTATTCTTTTGCGTAGAGGTTGGCTGGTTTGTCCAATGTACAGAGCAGAAGGACATTGTTGGCACATGAGGGCATATATCAGATTGGAGGATGAGCAGCTGTAAGAGCCAGAGACAGTGTAGTTGATGCCATCGGGTCCTGTAATTGTATTCCCTGGGTAGATATAGGGGCAGAGCTGGCATCTGGGTCTGTTGCAGGGCCTGGTACCTGTGCTGGTGACTCTGCTGGCTGATTCATGGTTGTGAGTGAGAAGTCGTTTAAGGTTGGGGGGCTGTCTGTAGGCAAGGAAAGGTCTTCCACCCAGGGCTTCTGAGAGAGAGGCATCATTTTCCAGGATGGGTTGTAGCTCACTGATGATACGTTGGATGGATTTGAGCTGGGAGCTATAGGTGACAACCAGTGGTGTTCTGTTGTTAGTTCCTTTAGGTTTGTCCTGGAGCAGACTGTTTCTGGGTACTAGTCTGGCCCTGTTGATTTGTTTCTTCACTTCATTTGGTGGGTACTGTAGTCCCAAAAATGCTTGTTGTAAATCTCTTAAGTGTGAGTCTCGGTCGAGAGCATTGGAGCAGATACGGTTGTAACGTAAGGCTTGGCTGTAGACAATAGACCGAGTGGTATGTTTAGGGTGGTAGCTGGAGGCATGTAGATATGAGTATCGGTCTGTTGGTTTCCGGTATAAAGTGGTATTTATTCGTCCATTATGTAGTTGTACAGTGGTGTCCAGGAAGTGTACCTGTTGTGTAGAGTGGTCCAGGCTTAGGTTGATAGTAGGGTGAAAGTTATTGAAGTCTTGATGAAATCTCTCAAGAGCTTCCTTCCCATGGGTCCAAATGATGAAGATGTCATCCAGGAATCTTAAGTATAGTAGTGGTTCTAGTGGATGGGAGCTGAGGAAGCGTTGTTCCAAGTCCGCCATGAATATGTTAGCATATTGTGGTGCCATGCGTGTGCCCATGGCTGTGCCATTAACCTGTAGATATAAGTTGTCACCAAATTCGAAGTAATTGTGAGTGAGTACGAAGTGACAAAGTTCAGTGGCGAGGTGTGCTGTGGTTTTGTCCAGGATAATATTCCGTATGGCTTGCAGTCCATCCGCATGTGGGATATTGGTGTATAAAGCCTCCACATCCATGGTTGCTAGGATGGTGTCATCTGGTAGGTTGTCAATGGACTGTATTTTCCTGAGGAAGTCAGTGGTGTCCCGTAAATAGCTGGGTGTGCTGGTGGCATAGGGCCTGAGGATAGAGTCCATGTATCCTGAGACTCCTACTGTGATAGTGTCTCTTCCTGAGACAATGGGGCGTCCTGGGTTACCCGGCTTATGGATTTTGGGTAGTAGGTAGAATTTTCCTGGCCGTGGTTCCTGGGGTGTGTCCGTATGGATGCATTCTTGTATGTCCACGGGAACAGTCTTCAATATTTTATTGAGTTCTCTTTTATATTGCTCCGTAGGATCAGCAGGTAGTATTTTATAGAATGTTGTGTTGGAGAGTTGTCTTTCTGCTTCCTGTATCTAATTCTGTTTGTCCATGATGACCACTGCTCCACCTTTGTCTGCTTCCTTGATTACGATGCCAGAATTGTTTTGGAGGCTGTTTATGGCATCTCTTTCTGCATGGCTGAGGTTCTGCTTTAGGTGTTGTTGTTTGTCAATTATTTCAGCCTGGGTGCGTCGACGGAAGCATTCAATGTAAAAGTCCAATGAAGAGTTCCGGCCCTCAGGGGGTGTCCATGTGGAATTCTTTTTTCTGGAGTTTTGTAACGATGATTGTGTATTGCTGGGTTGGGAGAGTGATGGTTGCTGTGATGGTGTCTGTTCAGTGCTTTGTTCCTCATTTTGTTCAGCAGAGTAGTTGAAGAATTCTTTGGGGCAGAAGAGGTGTACGTACTCCTGCTTGCGGCCCCACTTCCATCTCTGGCCAAAGAATATGACAGGTTTTTGAAGCACTGTAAAAACACGGGGAAGCCCAATGACTGGGGACAATATTGGGATGCGAGTCTGCCGAAGGGACTCTCTCCAGGACTTGGGACACGTCTTGGTCTCTGGCCTGGAACTCGGCTGGCCCCGTCTTTGGCTACGCTCTTCTCCGGCAGAGGATGGCGCAGGCTGCGCGGTGCTGCTTGTTAGAGCGAGTGTAAAACTACGCTGCGGAATTAAACGCCGAGCTGGTTAGAGAGGCAAAAGCTTTATTTGAGGAAGTTACATACTTGAGGGAAAGGGGGAGAGATAGATCCTAGCTATCTGACTACATCTTGCAGAGAGAGAGAAGAAGTGTGGCAGGAGAGAGAAGAAGCAGGATATTGCCCTGTTTAGCCCAATAGGAGACAAGACAAGGAAATGACCCCCAGGAAACAAGAGAGGTGCTACTCTCACTGTCCTAACTAAGTGATCCTTGCTGCCCCCTGCATGGTAGGCTCTTCTTCCTTCTTGCTGCTGCTGTACACCAGACATTGCTATTTCTAACACTGCTGACCTGCTTCTTGCTCAGACCTGCTGAGGATTTCAGGGCCGCCCCAAGGCTCGCCCTCTCGCCCCCTCCTTCCCCCGCCCTCCTGAGGGGACCTCTCCTTTCCCCTGATTAGTTCCCGGAAGCAAATGCACAATGGATGACCAGGCACCGCCGATTCTGCTGCTCGGCTGCAGAGGTGAGCCAGGGGCCGTGGAGAGGACGTGGCAGCGGCTGCAGTGCTGGTGTCCGGTGGAGGGGAAACTCTTCCAGAGCGCCATCCTCCGCGTTAGCCGCTCCCATCTGGTCCTGCTTAGCCCTGCTCTCACTCCTGTGCGATTGCTCAACATGTGTGGAGTCACGTTTTTGCTGTGCCCTCTCTGTGATGTCCTCTGGCCCAGGATAAAGGTGCACGAAGCAGCTGCAGGCAGGGCACCAGGCCGAAGGGGCTCTTCTTCCCCACCGCTCTCTGCCAAGGCCCCCCTCCCCTTGCAGCGGTGAGTGCCTCGGCCTCCGTCTTTGTCTGGGTCGGGGCGTTGCTCACCGAAGGGCAGCTTTGGCAGGTGAAGCCTCGCGCGTCCCCATTAGGGCCTCTCTCTTCCGTGGGCCTGCAGATCCTCTTGGTATTTCTGTTGTCAACAGAACTATTCTTCTGGACCATTTGCCTGACCTTGTCCCTGACGTGAAAGCTGAGTCAGGTGCCGCTGCTGAGAGCTGAGGTTGTCATCCCACTCCGGCTGAAGACTTGCAAACATCCCCACAGCTTCTAGTTGGTCAACTGGGGTTGTCACCCTCCAGGTGGAACCTGGAGTTCTCCTGGAATTACGACTGATGCCCAAACTACAAAGATCAGTCCCCCTGGAGAAAATGGCTGCTTTGGAGGGTGGACCCTTAAGGCATTACACCCTGCTGAGGCCCCTCCCTCTCAAATTCCATCCTCTTCAGGCTCCACTTCACAAATCTCCAGGAATTTCCCAACCCCGAGTTGGCAACTCTAGGGTCGCAGTTGCAGACGGAAGGCAAAGCTAGATGAACTGTGTCCTGATCCAGAAGGGATCTTCTTCGCCAAGTTCTTTTTCAGGGAAAGGCAATACGGCACATACCAATATGGATGGTCTGTGAACTGATAATCCGGATCCTTTTGAGAGACTCAAATCTTATCCGAGGATAGAAAGAACATCTCGGTTACGACCGCAGCAGCTGGGTCAGACAGCATCCCTGCCCTCATATGGTCCCAGTAAGCAAGCTGGAGACCCTCTTTATTGTCCTGAGAAAACCAGCAGCACCAGACGGACCTCCCTTTCTCCCACTACAGCTCCCATCCTCCCCTGGGTTTATTTATGTAATATCCTGTAATTATATCAGAATAACTGGCTCTTACTCATTAGCTGGTGATTATGTTTCATAGCAACAAAATGAATACTTCCCAATTAACTCTTTGAGCTTACTGCATGGCAAACAAAGCCTGGCTTTTCACTCTACTTATCATTGGGCCCTTTCACACTTGGTTGTTCAATTGTCTCAGTACCTGTTTCACGTCCCTTGTTTTCAGGGCTTTCATGCTAGCAAGGTGGTCATGGGACGCAGCTCCGTTCTTTGTCCGCAGCAACCCCAATTTTTCTCCCGGTACACATACCATGACTTAAAAAAAAAAATCAGCTGCCCAGTCACGCTTGGCCTGATTAATGTCAATATGAATGCTTCTTTCGTCTTTTTGCGTCTTTTCTTCCCCCTTTCCTCTTCCTCGGTTGTTGATTGGTTGGTGCGAATCTGGCCACTCCCATCCTCAGCAGCACCCCGCACGCTTTTCCTGCAATTGTGTGGGGCTGCACGATCACGTTTGGGCTGCTTGCTTCTCAGCATCCCGCTCTCTTTTTACTGGAGTTGATTAGTCTGCGGATCTAATAATTTCCATGCTCCTCATCACTCCGTCCACTTTTCCTGTAATTTTTTTTTTGGTTCTCTATAGGACAGTAATGTTTCAGCATTGTGAATCTTTGCGCAATTGCAGTAGAAAGTACTGTTATAATAGTAATCTGTTTGCTTCACGTCACCACCCTCTCCTCGGCTCTCTGAAAAGCCAGGAATGATTCCTAACCTTGCTCCTTATTCTCTGCTGGTTTTTAAAGCTAGGAAAGGGTTAAATGGCTGCTTTTCTCTTCCTCCCCCCCCTTTAAAAAAAAAACCAGGAATGATTTGTAATGTTGCAACGTTACTCCTTATTCCCTCCTGAATTTAAAAGCCAGGTAAGGGTTAAATGGCTGCTTTTCTCCCTACCCCTGTGGTCTGCTGATGTAGCAAATCAAAGAAGCAGCATTTTAACCCTTTCCTGGCCTGGCTTTTAAAAAATAAATGAGAGTGGTATGTTTTCCCCGAGAACTCTGCCACCAATTGCCTCTCCAGTGGGCAGGGGACAGCCCAATCAGCAAAAGCGGGGGGGGGGGGGGAGAATGGGTTCCAACACTGCAATGTTAATACACATGCTCAAAGTTATAAAAAGAGCGTGACATCTATTGCAAAGCCCCAAAAACTCAAAACTGCACCAAGGCTTCCAAGCCAGTCTAAGGCCCCTTTCGCACTTGCAGTTTAAAGTGCCATTTCTGAGCAGTTGCCGCAATTGAAACAGGTCCGGCTTGGCACCCACTCT